>NC_046185.1:42655759-42962634 GCF_011004875.1 Balearica regulorum gibbericeps | reverse complement strand
TGACTGTGACTGAGAACCTGGGGGTCCAACAGACCCCATTAGCAGAACTACAGAGCAAAAGATGCCTTTCCAGCTCAGTGGCTTCTTTCAGATCTGGGCAGAAGGCCATTTCACTTTACCTAACCCTGAGGACTTTGGAGAGTCCCTGTTATCCCATCACACTCTAACCCATTGGTGTTTTGCATGAGAGGTAGGGTTGGTGTCTTGCTTATTGTACCTCTGTGGTCTCAATCTCTGAGTGGTTCATTGCTGCTTCACTCCCACGTGGGACTTTGAAGCCACCTGGTGTGATTTTAATTTAAATGTGAATTTAATGTGTTTTCCTTTTATATTGCTATGATGTGCATTGTCAAGAGAAATGCTGTAGGCTCAGATCTGGCCTCTCAGCTGTTTCTCTACGCTAGTCCCTGGTTTTGTTTCATGCATATTTCTGAGTAAAGCTGTTGCTCTGCGGTGGCGTGTGCACTGGGTACAAGGGTACGTTGGGTACAAGCACGGCGGTCATTCTTTGTGGGGGCAACTGAGTCTTCGGTTGTTCTACTAGCCAGGGGCCAAAAATCTGCCCATCGGCAAGGATGCTGCTGGAATTACAACTGAACAGAAGAGGGATGAAAGGTTGCATGCAGCCTGTATAAAAAGAAGTTCCACAATTCACCATGCTCCAATAGTTATGAAAAGGATTTTAAGACAAGGACTTGTGAAAACAAGGAGAAACACTGAAATGTTGTATCTTAACCAATTAAAACAATTCATACTGGAAGTGGTTAAAATTTACTAACATTTTTCTTACAGAAAATATAATCTCACTTAAAAGAAAAAAATGCTGTGAAAACATATTAAAAAGATCATAAGGAAATGTTTTCAGGACCAGGATGTGAATGATGAGAAAAAGAGAAACAGAGCGCCATATCATTTAGTTGCCCAACACGTTACTCCAGTAGGATGCAAGACACCCTAATGCAAGACAATATCTTAATCTTCAGAATTTTTCATTAAGTGAGACTTTTTTCAGCTAGCCTTAATTAGTTTTGAACTAAAATTGTAGGAGCAAGGTGGGACCCTAGACTTTCTGACACAGAATAAGAGAGAGCAGATCAGAATAACAGAGCAGATCAGAGATCACCCACAGTGGTCACTGCACTGCGACACAGGTGTGTCACAGGAGACCACCGCAAGCTCCGTGAGGGTCACAAAAAGCATCACAGCAGCCAGGTGGCTTGGCCATCTGAAGACATCCCTTGCTTTCTAACAGCACTCATTGGTCCTCAAATCTATTTAATTGGCTGGTCACCAGGTGTTTTTCTCCCTGCTTGCACAGGGCACCAGAGCTGACACGTGCTTTCTGACCGTTACTTCTCTCATCTGCTGGTTACTACTGCCAGCAGCAGCAGCCTGTTGGGCTCCTGGCTCCTGCTTCTTCTTAGTGCGGCTGCTGCACGGGAGCTATCGTAGTGAGTCACTTCTAATCACCAAGGGAACCCACAGCCAGATCCCTGCTCCTCCTAAAATAGGAACTCACAGCTACATCTTCTCTCCTCCTAAAATAATCAAACTATGAGAAAAAGCATGATATATTTGGCAGTATGTGAAATATGATATTCAACGCATTAGACAGGTGGAAAACCAGGACAATGAGCTCAGCCATAGCAGGGCCCCAGGCTAAGACCACCCCAGGCTTGCAGTGCAGGTGGTCTTCCAAGTCCACAGAGGCATGCAGAAGGGAGATCAGTGCTTTGCAGGTTCTGAGTAGAAACCATTGCAGGATCAGCTTTTCCCCCCCCATTATTTGAAAAAACTCTGAGGGAGGCCTTATAATCAACACATCCCCCTTATATTTTAATTCAGAAAACTGAGTCCTTGAAAGGAATACTATTTAACAAAGAAGACAATGCTAAGCTTTTTAAATGCTTTTATGAAGGCAAGTCTTGACTTTAGTTTATTCTTATCACATCAACTATTATAAATTGCAATATGATAATCCTTTTAAATAAATGTTCATTATTGTGAAGTACATTGAGAAAATGTTGGTTATTTTCAAGCAGAAGTGTTACCTGTAAAATATCGTTCTGCATTTCTATAACCTCTGTCTTTTATTTCTAGGTATTTCCACACAATATACTTGGGTATCCGGAGTCGACGGAGTGGAGAGAATGACAGATGGCGGTTTTATTGGAAAATGGTGTATGAGTATGCAGATGTGAGTATGCTGCATTTGCTAGCCACGTTTCTGGAAAGCGCACCACAGCTGGTCCTGCAGCTCTGTATTGTTGTACAGACTCGTACACTCCAGGCTCTCCAAGGTAGGGTTTCATTTAATCTATTTGGTTTTTATCATTTTAGGAAGATGCAATTTCTATACATACGTATTTATCCTTCTTTCAAACTGCTGTGTGCCTTGTACTCCTGGCATAAGAGCAGATCTTGCCTGCTAGCTGCTATTAAGCTGTTAACAATGACTCTGTCAAGAAAGCCTGTGTTGTTGGAGGTTTTTTAGCCTTTCTTATTGGCCCTGGGTTGTGGGTAGGGTTTATAATGGTTTGCTTTCTGCATGTCCTTGTAATAGAAGAGCTCTTCTGATTATCCACTGGGCCAATGTGAAAATTGCATCAATCAAACTATTGCTCTTCTCCCTACGCTTCTTTTTGTGAATGTTCAAAACTCTCCAAACTGCAGTAACGAGGTTCATATAGTATTATGCAAAACAGAAAATTGCACAGCAGAAAGACCTACTCTGTGAAGAAAATGCCAGTGTCTTTGGAATACCTGTCCATCAGTTCTTGGCCCTGTTTATCTGAAATGCTACAATTCACCTCCTGAGCATTACAACAATACTCATTCCTTCAAGCTCTGTCCTTCCTTCCAAGGTTGAAGCTTTCAGCAATCATGATTACTTCTTTAAAATGGTAAATGCATACATATGTCCTGCCATAGGGTTTTGTCAGTCAGTGATACAGATATAAGAATATCTCCTTCTCTACTGCTTTTTTGATGCTGCTTCTGGCTACCTGATAGTTTTTCTTTTGTATTGCACCATTATGTACACCTTATGGCTGTACCTGGGCAGAAATTACCAGCAAAGGAATGAAGTGAATGAGACCTTGTGATCCAGAAGGTGACACAAAGATCATGAGGTGGTGAGGAGTAAAGGGAGGAGGGGACGAGGAGCAGAGGGATAGAGAAGGAAATGCAGCATTTTTGCCATTTGTTTTTGAGAAACTAGATAGCTTATTATGAGTAACATGCAGTGAGACTGATTGGGTGAAAAAAAGACTTGGAACAAAGTGGGTAACTGTGTGAAGACTTTGACCCTGGGCAGTTTCCTGTGGATAAATCAGAGGCTTTTCACTTACCTCCTCTTTGAACTGACATCCAATAGAATCATAGAACCATAGAATGGTTTGGGGTGGAAGGGACCTCAAAGATCATCTAGTTCCAACCCCCCTGCCATGGGCAGGGACACCCTTCACTAGACCACATTGCCCAAAGCCCCATCCAACCTGGTCTTAAACACTTCCAGGGATGGGGCATCCACAACCCCTCTGGGCAACCTGTTCCAGGGCCTCACCACCCTCACAGTAAAGAATTTCTTTCTAACATCTAATCTAAATCGACCCTCCTTTAGCTTAGACCCATTAGCCCTTGTCCTGTCACTCCATGCCCTTGTAAACAGTCCCTCACCAGCTTTCCTGTAGGCCCCTTCAGGTACTGGAAGGCTGCTATAAGGTCTCCCTGGAGCCTTCTCTTCTCCAGGCTGAACAACCCCAAGTCTCTCAGCCTGTCCTCATAGGAAGAACATAACAGCTGTCCTGCTGCCTGTGGTTTTAGATTTTGTTTCTTTAGATCTAAAACTCTGTCACCTTAAGGGGAAAAGAAAGCCAAAGTTTCTATTTTAATTAGTTGGTGTTATGTACAAGAAAGATTGCCTAAGCACTTCCTACAGCTATTTCTCAAACTGATGCTGCCCCACACCAACCAATCCAAACTATTATCATTCAGGAGAAGGTATTATCATTTCAAGAAGCTTTGTCCCCCCAGAAAAAGACAATCCAGAGAGAGGCTTAGGAGAAGAACATAGCCAGAATACTGTATGGTCAGCTGTAATTTAGCTGTCTTCATAAACTATTAATACGGAAGGCCTCTCACCCTCATTTTAGTGCAATAATAGATCTGTCTATGAGAAATGTGGCTGGTGAGTAGGCACTAAGCCTGTGATGTACTCTGCAAGTGGTTGTTAATTAGAGAAAACCTGAAATGCTTCAAATTAAAAGGCAAAAATGGTTCCTGAAGCTTGCAATCAACTCTGTGAAATCTATGTATCAGAAACCAGAAAGGAATAAAACTATAATTATGGATTTCAGCTGAGAAGGCTGAAAATATTTACCAATCCTGTCTTCCCTCATTTTCTTCCATCTTCCAAGGAGAAAAGGCTCCATTTAAAAAAACCTAAGAAAATTAAATAAGGTTGTAGCATTTTCTTAAACAGTAGTACCATTATATTCTCCTGATGAAAGCTAATATGTTTTAGTACATTGCCAGCTGTGAAAATCCTTTTTCTGTTCTCTCTCCTTTTTAAAGGAATGTTAAGGATAATGTGTTACACTACAGGATGGTAGATTTGCTGTGAGGCTGCATAAGGAGAACATAATTTCTCTCAGTGGTATCATGCTACAGCTGGGTGTTTTAAGGTATATGCTTCAGTCAGCTGTCCGCTCATTGAGCCTGTTATAGAGATTTCTAACATGGATCAATAAACAGAGTGTTTGATTGATTTTCTTTGTTTAGAGAATGCAACTTGTTTCTTATTATTGTTCTTTTAGTTCTCTGTCCTGCAGAACAAAGTTATCATGACAATTGATAAGTGCCATCACTGGTCGACGCTCTTAAAAGTATACTTCCATCACAAACCACAAGTTTGGCATGGGAAATGAATGATACTGGAAATGTCTTGGTCTATAAGCAGGGTATTTCTAATATCAAGCCATTAATGACCACAAAAAAAAAACCTGTTGAATTTTTATTCATGAAATTGTGTATTTTCCATCCCAAATGCACCAAAATAGCATCATTCCCAACAGGATAATGCTGTCAGTGTGACTGAAGATTCCGTGTTTTGTAATGGGTTGGCTAGATGTGGATTATTTCTTATTTCAGTTCTTAAGCCCTGCTAATCAAGGTAAGAAATACAAACAGGCATGTACATATACATCCTTATGAAGATGAAGAAAAACATGGCACAATGTGTGCAAAACCTTCCCTCTTAATCTTCTGTACACTGCAGTGAGGGTCACTTCAAAAGCACAGAGATGTACCACAAGGATCCTTTAACACTTGCCTGGGGTCCCCAAGCATGAATTAAAAAAATGCAATGCAAACTTCTAGCAAGGATTGTGTAGAACTGTACTGTGACTGCTGCAGCAGAACATTGCTTACGCGGGAGGCCACAGACAGTCATTATGGAGTGGCATCTCTCTTCTGCATTGGTACCTAGAGAAATCTGAGTATGGATAAAACAGTATCTAAATTATTATCTAAAAATCTGATTCTTCTTTAAGATTTCATCAAAACTTGCACAATTAGAGGCAATGATCTTCCTTATTCTGCCTACAACCAGCAGCCACTTCCCTTCCAGAGTGGAAGGAGTGGAGCAGCTTATGGGGGAAGCTGATGATTTTTCAGTGCTAATTCCTCAAGAAAACAAAAAACTTTAGTATGATGCTGCACTAAGCTGGAGCTGTGCTAACCCCCCTATTACCTCCACCTTTTCCACCGTGGTGGTTGCTTTGAGTTTTAAGAAATATCTACTCTCTAGAAGACAGATATGCCTTGAAAATAAGTAATTCCTCAGTCTTTTCCTCATGGGAGTCTGTTTCCCTTCCTTTCTCTTCATGTGCTCTGAGTACAGCACTCCCACAGCAACTTCTCCGCTGAGCCAGCAGCACCTCCAAACTGCATTGCTTTTTTTGCTTTTTTTTTCCTTTTTTTTTTTTCCTTTCTCCTCTCCCTTAGTTACTCTGTAGGAAAGTCATGTCCTAAGCAGCTCCATGGTGGGAGTCACTAGCTTCACCAGTCCTGTCCTAGGTGGGAACTGCCTGAGGAATGGGGCAGCTCTGCATGTGGGGGGGGGAGCAATGGCAGAAAGTTCACTGAAACATCTCATCCATCTGCTTTCATAAGGGCATATATGTGGACAGCAGTGTCTGAATCATCTGCAGGTGAGCTAGTCGAGCTACCAGAAACAGTCTAACAGCAGTAGCCTGAAAGCCAGGATAGGCTTCCAGTGCCAGTCTGCATATACCAACCTCATGAAACTCCTTGTGGACCTGGGCCCTTCGCCCTATGTTTTCACTTCTGCTCCCAGGGCTGGACAACCAGGTCCTGCACTGGATCAAACTCCAAGTCACATGGAACCGAAATACCAGAGTTGAAAGTGTTTGAATTATTGGATGAGCCCAATAAATTCAGAAGGCTGCAAGTAATTCCTTTAAAATTGCCTCCACCCTTCAAGCCATTTAACAAATAAGCAGTAATTTCACAGTCTTTGCTATAAAAACAAACACTTCCACAATAAACTGCCATAGACTAAGTATTAGGCAGATTTATTGACACAGTAAGACCAGTCTGACGGCTACAAGACTCTTCCTTGGTTGGGTGTCTGGACATCCAGGATAACGTCCACATCTCACTACATTTGCTCTGCTGGCTCGACAGGTCTTAGGACTGACAAAGCGACAGACTGACCTGGACTGGCCAGTTGGCTCAGCGGGGTTATTCCGCAATCACTTGAAGCCAACCTACCCGCAGGCTGCCCCGGAAAATCTTTGATTTAATCATGGAAAGTCCTGCTGGCACCTCACCCAAGCTGTGTGCTGGCTCTGGCATTCCCATGGCTGCACACTGGGCCCCTCGGATACTTTTATTTTCCTCATTGTTAGCTTGGTTGGGGCTCAGCAGGATCCAGCTGTACTCCCTGGGGCAGGGGGGTGTCACACAACCGGTACTGCCAGCCCTGGGGAGGCAGGGGGGACACGGCATCAGGGTGGGTAGCGAAGGTCAGAGATGTCCCTTTTTGTACCACCTCATTTTGGAATCATGCACACAGACTGGCAGTCATCCCTTGGCACTCTTCTTTTACTTCCTTAGATTTTCCCACTATGCCATTTGATTTTAGAAAGACTTCCCATCTTAAAATTAGTAAAAACCAGCAAGCAAAAAATCCTGCTGATCATCTGATTGGAAAGAGACTCCTATCTGTTAGCATACGGTTACTGTCGTCTTACTCAAGGGCATGGTGTTCTGTGAGGAATGGTGTTCTAGCTGCTCCTAGATGACCAGATAGACAAGATTACTCCCTGGATTTACCACAGATTTCATTATTTATGCTGTATTAATTAACACATTGTTTAAATTATAGATTAGCTTCTCATTCCTGTTTACTGCATATTATGCTGGCTACTCAGCATTTGGCATTTTTCTTCTTCATCAGCCCCTGGGTGGGGTTTATTCTGGCTTCTCCATACAGTACTATTAATCAAAGTCTCTATCAATGTTTAATCAAAGTCTAATCAAAGTATCATATAAAGCTGCATTTCTTAATATAGACTGACAGTAGTGCAAAAGCAAAATGAGAAGTTCAGAACAATTTATAAATTCATCAAGTTTCACTGAAGTCACCACACTCCCATAGAGCTCCTGGATTCTGCTGAAAGTGCATTTCCATGAAATCTCCCTGGCCAGCCATTTTGCCATTTTCCACCAGCTCTGTTGGAAACTCGTATGCTGTTCATATGCTGACACCAGAGCCAGCGTACAAAAGTTCACAGTGCCACCAAGCATCGCTCTCCAGTCCCTCTACTCCAAACAAATTGCTCTTCCTGCCTGAGCTGAACAAAAAGTTCAGAGACTTGCTAGCAGTTTATGACATGGCTGATAGGTCCTAACTTTATCTGGCGGAAGGAAATTATGTGTTAGCCAGTTCATTAAAAAAATCCTTTGGCAAAGCTCATCCCCGTGCATCAGGAGTTCAAACTCTTTTCATATCAGCACAATAAACTGAAATTCATTTAAGTCTTTACAATTTTTTTGTGAGGACAACACTATGCTTTCACTTGGCTTTTCTTTTTTTGTGACCTTCACAGCCATTTTGGATTGCTCTGTAAAGTGCTGCCTATATTTGCAGTGCTCTTTAAATTAAATAAAAATAAAAAATTCTGATGTAAAATCTTATACAATTCAATGTATATTTGTATGGAAATAAGGTGCAGCACTTGAGCTCTGGGCAAGCTGCCACTGCTTTTCTCTGTGCTGTCAAGGTTCTGCACCACTGCAGTCCAGCATCCAGGCTTTCCAGAGAGAAAGAAAAGCAGAGCAAGCAATAGTCACAGATTCTGCCTGCAACTTGGCAAAACAGATTTTCGGTGACAAGGTTGAACAAATTTGATATACTACGGAGTAAATGTGTCTTCTGCAAATGACTTTTAAACTGATCTGTAGGCCCCTTTGCAAATCTGAAAATGTTATCTTGCACTCATTAGGACAGAGCCATCATATTAGCACACCCTTGCTTCTGATAGGACAGGAGAGGACTTCCTGAAGGCGATCATGTCATATAATCCATTTCATAACCTGATTACAATCTTAAAACTAGTTATACCCTTTGTAGCTAATATGCCAGTTGGAAGTTTAATTCTCTGATTGATAAAGACCTGCTGCTGCTGTCCTGCCTTTTTAATTTCATCAGCAGTCTGTCCCTATTTATTCTTGTGCCATCCCTGTTTTTATACTTGTTCCCTAAGGAAATGAGGTTCATGTGATTATATAGTCCATTTCTGTCCTTCAGTCCTGACTTTTAGGAACTTCTGATCCATTGCACTATTTCAATCAAATATAAAAGAACAGCAAACATCTCAAAGATAATTATGTTTCCTTAAATGTTGTGAAAAAAGCAGCCAAGTCAGAGGAAAAAAAGACAAATGAGAGCTTCCACTAAAGGGAGAAGCAGGCAGACTTCAACCATTATTCTTTTTGTTAGGCAGCAGCCACCAGCCAGTCCAAATGTGCATCCTTCCAGACAAGACATTGCACTGCTCTCCCCTGCCCGGTGGGACTATTGTGATAGACAGATGGGAGTAGGGAATAAGAGACACTTTGATGGGAAAGTAAGAATCATTCCTCCTGCTGCTCGTTCTCTCATCTCGTGAGAGGTTCTGCATTCTCTAGATTATCTTCATAGACTTTCCCTTCATCAGTTCCAGTCTGAATTCATCTTTGGTGAATATGGATGACCAAAGACTGTACAGAGTGCTCCAGATTACATTTCTCCAGAGCTCTCATATTTCTCATGGCTATATCTCACTAGGTATGATCTAGTATTGTAATTCCCTGTTGAGTGAGGCATTGCACTGGTTAATCCTAGTTGTTTCATGATCCTTTAAAGCACACAGGCCCTTCTGGTGTCATGTCACTCTGATGAGGCTTCAATTACATTAAAAAAAAATATTAGCAACTAAATGCGTGTAATGAAATTTCATCTCATTTCTACTTTTCCAGCCTGCAAGGTATTCCTGATTTTTCCACATATCACTCTCCTTTTCTACATTGATAATGTCTCCCAAAACCTTATTAGTGTATTAATTTTTAAAATCAAGGTCATTAAGAGAAATATTTAGACAAGATTTCTTCCAAGGGTAACCCGTATTGAAAAAAGTCATAGTAATCCTTCTGCAGCCCAAGAGTTTTTCAATAGAATTTCAACATAATCCTGCAGTATCTTTCTTTAACTAGTTCTTTTACCTGCCTTAGCTATATTCTACTAATCCCCGTCTTTTCAAGCTTCACCAGTACTTTCCCATTAGCATGGTAATCAGCATTCTGCCAAAGTTTTGATAAAGTAGATCTACCATATTTTATTTATTGAGAAAGCGGTTATAAAAGAAATATCAAGTTAGCCTAGACTCTGTGGCTCTCTTATGATCTACTTTTTTGCAGTTATCTGCTGTTTTTCATCTTCTTTCATGTTTACCTTCATTCTCAATGAGTTTTTGCTTTAAAGGCTGCTCTGAAGCTTTGTATTGTATTGAAGCAACATTGTAGGCCTGTTTTAGGCAGGTACTTGTGAAATGCACCAGATCACCTCTTTTCCAGTCACATGGCGCCAGTTCTGAGTGGGGAGACTCGCTTACGATGCTTCTCATCAGCAGCAGGATCTCGTACTCCAGACTTTTTCAAATCCTGAAACAGAGGTTTTCTGGTTGCACTGGGTGAAAACATGGAGCTTTGAGTTTTGCTTTATTTCCTTTCTTTTACAGATTTCCTTTCTGTTCTCATTTCCTATCCGCCGGCTCTGTCTTTGCGCTCTTGTTTCAAGAGCCCTTATTGAAGATTGGCCTATAAGGCACAATCTTTATTGCTGATCGTCCTTTTTCCATTTCCATTGAGGCACCATTTTTGAGGTGGGTTTGCATACAGCTAAGTTTTGAGGCTTTTTCCAGAACTTTTTTTGCTTTGCAGAGTTTAAAAGCTCCAGAAGTTCCTCTGTGTTTTTCCTTAAAGAAAATCTAAGTCTCCTCCACAGAGAAGTCCCCGAACAATTAACTTCTGCTGCCTTCACTCATTTCTTTAAAATTCTGATAGACAGACTTACTAACAGATCTATTTTTGTTTATCCCTCCATTTTATTTAAATTAAACCAACATTCATGTGATCCAATGCTATTTTTTACTTTAGCTGTCCTATAACAACCTCAATACTTTCTGTAACTAAGTTTAGAAAGAAGTCTCTCTGCTTTCTGTCAGAAAATCTGTCAGTCGTCACACTCCGGAGTATCTATCTGGGCTGCCTTCAGTAGCATTTGTTCTCCAGTCTATCTCTGAGAAATCGGAGTCTGCCATAATGAGAAAATTTTCTGCAGAATTTCTCCCTGTAATAATGGTTTAAACATCTCTATCCATATCCAGATTTAACTCTGGAATTCTACAGCAGACTCTAACAACTACACACTATCTTTCCCCAAAGTAATTTTGTATGCAAGCAGAATCTATTTTATCAGGGACACCTTTACTGAAACATCAGTCTGTCAATCCATTCATCCACATTGCTTTTACCATTATTTCCATCTTTTCTGAATACCACCTCACCTTCAGTACCTATGTCCAGGGAGTGATTACGAGTCCATGATGTTTCTGTAACCCTATAATTCTCTTTGTAACTCTATAGTGCTTTGTGTCCTGCACCCATGACTTATTTCCTGCATTTACAGATGTCCTGTCCCTGTCTATTCATCTATCTATAGGTGTGTTACGTCAATACAACTTGTAAATGTGAAAGAGGCAATGTTCACAATGTGGCAGGTATTGTCAGGAAGATAAGGAGTTGGCAGAGTGATGGTGTTTTTTTCTTAGCACATCCATAACAAACCCAGTGTACAGGACCTCAACCTCTGAAAGTCAATCAAAGATATTAGTGAGCATTTTTTTTCCTTCTAAATGCAGTAAAAAACCCCTAATTCCTCTAGAAACTTCAGGAACAAGAGTGGAACTGCCTCCAACATTTTTTTTGCAAATAAAATGTTCTGATGGCTCTCTTTTTTTTACTGAGTTTGTGCTGGTATCTTTATCCTTGTTTAATTCCTATTAGTTCCTATTAACCGATCATAAAAAGACCACAGGATCACATAACTCTATATACACATATCAATATGAGTTTGTGATATGATGAAAAAAATAACATTTGTGGAGCTTGGCCACTCAGTGCCCATTTTTTGCCACTCATTAAATCACAGGAAAAATGAATATACTGTGCAGGTCATTCTGAATAAATGGCAGTAAGGCTTCGTAACATACCAGCATGAAATCTGCCTATGTAATTTTAATAGAAAAAAAAAGGCATTAAAAACAGTATTAGGAAGATTAATATACATTTTCCTGCTACTCTTTTTGTCTTCTTTCTTCGGGCCACGTTAGATATCCTAGCTACATTTGCAGATACAGATGTCTCCAGTTCAGTTTCAAAATCCTATTGAAAGGCCTTAATAAATCAGCTGTTTACCACAGATATTAGGTGGGTGCCTCCTTCACAACATTTGAACAATCTTGTCATATATTTACATATGTGAGCCCAAATTTAGACACATATTTTGTATTACCTTAAAAGTATTATGCCAGTCTGAAAGAATTATAAGTGTTTTTATAAACTTCCGTTTGCATACAAATACAATTTCAAGATTGGTTTCTCAAGGTTTTTGATGCAGCTTGTCCCAGTACCAAGCTGATAATATCACCTGTGGGTGGCATTTCCAGCTCACAGAGATAGAGAGATATCATTTCTTACCTTGTCACAGAATGTCATGGTTTAGCCCCAGCCGGCAGCTGAGCACCACTTGGCCACTCGCTCACTCCTTCCGCCCTTGGTGGGATGGGGAGGAGAATCAGAAGAAAAAGGTAAAACTCGTGGGTTGGAGTAAGGACAGTTTAATAGGACAGCAAAGGAAGAGGACAATAACAACAGTACTAATAAAAGAATATGCAAAGCGGGTGATACACTATGCAATTTGCTCACCGCTGGGAACTCAATGCCCAGCCCATCCCCGATGATGTCATATGGTATCAAATATCCTTTTGGCTAGTTTGAGTCACCTATCCTGGCTGTGTCCCCTGCCAGCTTCTTGTGAAAATTAACTCTATCCCAGTCGAAAACCAGGACGCAGAATCAAAGAATAAATAAGTTAGGTTGGAGGGTCTTTAGGAGATCATCTAGTCCAAACCCTGCTTGAAGCAGGGCCCTGTTCAAAGATAGGTCAGGTTCCTCAGGGCCATCTCTCAGAGTTTTGTGTACTTCTGTGGATGGAGATCCCACAGCCTCTCTGGGTGAATTGTACCAGTGCTCAACACTCTAGTGAAAATTTCTTTTCTTACAGCAAATCAGAACTTCCCTTGCTGAGATTTGTGACTGTTGCCTCTTGTCCTTTCACTGTGCACCTCTAAGAAAAGTTTATTTCAGTTTTCTCTACAACTCCCCTTTAGGTAGGAGAAAATGGCAATTAAATCTCTCCCCTTGCTTCACACCCCTCTCTACCAGCCCTCTCTCCAGGCTACGTAAGCCCAGCTCGCATGCCATGGAGGGGGGAATGGCAAAAAAAACCAACCCTAAAATTACTTTCAGGTTCTCTAGAGGTTTTTAAATTTAATAGTGGCTCCTCAAAGCTGCTAATAGATATACATAGTGGTAAAGACAACCCGAAACACAAAGTAGTGCATTTAGTTTCTGTGAGCGTGATATATTGCCTACACACTGAATTTCATCTGTTGGGTAATGTCAGAAAGTTAGTGGCATATCTTTCTGCTCCCTTTTTGTTGTGCTAAAAACACATTTGCCAAAGAACAGATTCCTGGTTTCGTTTGGGTTACTGTGTATTCTGTGACTGGTACTTTTGTTCAGGGGTGGTGGGAAAGAAGTGATGCATGCTTGGCACAGAAAAAGCTTTCTTGTGTCTAATATAGCAGTGAGAAATTTCAGTCGTGATTGTGTCTTACCCAAAGACTGCACAATACTGCAACGATAAGAATTAATGTGAATTCTTCATTGTGCCTTTAAAGCTTCAGTCAAGGAGCCAATGTACATGTCCAGCTTTACTCTATATACATAGATCTGAAATTTTCTCAGCCATTTTCTTTGTTAGTGCATGATATATGCCTTCCCTTATTTATCTTGCACCTTTTGACCTGTCTGCAAAACTACCTTTTTTGCCAAAATTTACCAGAAAAGTAATCCTTTCTGTTGAGTACGATTTCAACTGCTAGTTGCAGGTCAAAGTGGGATGGCATGTTTTAAAATGTGTCTTGCATGAAGTTCAAGTTTAATTGTATACAGGATATACTACAGATGATGAAATCACCTATGGAAATTAGTATCTATAAATTATTTTGTAAGTATTAGGATTTTTCTGTTGTGCATATAGTAGGTGAGTATCAAACTGCAAATATAAACAAAACCCATGGCGTTCTTGATTTGTGCTCAGAGTTTTGCAAGCGTCAATGAACAGCCAGTGCCACAGTGACACTGAAACAAAAGGTCCAGTCTGGCATAAGAGGGTCACCCCTGTGGGCACCTTCTCACTGGCGTCGGTGGAACTGCTGTCATGAATAAAGAGTATTCACTGGGCTGGGGTTTACGGGACCGTTGTTTTACAAAAAGGTATTAAATAGCTCTCTTTTGTGTTAGGCTTGACATTCTACCTAACCTAATGTGGGTACAAACCTATTAAATATATTTTATTAGTTTTTCATTTCCCTAACTAAATTATAATGAAAATAAATTTCAAATCTTTTTTTTTTTTTTCTGTCCTGTGGGTGTTATTTCTCATAGTGTGTCAGTTAATAAAGTGGTAAACTATATTCTATTCTCTCTATATAATGAATACAATTTAAAAACAAATCATTAATAGCTTTTGTGTTACAGCTGAAGAGAGAATTTCTAGTTTTAGTTCTGAGTGAGCCATTTAGCACATCATTTGTGCATGGATGACCAGCGTGCTCTCGTGAGTTGAATAGCCTGGGCAGGAAGAATCTCATGATATGAGGCTACTGAATCACTAGTGATCCCAGTCCGTTATGTTTAATAGACACTGTGTCTGTGTGCTCTTTCCCACCCTGCAAACATTTCATGGTGTAGAGAAATTCTCCCATTCTCACATAATTGAGTCAAAAGCATGAACTGAATCCTCTCGTGGTGTGGCTTTCCTGGCACAGCCACAAATAGTCCTCCCTGTCACCCTCCAGCAGCCATCCGGGACTGTCACAGGGTTCTGGCAGCAGCACCCTCCTGGAGCACCCACCCAGTGTCACTGGGAGGACCCAGGAACCCGTGACAGGGTCAGAGAGCGGCCGAGGCACTGATCCTGCAGGTGCTGGGCACTGGGGCCGCGGGGCTTTCGGGACTAGCGCGTGGCAGAGATCAGCAGCAGCGAGCCCCCTCCGCCAGCTGCCGTATTGCTCTGAGCAAGGCTGCTGCCGTGTCCCCGGCGGTGGGGACAATCGAATGACTCACGAAAAACCTCCTAGTTCGCTGCAGTTTTCAGTCTGCAAAATTAAATAAACTAACCCCCGTCTCAGCTTACTGTTTTATGCTGTGCTAAAATCTGCGGTAGCTCAGGGGCTGCTTCGTGAGCCATGCTGTCGTCCCTGTCACAGGGGCAAGCGAACGACGGGGTGTACCCCTCCTTCAGCCATCTGCTGCCACCCCTGCGTCAAAGCCCTCGGAAAGCTTATGCAACTTCAGGCTGTTTTCAGGTTTTAACAAGTGCCTTCGGTGCTCTCATACTCTCTTTCCTGCTCTGTGGAAAAATGTATTGAGTGGTTCATTATCACTGGAAAGGTGGATGGAAAGGAAAGAGCTGTTCATGCACCGTCTAGTTAAATTGGATCTTTCCCAGGTCTCTTGTGCTGCAGAAGGGCATTCAGAGCTCATTTTGAACTCCTAGGCTAGTCACTCTTGGTAATGAAGCTTAATAAGTAAGATGCCCCAAAGCCATAAAAAATTGAGCTCTGGTGATCTTCTTGATCCTGACCCTAAGTGGCATGGTAGCATTTACTCTCTGGGTGCTCAGAGCAGCTTGTCATCCTTATTACTTATATATAGCACAAAACATAACTGCTTTCCTAGGTAACTGGGCTCTTTGCTGGTTTTGCTCAGCAGAAGGCAGAAAATATGCAATATGAGTCCAAGGCAACAGGACACTGAAAATGGCTTCCCATGTCTTTTTTTCAGACCCATCATAGTCCCAGCATATCTCATAGGCACACCATGAGACCAGGACTCTCATCTAGAGGTTTTTAATCAGGTATTTTCACCTGCAAGCACAATAGACACTAAAATGGTTTGCAGTAAAAAGTGATTCTTCTAGGTGATGAATATTTTATATCTTTTTCCTGGCATTTCCTTTAAAAAGCATTGTTTTACTTTCCACTCCTATGGAGTCAGTTTTATTTTAAAGAGCTGTCTCAGAAATGCCTGAAAGTGTCTTGAATGGTGATTCAGCAGGAAAGAAATGGGGTTACAATCATCTGCCCGAGAAAAAATCCAAAGGCGTTTTCTGGTTTTGATGGGTTTGGGGTTTTTTTTCAGACTTGGAATGCCACTTCCTTGATAATGAGGGTAGCAGCAAAACTGGGAAAACAAGTTGGAAAGAGCGCATGATGTAGCCACACACCTGGCTGCCTCATTCCCCACACCTGCTCTGGATTCACTTTCAGCTACTTCAGTGCTGTTCCTTGAGATGTAGAGCGGTGCAAGCAAGGGCAGAATCAGGCCTTTGGCTTCGCAGTGGCAGCACATCATGTGGCAGCAGCCTTTGGAGCCAGATGGGTTTTCTGAGCAGAGCATAATGGACTGCAATTGAATTGATATTTTAAGCTAACAAATGTTTAGATCAGAGAGGCTCACAACACAGGCGCTTACAATACAGGGCTGATTGCAGCATGACAGAAGCGGCTAAATGCTGTAATGGGGAAGGTGGTGTCAGCATTTCACTTTTAAAATTTGATTCTTAATGACTTCAAGCAGCTGTAAAAATTCACTTTTAGCTGAGGCTTGAACAAGGACATGGGCCAAGACCCAGAGCAATCTAAAAAGGGATCCCAGTTCATCTCTGTATGAAAGGCTTCCCAGTATGTAAAAAGCTTAAATGTAAGAGGGCAGCAAAATCTGCTTCCCCACAGATAGGGTCCTGTGGTTGTTTCTGAAGCTGAGACGCAAGCGAGGCAACGAGAATGAACAGTGCTTTGAAAAAAGCTCTGCTGAAAAGATCAGCTGGATAAAACGCACAGAGCTGCTAGCGATCGCTGGGAAAGCACATCAGCCATACTTCACCTAACATGAAAGCTAAAGGACTAGTAAATTGAATGGTGGCAAAGTCAAAACTGCGTATTGAGAAAGTGCTGTCTTTAAACCATTAGACTGTATAAGGTATCCCTTTGTCAGAAAGTATCACTGAGGCCAAGCAACCAGTAAGGGTGACAAAAGATTGAAGAATTTTAATAATAATAATAATAATCAGAAGTCTAACAGCAAATGCTTACAATCCAGCCATTCTGGAGGTACTTACACGGTTGTATCTTTCAGAATTGAGTTTCCTGATGTAGAAAAAGCCCTTTTCTTCATGGCAGGATAGTCCTGAACTGTTTTTTGTAGAATTCCTTATAGCTTTCAGTGAAGTATCTTGCACTGGTTGTTGGCATCAACACAAATGGAATAGCTGGCCTGCAAGTCCAGTGCAGCTGACTTGTCTTGTGTTCATCTGTTACTACACTTGGGGAACTCTTCTGCACTATGGGCTTTTTTTCTCCTACTTGAGGTTTCATCGATTGGGAACAGTCACCAAGTCCAAGTCTTTCAGACTATACATTCAGAAGTATTTAAACTGGCTCTGCAGAACACATTAGGAAGATCAGACACTTAAAAATATCTCATGTTTTGACAGTCTTGATATCTGTACACACTGTGAACCAATTTCCAGATTTGATGCTAACTAGCGAGTTCTTTATGCAGCCTTAAAACAGAAGAGACAGATCGCTGCATATACAGAAGTTAGAAGTAAAATTGAAATGTATTGTAGAAGATGGTTAGACAAATATCTTAACGAGTAATTTATAGAGCAAAGTCCTCAATGAGAGAATTCCAGTTAGAGGTTTTTAACACATTTTTCTACATATGAGCCGTACCTGCCATGAAACGAGATAACCCTGCTGGTAAGACTATAGAAAGGTCATTCTCAGCTACCAAATTCCTGGTCCCAAGAACTGTATAGAAAGCTTTGCCAAATGTGTCCTCTGCCAAGTCTGGAAGGAGAAAAGATAAAGATTTGAAGTTTGAGGAAAGCTGGAATATAATGAAGAGAACACCAGACTTTTAGATCAAATCTTTGGGATGTTATTTTTGTTTCTTCCTGTAAGGCACCAATAACCTGTTACTTTGACAAACACTTCAAAAATTTGTCATCTGAAGTTAGGAAAAAGGATCCGTACTTAAGCACATAAATAGGTAATCTGCTTTTCCAATAGATAAGCATTTCTAACTTAAAAAAAAAGTTTGCAGTTATGTGTAAATACATTGCGGCTGCAGAGGAATTGTCTAAATACCTGTTGATCCAAATGGTGGATTGCCCCATTAAAAAACTG
This sequence comes from Balearica regulorum gibbericeps, assembly GCF_011004875.1. Classification (NCBI taxonomy): domain Eukaryota; kingdom Metazoa; phylum Chordata; class Aves; order Gruiformes; family Gruidae; genus Balearica; species Balearica regulorum. The sequence continues at coordinate 42,944,467 of NC_046185.1, read as the reverse complement.
AAGTTATATAACATTGAAAGCCACAATCATATTTATGGGTCTTTTTATGATATCCTGTGAAACCATTAATACTTTGTAGTCTTGTGACTGATAATAATTCAGTCACAAGGTATTTTGCATCTTATAATGCTGTCTTGACTCCATTAATAAGGTCCATAAAATCATTATTGGATTTAGAATACATATATTTCTTTAAAAAAATAAGGTTGTCCGGAACACAATTAGATTTTCTTTCATTTTTGCTTTTTTACTGAAGTATCTCATGCCCATTAGACTGTGAACTTACATATAAGTAGGCCTGCATTTTTGCTGCCTGATAAAACAGCCAAGAGGAAAAAAATCTTTCCTTAGGATAGTATTAATTAACTCATATTTACTTTTTGATTGCTTCCCCCATATTGGCACAAATAATACATACATACAAATTCATTAGCACCTCACTGGTGAGTGCTAAAATGTTTATTAGTTTTTTGCAGCGACCATTTGATGCTGGTTCCAGTTAAGCACTACTGCCCAAACATTCCTTCTCTGGCTTATTAATCCACAGCAACAAATCCTGTTTCCTCCTCCTTCTTGTACTCTCCTTCATTCCCCCTCCCAAACGCTTCCCTCCCTGTCATTTGCAGAAGGTGCTAGTTTTAAAGAAAATGTCGTGTATTTTGAAGAAAAGGTAGGTGATGCTTTCAACCAGTATTTCTGTTGTCAAAACCAGATGCTTTAGCTGATGAGTGTCTTTGTGTACAATCATTAAATTACGTTCAGCCCTCCAAAGTCGTTACAAAGGCTGTAATCTTACAACTCACAGTGTGTTTTTATCATGGCCTCTCCCAACAGTTAAAGGAATGCCAGGTGTCGGATGAGAAGGGATGTATTTGGGTCACCTAACTCAATGTTCTGCAATGAAACACAAAGAAACTAATGAAGCAATACTAAGCTACAAAACGCAAAACAATAATAAAACAAAATAATAATGAGAGCAATACATCATCTGACTGTGTCCAAAGTGAGACAAGAATAGGCAAACTGCCCAGAGTGGTTCATGTATTTACATGTGGAGGGACTCAGGACTGAAATTAGAGATTTCTGGGGGAAAAGGCACTAAATCTGTATTGTTCTCCAGCTGGGGCACGAGAAACATGCCCATGTCTCCTCACTCAGGACTGAGAATTCACCCTACGCGTGGACATCCTAAAAGCTAGATAGGTTTGGCAAAAGTCTGCATCTCTGCTAACAATTTCTTTAAATACTTGCAAGGAAAAAGAAGTAAGAAAAAGCAGTAGTTATGTGCATGATCATAAATTGCCAGTGTGTTTCCATGTCCCAGTAAGCTTCAGGGTTTCACCAGGGAATGCAAATTAAAACTGACTGCAACAGTTGGCTCTAGATTTTGTTGTCAGGGAGCAGTATACATTTTCTTCAATGCCTGCTTTCTGTTGCCTTTCTGCTTAACAGAGAAAGAACAAAAGGAGATAAGGCGGCAGATCGAGAGAGCATGGCATAAAAACTGAAATATGCTAAAATTATATCTTTTTGCTGGCATGAAGTGCTATAACCTAACTGAAAAGCCAAATCTAAACCAGCAGAAGTGTGCTGTTCGGAGAGGAGAAGAAAGGGGCAAACAGGTAAAGGTACTGGCCAGCAGAGCGCAAGCACTTTGACCCACCAAAGCTTAACTTACATTTTCATTCTCATCCCTATGCAAGCTTCACTCAAAGCCCTTGTGAGACATTGTGGGACTAAACTCCTTCTGCAACACTGTGCTGAAGAAAAGCACGTGGCCCGTGTCTTTTCTTCCAGACAAGATAACTTGCTGGAACGATTGCAACACCAGCACTGTGAGCGGTAGGTACCCAGCCCTCGCAGCAGCCTGCAGAAGCATCACCTTCACCCTTGCTCAGCATTGCCCATTTTGTTTTGGTTTTGACATTTGTTTTGGCTTCGGTTGGTTTTTGCCAGAATTCAAGCTATCTCCAATGAGCTTGTTTTAGCAAGCTTCCCCTTTCTGCTTGGATTGGGGGCTTGGTGTTATTCCATTGGTTTCAGTGGGCTTTTGATTCATACCTTCTTATAGATACTGCTCTGCGTATCCAAATCTTCTTGTCATCAGTGGGAGTTTTATGCAAGAACATGTATCGTTAGGTCAAAAAGAGAGAAGAACTTAGTCTTAAACTAGATATTCCTCAGCCAGTTGTAGAGGAAAAGTTTGTCTGAAATCAGCATTACACCAACCGGCGAGATGTCAACTGTCTGTATATGTTCCCTAGACTCTCATGTGAAGAAACCATTGGAAGCTGCTCAAAAAACTGACATGTTTTTTTGTATTTTTTTTAATTGGGAACATTAAGTGTCAACAATATCCTGCTGACACAATACTGATACAATTTATGGCCCGGTACTGTAATCTCTACCATCAACTGCCATGGGAGCTGCCTGAACAATGAGTCTTTATTATGTGTGGAGCATTTCATACCATCTGTGTCCCAGAACACTTAACAGAGTTAGATAAAACAGTCTCAGTAAATAACAGCAGAGAATAAATAAATTTAAAAGGTTTAGGCAAAAGAAAACAGAAATAATTTAAACTCTTAGTCAGACATGCAGCACAGAGCGTGGAAGTAAATGATGCCATGTATTTCTTTCGAAAATGCCAAGAAATTAGAACAGTTTTTTTCCATTTGCCCTCTGAAATACCAATGCTACTTCTCATGAAAGCTAAAGAGAATTAGTGTCATAAACAAGCAGCCTGAAGTCTAACAGAGGCAGCCACGCAGAGTGTTAAGCGTTCAGCTGAAGAAACTGTTGAGTCCTGGTATAACAAGATACTTAAGACAGTCCATGTGATTAGAGTTATTCAACTGTGGAAAGCTGGGCATGTATTTAAACACCTTGCTGAATGGTGAAGATGACACTAAGGAAACTGCATGTTAAGGGTGGAATTAATCTCACTGAACTGTAGGTCTGTTTAAAAGTTAGATGTCCTCTTTAAGTTGCTTTTATAGCCAATTAAGAGAGATGCACCTAAAGGACATTCTTTCTTTCTTGAAGGGCGTCTAGTATAGGTGAGAATACTTACCCTATAGATGTGCTCACTTCTCTCCGTGGACTAGAAATGGAGCCCAGGTAATTAAATTTGTGTCAATGTCTGATTTTAAAATGGCTAAAATCAAGGGAGATGGACACACATTCACTTTTGCTACATTTTTCACTGAAAGATAGCTGCCTGAAAAATTTGCAGAGAGAGTTTTCACATAGTTCCATGCACATGCCAGGAGTTTGCATTGCTTTAGAATCTGAGAAATTTTGAATTCCTCCACCATGAAAAGTTTTCCTGAGTTATTACTCAGGACTGAGCTAAAAGTTAGTTTAGAACAAAAATAGGATGCCGCACTTAAAAAACTCATGGTTGAACTCATGGCAGTTGTGTGTCAAATCTGCAGCAATGACAGACGCTGCAAATGTTTGTGACTTAGTACTGCTACAGGTCATACAGTGAGTTATAATATCTAGGCTGCCCTCAAAAATGAGTGCTGCTCTCTGAGGAACAGCTTGTTCCACCTGCCACAGGATCAGCCTTGCAGCCTTGTACAGCAAATGCTCCAATATGATACCTTGGGAGTATCCTCGTACAACTGGTTTGTCTAATTCACACTGGCAGACACAATCTGAATTCAGTGAATCAGAAGATACATGAGATTTCATCAGCGAGATCGTTTGAGTAGACCAACACAGGCACCGCCAGCGTGCCAGAGAACTGCTGGGGCAAAGGAGATAAGTACAGGGGCCAGCTAAAACTGCTTGATTGCAAGTGCCTGTATTGCAAACACTTGGTCGAAGGGGCATGCATAAGGAAACTGCTTTTCTAGGGACGAAATAGGAACTATCTGGCCCATTAGTGGAGCCTGGTTTGACTGGTTCTCATAGGCAGACGTGACGTCTGCAGATCTTGCATTACATTTTACAATTCTTGTTCTAATAATTATAACTGCCTCTTGTACTGAGGACATACCTGCACTAAGATCTTAATAAAGATTGAATAACAAAATGCAAACATTATACTTTGTCAGCATAAACAAAACAACACGTATATCAAAGGTCCTACAGGCATTGCTCATTTGTACTAATATTTCCTGCTTTGCAATCAAACCCTACAAGATGCCAAGTTAATTCTTTTTAACACTTTTCACCACTTGGCACTTATTTTGGACTGCAAGTGGGGAAGTCAGGAGGGGATCAAAGAGCAGGGAAAGGGAAATTCCTTCACCATCAAATAATTGAGGCGTATGACAGAAGAGGGTTTAGGAGGAAAAAGCCCTAGGGATACTTTTGGAGGTTTCACTAGTTTATTTAGTGGTGAACCATCCAAAAATGAAATGCCTGAAAAGCTGGGGGCTGAACAGTGTAAGATAGACTGTGCACACAGAAACATTACAATGTTAACTGCTGGAAGAAGCATAAATTATGCATTTCTGATGTGTCTCTATAGGCCTTTTTGCCCCTTAGGGTGCTCGTTATCTGCAGGAGCAATTAACAGATAGTATCTAGCAGCTAGCATGATTTCTTACCTTTAGAGCGATTTCAAATCAAATAAAGAGATTGGCTAATACAGCCAAGGAGGCCTGAGCTGTGAAGTAGTTTCTGATGTATATTGGATAGAAATAATCAGTAAATTGAAGGTACATGGTGCCAGGGAGCCTGGATTATGTCTAGCTAGTTTTGCTTGCAGAATCTTTTATGTTTTGGATAGATATTGTTGTTACTGTGAGACATTATGCAAGTGACACAAATAATGGAAAAACCCTTCATTAAGTAATTCTGAAAGGAAAGGCCTAACTTCCCTGACTTCAGCAACAACGAGCTGATTAATCAAAAAATCTGATTTTTCAACTACCAAGAATAAATTAAAGACAAAGGAGGAAAAAAACCCACATTTCAGACTGGTCTTGGAAAAAGAAGTTCTGATTAAGCAATCTGCTTAATTCCCCAAACCAAGTGGAAAATTTTCAACATTTAAGACTTATGAATAGCTTAGAAAAAATAACTGAAGTGCCAACTACAGATTTCTAAGATAAAATTTGTACAAAACTAATTATTTTAAGTCTTCAAAAAATCTAAATAAAATGTTTCTTATTTGAAAGAGCAGATTGTTGAATACGAATCAGTCCTATGTTATGATACCTCTAGAGCCGTCCTATTGCGAAATGGAAATCCATGAGCCTGTCACAGTCCTACATGTTCCTCTAGTACTAGATGTGATGCACAATCTTTTTTTTAGTAGCAATATGCTTTATTTTCAGTTCTTTCCTAATGCATGAAAACCATTCCCAAGGCTATCACCTTATATGCACTGAAATACATTACAAAAGCCACATAATTTTTTTTTTTTAAAAGGCAATTACTAAATTTCTGGTTAAAAAAACAAAACAAAACAAAACAAAAACAAAACCCAAAAATAACCCAAAGCAAACAGAACTTTAAAATATATGTCAAAATGTTTATTACTGCTATATCTATCCCTTTATCCCATCCAAGCTGTCAGTGTTTAATACCACATTTTTACTGTTTCATCATGAGTGTATACTGAGTCTGGAAATGGGATTTGTGTAATTCCTACACCATACAGACCTGCTGATTTCATTGAGGATCCAGTGAAGTCAGGGATCTGGCTCCCATTACAAAAATGAAGTTTTAAGTCTCAAGTTCTTGGGACTGATGATATTTTTCTCCTGTAAACTACAAAGTTTTGAACATTTTAAAAAATATACTTGCAGAAAACCTTGATTTTATAATAGTTTCATGAGGATTTGTTAATGAACTGCATAATAATGTACATAAGCATAAACATGTATTATGTTTAAAATAAAAAATAATTATTGTAACAATTAGTATCAGGGTTTTAAGATAATCTAATTGCATCTAAATACACTGGGAATAGCATAAAAATCTTACAGGGAAAAATCTTAGAGTCATTCAGTTCACCTGAAGTTTATCATTGCTCACATTGTGGTCAGGATTTCACTCCCAGAAGCAAAACCAGATAAGAAATGAGACTGGATGGGTACCAACATGATTTTATTTTTCTCAAAATTATAAAAATAGCTACTGACCCTAAAAAGTATGTTCCAATTATGATAAAAATACAATTTCACCTTTCATGTAGAAACCCCAGTGGATTTATTATTTTTTAATATGTAAAATGATGCCTAGATTTCAGAAGCAGAAAATGAAAGGGTGCTATTGAGCTTGTAAGGAGGGGATATATTTTGGCTGACACAGTGAAGGTAGACTGGTTAACATTTAGGACAACAAAGGCAATCATCCGACTCTGGATGTTGCTGTCCTCCTCTACAGGAGTTAGAGAAAGTAGATCAGGAAAGAGGGCAGTCAGAAGGTCACAACTTTGATCTAGGAGGATTTCAATTACTCAGGTATTGATTAGGATGACAATTATACAAAAGCTGTAGAGAGGAACACATTTGTAGAGGTTGCCCAGTATTGCTTTCTTTAGTCATTTGTTGAGGTGACTACATAATGAGAGCTTATTTAAAAACTCATCTTAACAGATGTGACAGCTCAAATTGATAAATAAGGAGAGTTCAGGAAGCAGCAAGACCTTTCTAGGATCTGGTAAAATCTCTCTTGTGGTGAGGAAACACAGCGCTGTCTCCCTATCACAACTGTGACCACTCCTTCCAGAAACTCCCTGTCAACTCACTTGTGAGAAATGACCATACGCCTTCCAGAGATCTTTTTTTCCCCTCCTACGTTAGCTCCGAATTTATCTCTACCTGACTCAACTCCTTAAAAAGTCAGATTTAAATCACAGACATACTACCAACACAGGCTCACAAAGACACATGTATCTGCACATGTGTGTGCAAATACTAAGCCATCATCCTAATAGTGGAAGTTTTCTTGGGAGCGATGCTTTATATTCCTTCAAAAGAAGACCCATAATTAGGTGCAGCATCCTCAAAAATCACCATAATGGCAGTTAAATTTCCTGTGCAGTATGGATTTAAAAACATGTTTTCATAGTCTTTGCCAAATAGGTCAATAGAAATGAAATCTTATTCAGTCAGAATATGATCCACCTCTACTATTGAACTGTTTACTCATCATACACAGAGAGTGCTTCTTAGTTATCACAACAAAGGCTTTTCCAGGAGTTTCATTAAGCTGAGGACTACTTCTAGGCCAGGGATCCCAGGTCGCATTTGCAATTAATCCCATATATTTTTCTAATGCTTGAACAGTGAATTAATTTATAATTCATCTGAGGGTTTAATGCTACCTTCAGATATCTAGGCTCAAAGCCTCGCTGATAAAGCATGTTTATTTCTTCACTTTTGAGAAGTGGAATGTGAAAAGGCTGGTATTGCCTCTAGCACTGTTGTTTACTTAGCACCCCGTGCCCCATTTTAGCCAAGGGTGATTCCTCTGCAATTAAAATGGAATTTCATCAATTTCCAGCCTGTATTTCATGCAGCTTCTCTGACACAATCTGTAATGAGCAGTTTGTGTCCAGCTGGCTCAGTCGTGTGTCGAATCAAGAAATTCCAGCCTCTCCCCATTACATTAGGGATGCTGTGGTTTGTCAGCTGCTGCATATGCATGTTCAGTCCGGGAGGGAAATTTCTACAGAGGCTGGAACAAGGGCTCCATGACAGGTCAGATCTATTTTGAGGAATTTTGAAAGATGCAAAGAATTTGGGAGCACAAGGATCTCCTAAAATACGTTGATTTAACTCTGCTGTACGATTCAAAATTAAGGCAAGTGAGCTGTGAAGCATGATTTCGCACTCCAACAGGCCACGCAGATTTTATGTGAGAGAAACCACCAGTCTCCACATACCTGCTAGAAGAAACAGCCCAGAAAAATCCTTCTCGGTGCTTTATTCACTGTAGACCGAAGGAACAGGACTATCCAGCTGGCAGATCCCCTTTCTCTTTCGCTGTCAAAACGGACGGAAAATCCTTCATAGCTTGTTTAGGCTTCATTCAGACAAACTTGAAGAGAGAGCAGGCAGGGAAACGTCCCGGTGCTGGGCTGCTCCGCTGCATTCCGCCGCCGCAGCATCGCAGTGCCATCTAGTGAGAGCCCGGCTGGGAGCCGCCGGCAGCGACGCCGCGACAGCTCGGGCGTGTTCCTGATCGCGATCGATCCGTCTTTGAGCAGAGCTGGCCGTGCTTCGCTTATACAGTCCCAGCTCCAGGTTACGCAGCTGTAAGCATCCTGAAAATGAGTTTTTAGGGAGTAGTTACCCTTAGGGGGAACAGTGCTTTGATTGAACCTGCTGCAGGATGGTGGCCCAGTTCCTCGCCGACGTCCATGGCGCTGAGAAGTTGTACAGCTGCTAAGTGCAGCTGTAGCTGTTTGCTCTGAAGAGCATGAAGGAAAGAGAGAAGGAGGGGACAGCTCTAGTAGTTCAAAGCATAGACTTTGGTGTTTTAGGCACCTAACTTGAGAGAGATGCTGGGAAACGTCAGGCTTGTTCTTGCAGGAGGAGGCTTGGAAGCGCTCTGGTGGCTTTCATCAGAATGGCTGGGGTTGAATAGATACCACTGGTCATATAATCTACGGTTTCTGAAGCTGAAAAAAACAAAGGGGAATTCAGGTTAAACTTTGTCCTTCACATCTCTGATAGTAGATATGCTACCAGAAACCCATAGTACAGATGGGTGAAGAGGAAGCTGAAAGCAACTGGATACAGAGAAGAATGAGCAGGAGTCCATAGCAAAGAAGTAGTCATGTAGGCTTGCAGTGACTGGGCTGCTTTGCTCATCCCTGATGGCTTCTTCCTGGGGCTGCTAATACATGCTCTGCATATAATACAGTTCCAAACTGCTAAAAGAAAGCATAGCAAGGCAGATTTGTTATATTACTTGGAAAAAAAACAACTCTACACATAATAAATAGTGCATCAAAATTCATACTTGTTTTTTAGGAAAAGATATGCACACGTTTGTTACCAGTTTTAAATTCTTTATAATATCAAATGTAGCTACATCAAATCCCAGAGGGACTCCCCTGCAGAAAAAGGGAAATATATTGCATCAGTATTTCATTACACAGTCCACTGATCACAAAACACATCCACTCTAGGTTTACCCCAGAGTCCCTACCCAACATGCTGCTCGCTCAAAACAAATGCGAGCTCCAGAGTCTCAGAAAAGGGAGTTTAAACCACAGTCTTTCATTGTAGCATCTTGTCCCCTGTAGATAATTAACACACTTCACAAAGCTCTGATTAAGGTTGTCTTTTTTTTTTCTTTTTTTTTTTTTTTTTTTTTAATCTTGCCCTGTCATCTAATGGTCTGGATACTGCAAAAATGAAAATGCATTCATTGAATTAATGGTTTTGTTGACTGAGATTCAGTATGTCCTGTATTTTCTGTCTTCCCTAATAACTACCTCAGGAACCAGCTGGAGTCTGCCATGTTTACACATTTTGGAATATAGGAGCTTCCATATACAAGCTGAGAGTAAGTGGTCTAGAGGCACGCTGGCAGGGTATCCTCTCAGCCCCAGAGGTGCCATCTGGCCTATTTAAATGTCTTTATATTCCCTTTATGATGTTAATATGGGAAAAAGGAGATGGGGGTGCAACAGGCAAGCAAGTTAACTACTATAAAAATGCCCATTTAATGCATCAAGGCACTGGTTCCTGAAACAGGTATGGGGAAAAAAGATGGGGTTTATGCTTCCAAATATGACAGATTTATTAAGGTATCATGTATATTTTAACAGACAGCTGGAGCGGCATATAAAGTTTGTTCTCTGCATACTGCACAAAGTAGGTATGAAATATGATTAAACCAAAGTGGTATTTTTTATATACCCACTTTACATAGCCATAAACCACTTCAAGAGGTGCAAAGCAATGAGAAATCAAGCTCCTAGTGATGAAGAGAGCAGTGGTATGCAGGGACACCACACTATTCAACAACAGAGTGGTTACAGTACAATGCAAATTGTACGCTTTAAAATTCAAGTCTCATGAAATGCTCTTGCTCATGGTTGCATAACAAACTCAAACTCAAATACTGATTGCTTTCCAAACTCAAGCACTGTTCAGCTAAAAGATCACTATTGTTCAGAGTTTTCCAGGAAATTTCGAGTAGTTTATGCTGTTAAATCAAAATTCTAGTTTCCTGGTTTGATTCAAACTGTATGGATTCAGAACAGAACAGAGCACTTGTGTCAAATAAGTTAATACATGAAAGCATCCTGTTTCCTTCTCAAAAATGGTCTACTACAGCTACAATTTCAACAGTGTCTCTTTCATGATGTCTTGTCTTTTGAAGCTGAAATTCAAAGTGTGACTTTCAGAACATAAAGATGAGAAATTGGAATCAGAGGATGTACCACAACAGTCTTTATAGAAAAGTACCAGAAAGCTGAAAAGCATTTAAGCAAGCTGGGTTCTGTCAATGTACATATAGGAATATATAGAAATTGTTGTAAGAATTTCCTTACTTCTCTTTAATTAGTATTGTGCATTGAGGTAGTATTTATAAGTACTTGTCAAGCTTGCCAGATTGTGCTATCTGCCATCCCTACATATACTGAAAACAATAATACATAGTGAGTTAAAACAAATGGAGGACAAAATAGAAACAAAAAAATGGAAAGGATGGATAAACTGGCTACCACTGAATGTAATAAAAAGCGTCACAGGTTGTCAGCTGCCTTACCCATCTCATGGAGATAAGATTTGAGGAAGATTGAAAAAAGAGGATAGTTCTGTTCTGAATTCAGGTATTTTATTACAAAGTTCTTGCTGTGAGTGAAAGAGACCACAGAGACTACAAAAGAGCTTCAAAAAGATGTGGGTTGATGGACAATGGGGAGCTGTATTTTTGGGAAAGCAGAGGCAGAGCGAGGAAGACAGTAGATGAGATAATCATGATAAGATTTATGAGGCGGAATGTGGCAGGTCTTGTCCTCAACAAGATGGTAAGTTCATTGTAGTAGGGAGCAGGGCGTTATGGGTTTGCAGTTAGTATAAGTAACAATTACATTGGCTTTCCTGAAAAAAAACCTCCAAGCCATAATACCATCTGCTCTCTTATCTGGTGGCTAGAGCGGGCTAGCACTGCGGACCCCTTGTCCACAGCTTAATAGGATCCGGATAAAGGCACAAAAGTGAAAAGCCACTTGGAGACTCAACACGACGAGAGTTGAAGAGCTCAGTGCAAGATCAAGTGCCCTGGAGTGCCTCCTCTGTGGCATGAGTACTGGCACAAGGGCAGCTCTCCCAGATTTACGTTTATTTATTCAACCTCAACGTTCTTAGACTTCCCTTTGTCATACCTTGGTAACACGAACACTTTTGCTTTTGTAAGCAAAAGCGTAGCATCCTCATCCAGACACCTGTGAACCAGAGGCTGTTGGTACATTACAGCTGGGTCACAAATGTGAATCTAGTTCTGCAACCTTCACCCAACTGGGAGCATGGCTTTATAGCAAGCATCCATCCTTTTCTTCGTGTTCCTTTTCCCTTCATGCTGCTTGTGTAGGTATCATGGTTTAAGGCAGTTGTAAGCCTAACAGGAGGCACTCCTCTGCACCTCCTTTGTGTGAAGCCCTGCTGCCCTGCACACAGGAGGGGAGAAGGACCACGAAATGCCCCATGACACATCATCTACCTAAAACAGTGGGTGGGTATGCACTGCCATGGTCACTTCACAGCCGATACACAGCCTGGTGCCCTCTGTCCCCTTTCACGGGGCTAAAATTGTACAGGATGGTGCTGGTGGTATGAAGACGACAAGCTGGGAGCTATTTCTGTGCACTAAACATGGGCAGAACAGGGGTGCATCGCTGATGATGTATCGGTGAAATGCCAGATGACTGAGGCAAGCTTAGAAAAGACAAAAACAGCAGGGTGACCACGTTTGAATGTGATATGCAAAGCTTTGAGAAGCTGCTCGGGGATGAGAAAAACAGAGTCTGAAACAGGAACGTATAAGGACTGGAATCATCCATGTGGAGAGTCAGAAATTCATCCATGCGGAAAGTCAGAAAATGTGAATGCAAAATCAAGAAATGGCTAAAGCTTCACCAAATTATTTGTTTTTGAGAGCCAGGGTCTGGCAGGTATCTATCAAAAGAAAACAACAGCAAGACTTATTCGGGGCTGGAAAGTAGGAGATGAATGGCACAGAAACGTTAAAGATTAGCGTTAAGCTGTCATGGTGACAGTGAAGCAAATGACAGAAGAGGATTTAGGGGGAAGTAAACCCTAAGGAGATTTTTGAAGGCTTTACACAATATAGTGGTGAGCCTTCCAAGCTGAAAGGTCTGAGAAGCTGGAGGCTGATCAGAGGAAGACAGACTGTGCACACAGAAAGATCTGTTCAGTACAGCATCAAGCGGTACAGCTGTTCAGCTGCAGCTGACCCAGCTATGTTGGGATCAGACACCATCTTACAAAGACAACAGAAAATACATCTGGACGCTGACAGGAGGCTGGAGCACTGCTGGCCAAAGAGCTTCATTTCATTCCTTGTATCCAGGCACAAGCCAGCTGCACTGAACCAATGGTTTTACCATCTATAAGGTGGTAGAAGATCCTTACTGATACCCGTCATGTAGATAGAGTTAAAACACCTCCTGAGGAGTGGAAAGAAATGACTGAACACAAGTCAGGACAAGACGGGGATTTTGCCATTTCTGGTGTTTGTTGCTACAATGTATTGCGATATTATGTTACAGTGCATCATCCCCAGAGGAGAAAAGGGTCCAGAACTGACCAGAGGAACGTCAAATCCAGCTACCCAGAAGCATGCATGAATCTCTTACTGGTTTTGTAAACCTATTTTTGTAGGTTAGTGTGCCTTGGATAGCTGGCTGCAAAACTAAATAAAAACCAAGGGTCCAAAATTCCTTCCCAACATGGTTAGGAGACAAACGAACAGGAAATTACAAAATCACAGACTAGATGAGGGTGGAAAAGACCTCTGGGGATCATCTAGTCAAACATCCATACTCAAAGCAGGGCCATCACCTACAGCCTATTGCCCAGGACCATGTCCAGGTATTTTCTGAATATCTCCAAGTATGGAGACTCCACAGCTCTGAGCAACCTGTTCTGATGTTCAGTGGCCCTCACAGTAAAAAAAAAAAAGTGGGAGTTTGTGTTCCTATGTTTCAGTTTGTGCCCATTGACTGTTGTCCTGTCACTGGGCATCACTGAGAAGAGTCTGGCTCCATTTTCTTTACACTCTCCCTTCAGGTATTAATATACGTTAGTAAGATCTCCTGTGAACCTTCTATTTATCAAAATCCTTTATGCAGAAAAGTTTTATGAGGTATAAAATCTAGAAGGTTGCCATAAGTCAGCATAAACTTCATAAAAGAGCCAGAGAGTGGGGGTAGAGAAAAGTGTTGGATTAGAAGAGGGGAGAAGAAGAGATCTTTGCTAAGACAGTCCTTGCTCCTGCACCTCTAAGCAGAAAATGGATAAAGCAGGATAGGAGGAGGTAGGAGTCTCCATCTGCAAGAGAGGAAATTCTGCTTACTTCTCTGGCTGTGGGATCTGCCTTTGCAAGCCATGCTTCCCTAATACTTCCCACCCTGTTCAATTCATGCTCCAGCCCAGTGGCCCCTAAAGAGGGAGGCTGTGGGTAGAGGAGCAGGACTGCTGGGCCAGCACTGGATGAGCAAGGTGCCCAGGCAGCCTGTACCCAGTGCCACCATCCAGGACTTTGCATGTTAGGGAAGGGTTCTCCGTGGAAGGGCACATCCAAAACAAAACGTTGCATGAAAAAAAACTTCTGTGCAGGTGACCATCATGAATTAATTTCACAGTTAGTTTTGGCATTAAAAAAGGAAGCTTCAGAAGATTATTTATGGTTATAATGGTGATCATACAATGTATGGGAATCTGTGCAATGTGGCATTTCTTTATATTTTTTCCATGCAATTTTTCCTGAATCAAAAAATGGATAATGGGTTCCTATGCCACTACAGCTTGTTTGAGAAAAAAAAATCACGGGCCATAACTATCTTACATTGCAGTAATAGAGAAAATTAATTTCCTTTTCTAAAGGTTTTTTAGCTTTCCTAATCCACTGTCTGGAACATGGTTTGCAGATGATACCTGTTTGTTCTACCACATCACGGACAACCACAACATACTGAATTGGGGCAATACTCCAGTCTGGTTCCAGAAATCCTTACCAGAACAGGACTTTAGAAGCAGAAAATAATAGTAATAGAATTACTGTAGATTAAAGACATAATTGAGCAAATGTTGTAGTATGTACAAACTTAATTTCACAAAGATTATTAAAAGATAGACACTATGTCCAGTCCAATAAATACACCCATTCTAGGAAGTAAAATTTTCAGAGAAGGAAGAACATTCGTTTTCTCTGTTTTACGCCCGAGTCTATAGCAAGTGGCAACCGGAGCGAAAATTTATCTCTGCCTTTTGATATCCAGGGTTTTTAATCTCTGTTGAAAAAAATTATTTCAGATCGGTCACTGAAAGATTTTTCTATGCAGTCCTCGAAATACACAGGCTATATTGATTAGTGTTACCGTCATAAAGGTGAAAGGTTGGTTAGGAAACGTACCTTTTCTGCAGTGCATGCTTATTTTAAATTTTGGGATATAATAGAAGACAACTTTGGTTAAATGTATATTACAATATTAAAATTTGCAATCAAACTGGCCATTAAATCATCTATTTTTCCTTTCTATTAACAAAATAATATTCTAAATAGATATTTTATGTGTTTCTATGTATGACAGAAAAATATGCATAACAAATTCCTTCCACTTTTGGTAAAATTTTTACAAGGCTATGATAAAGTCCTAATGTAGTGGGTTGACCCTGGCCAGCAGCCAAGCACCTACACAACCGCTTGCTCGCTCCTCCTCCCTCCTCCAGGAGGACAGGGCAGAGAATAGGAAGAATAAAAGCAAGAAAACTCCTGACAGTTGAGATAAAGACAGCTTAATAGGTGAAGGAAAGAGGAAAAAAAAAAAGTGTTAATGATGCAAAGGCAATCACTCACCAGCTTCCGCAAGCAGATCGATGCCCAGCCAGTCTCTGAGAAATGGCCACCTTGGAAGCCAAAATCACCAACTTCCTTCTTCCTCTACCACAGTTTTTGCTGCTGAGCATCACAATATATGCTATGGACTATCTCTTTGGTCAGCTGGGGTCAGCTGTCCCAGCCGTGTCCCCTTCCAGCTTCTTGCTCTACCCCCAGCCTGCTTGCTGGGGGAAGGGATAGGGGGGGAGCAGAATCAGAAAAAGAGACAGCCTTGGTGCTGAGCTGTGCAACAGCCACATCGGTGTGCTATATCAACACCATTTTAGTCACAAATCCAAAACACAGCACCATTTCAGCTGATATGAGGAAAGTTAACTCCAGCCCAGCCAGATCCAGTATTCCCTCTTTTACTGATCTGAGTAGGGAAAGGATTGTTACTGCCTCTTCCATAGTCACCTGTGCCTCCACTTGACACGGAGACTCTGGACTTGCAATCTAGGATGGAAAAGTTAGTTAGCCTTCACTTCTGATCTTTTCCATAACCTCAGTGAAAAGAGAGAGACCAGTGGAGATAGGTAAGATCACAGAGATGTGCACAGAAGGCACAAAGAATTTTTTCATACACTTTAAATGCTTTGTACATGTAAATTCTGTTTTAGTGATCTGATAGCTGTGTCACTCATTGATGAATGATGTTTTTGGATCATGCCACAGTTACACACATTGTTCACTGATAGTAGCAGGCTACTGAGATGAGCAATTTGTTCCTTCTTACTGTTTTCACCAGTGCCAAAGTGAGGTGTTAAGGGAGTGTTACTTCCAAAAAAAATCATGAGATTGACTTACAAATCATGAGGGGTTTTTAATGGTGTTAATTTTGCTTATCTTGTTAGAATTACACTTTTACAGTGAAGCTGAAAACTTCAAATTTGTCTATGGCCATCTCAGGTTCAAACTTCCCCTAGTTTGAAGGCAACCCCTACATGTGTAAGTGGCTTCCCTGTCCATTGCTTTAAGGTTGTCTTGTTTTCCTTTTCCTAGGTGGGGATCTGCCTTGCTACTTACCGCATCCCACGGCAATTAACCGGTACAGAAAGCTGTCCAAATAATGCTTTTTCCTGCTTCTCCACTGGTCCTGACTTTTGTGATCCTCCACATCTGTTTGTGGCCTGTATTTCCCTCTTTTTTTGGTCAGTTGTCACATTCTGCATATGTGTATTTACATCTATATATACCCAAGTACATGAAACAGGGCCAGGGTTTGGTGGACGTTGGTATATGGTGGCCCCCAAGCTGGCAGTACTCGCCCAGGCAATGGCTAGGCTGCTCGGGAAATTAGCACAGACCCAGGGTCTGCTTCCAGAGGGCAGTCTGGAGGACACTGCCCTGCTTGTTTGAGTTTGGGGCTTTGGGGAGATGGAGATGGAGCAGAAAGAAGATTATAACTATAAGGATGTGAGCGAAGTTGCTCTCAGCACCAGACAACAGCTCCTGGACCATTTAATTCACCAGTCTAGACATTTTCCTGCACGGTGTCAAGGTTTTTTCTTCTACTTCTTATTGCCTTGTGTCCACCACCATTCTCGCTGTCCATTTTCTTGCTCCTTTACATCATCCAGTCCCATCTTCTCTACAGTTATTTGCGTAACCCCCAAAGAAATCTTCTCTAAGGCCCTTCTGTCTCCCTGGAAACGGTGGGAACTGATGCTCATTTTACTAGGGCAGCAGCATGCGCAGTCAGCAGTGCCCACATCTTACCTCCTCTGCGCAGGGACTACTCTGAAAATGGGAAATTTTGCAAGACTGAAATAGAAATATTGTTTGACATTAAGAGTGGGCAGATTAAAATACGTATCATGATAAAACCAGAGGAGCTGGCCACGCTGCTAATTGGGGGCATTTGCCAACAAGCACCTATAGGTAAGGTGGCAGCTCGTCTCATCACCCTGATACCCAGAGAAGCACCTCAGAAGAGGGAAGTCCAGGATGTGACATCCTTTCAGAGCCCTACGCTGTGAACTGTCACCCTGCTCTGGTGACACCTGTTTTGGATGGCTGTGTGCTAGAGGAAAAATATGGGGAAACGGCAATAGCAGGTCCATATTGACACAAGCTGTGATGGAGCCCTGGACGCTGTTCCCCAAGGGAACAGTGACACTGAAGTGACATTTAATCCCTGGGACAGGATTAAATAGGGGAAAGGGGACAAGGGTGCAGTGGTGCTAGAGGCCAGGAGAGGGAGTCTGAGCACAGGAGAAGGAAAGGGAGCCGGGAAAAATCCTCCTCACCTGCTTCCTTGGTGGTGAGATTGATGGGACACATGGTGGGGGGAGAGCAGAGCATTCCTTAGGGAAGGGATCTGCCTGTGTGTGACCTTGTATCCTGCCTACCAGCCAGGTCGGTGGACTTCTGCCCCTCACCTAAAACCAGAAACATTTGATAAGGAGGTTTTCAGTGGTATCATCAGCCAGGCAGCAGTAAGTGGGTTTTATTTACACTTGGGCTATTAATTACCATGACCACTCTGTTCTGTGAACATCAGGTATGTTGTGTTTGAGTGCATGCATGCAAAACTGTGTGTATAAATCTACTGGAAATTTTCAATCTATAAATAGTTTATATACTTTTATATACATGCACACATGATTAATTGTACTAGTGACTAAATAAATCTATTTTTATCCAACCTTGTGATTCACCAGACATGCACCCTCAGCCTCCTGCTGACATACACAGCTGTAATCAAAATGCCATCCACTCTTTCCCACCTTTATAATGTGAAAATGGTGCAGGCTGTGGACGTATGTAACTTCTGTGTACCCTAGCTATGAAATAACACTTAAACACTTCCTGAATTGCAAATAACATACATAGTGTGATAACTTTTGAAAAATGAGACCAAGACTAACCAAACCAGGCCCCAAGAAACAGTGATTTGTTCATTAGTTTTGTATTTGTCTTAAGCTGAACTGGCCTTGATGGGTATATTTTTAAGTGCTTAAAGTAAGTTGAGACAAGAGTCTGCTTTTGAAAATTCTAATTTGGTTTTCAAAATAGATATCGTACTTTTGTCAAATTTATTTCAAGCCTTGAAATGTTCATGCACTGATCTCTGAAATAACTTTCTCTTTACTTGTCCTGCAATTCTTCTTCTTGAACCCTCAGAGACAACAGCTAGAAAGTATCCTTCCTGCTATCAAAATGTGGTCCCTTTGAAACCATGAGCAGATTAAAAATCAATTTTACCCGTGCCTGGTGAGTGTAGAAGAAGGTTAACCAAAAAGAAAACAGTCCTAGGACCAATTTGAGAAATAATTACAGCTGTGTTTTAATCAACTTCATCTTGTCCTGCCACAGACCCCTCACAAGACAATCATCACCTGAGTGCTGCAGTCATTTCCTAACAACTGTGGTAACACCACCATCACCAACAAGGAGTTTGACCTTGCTTCGGTCACCCTTGTGACGATGCTGTGGGTTTGTTGTCAGCAGCTCTGACCTGGCCACGAGCCCCCGCTACCTCTTGGACAGGCAGGCTGGAAGGAGCAGGCTGGAAGGAGCTGGCCTAAACCTGGCTGGCATGTTTTAGTAGTGTGGTTAAAACATTAAATTTTATTGCTTCATTTTAGGGGCCTAGGAATCATGATAATCAGTACCATATTTTGCATTTATTCTTACTGAATGGCCCCAATCAAAATCAGATCTATTCCCTACAGACTGGGAAATCAGGCACCAAGATGTAGAGTAGAGGAATAATTCACCTTTCTGACGTGCCCACCCCTTCCAAACACAGACAATAACTCTCAGTTGAAGACTGGTGCACCGAAGCAGGTTGGGTTGCCCCTGGCCTTTGCAGCAGCCAGATGAGGTCAGCATGGGGCAGAGAAACATTTTGTGCCCGGTCACGTATGGTAGCTTCTCTCATTTCTCCTCTATGTACCTTAAGTTGAGGAGGAATGTATTGCATCAGCCTGGATGTCAGCGTCGGAGCAATGCCTTGCTACTGGATTTCCCAGGGTTTCTATGACTTTGGTTATTGTTTTTTGCTCTTCAGGAATGACAAATTTTCCCCATCCCACACTTTTCCCTCACACAGCAGGCACAAGGATCAACTGGATGAAATTCCCGTCTTGTGGAGGCATCTGACCCCCATTGCAGGCTTATGTTGGGTCACCTTTGAAAAGTAGTGACAGCAAAGTTTCTACGAGACTGATGTACTTGGGATTTTCCCTTAACTCCCTTTTTGTTTAATCTCTGTTTCCTTGTCTACCGTGTCTTACAGGGCTAACTTCAAAAACCCCCAAACTTGTCATTTGCCCAGAAGGGGCATTCTCAGTTGAAAACACGTATTAAACATTCTGTGATTATGATGAATCGTGGAGCTGAGTGCAGACAAGTGTGCACATAATGTTTCCATTATATTGTCCTCTTTAAATTAAAGCTTGATGAGAATCAATGTCAGTGTCCTTGCCCTTGCAAGAAGAAAGGCAATACTTCACCTCGAAGTATGAAAGTAGTCAATACTTCTAAATGGGAAAAGTTAGAGATGGAGTATGTATGTAAGGAATACTGAACCTAAGGCAAAGGCACGTAGTGCCCACCCACTGTCTGAACATGGATAAAGATGTGATTTTTCACCCCTGTTACTTTATTGAAAGGATTTAAGAGACTTTCATGGGAAGGCAGGCTGAACTGGCTTTACACTCCATAAATGACAGAGAGACAATGAGCAAAGTATATCTGCAGCAGAGAGGAAAACCAAGGAAGAGATAATTACATGAAGTTATCTTTCCCCATTAAATTAAACTTTCACATTTTTTTCTTGATTGACTAATCTCTGCAATTCGCCAGATTTTGAGCTGGTGTTTTTTAATACCGCAATGTAATAGTATCAGTTCTTCTCAATATGTCTATTTAAAAAATTTCTGCCAAGTAGATTTGAATCTTCTTTTAATGCAAATACTTCACGTCCAGCTGGATACAGAAGTATCTATACATGATTTTATGTTTTACTTGAAAATACATTCTCTAAATTCATTTGCTTAGGCTTAGAGAGAATGTAGAAAAGTAAATCTCAGATTTCTTTTTTTATTGTTATTAATGTTCCAATTGCTCTGTTGAGTTGAAAAAAATCAAGTTATAAATGTTTTAAACTCCCAATGAGTTATGGCATCTTAAAAAGAAGTTATGACAGTTTAATTAAATAAAAATAGCGGTAGCTGTTCCTATGGTAGTACACATGGTAAAAGTTGCTGTATCTATTCTGGAAGGAAGTTCAAAGGCATTTTGCAAGAGCCTAGATAAAAAGTATGATAAAGCTGCTCCATGATGCATTTTCCATCCTATTTTTTGAGTGCATTTTTTTATGAATTTGCTTTAGGAGATGCAGTGAACCATGAGATAAACTTTCGATATTTTGTTATACCAAACACAAGTTTGTCTCCCGAAAGTATACTATACAGATCAGGCTGGACTTTGTAGGGCCTGGCATGACTGTTAATATGAATCTTTACTTTTCATATTTTAATTTTTCTAATACAACTTGGAAATTATGGCCATAACTTTAAAGCCCTTTTGCATTTTTAGTCCATGATAATCAATGGAATTAGACATTGAAACAAAGGTTGTTTAGTTAGTTTTGTTAAATTTATTTAGTCAATACACATAATCAGATACCAGGTCTAGTACGCCTGTGTGACCTCTCTCTCTCCCCTCATCTGTCCTCTTGCTATGCTTTCTTTTTTATTTAATTTTTCTGCTTTCCTTCTTATCTTCTTTCTGTGCCATCCTTTACCTCTGCTTTCTATGTCTCTCGTCTCTCTTCCTTCCTATACTCCTTCCTCTCTCTGCTTTCATATTTTTTCTCTTTCCATATTCCTTTCCATCTCCATCATTCTTAATTGTCCTTCTGCATTTTCCATAGTGTTGCTTTTCTTTCCCTGCTTTCTCTCTTGCTTTCCCTTTCCCAAGTTGTCTTTTGCTTTTTCTTCTCATCCAAGGCTAAGTTACAAGAGGAGAGCAGAGTTGGGTGGATACTCAGTGTCTTTCACGGTGGCTCCATTCCAATGGTAAATACTACCTACGAGGGTGAACACTGATACTCACGTTTGTACACAGGTAGCATGTTAAAGAATAACACTGGTACTAAGGTAGATTGTAATTGGTGGTTCACAGCCAGATAAGAAAACAGCTTCTCTGACCCAGTAACCTTCTAATTTAGCAGTAAAAGATGATGAAAGATAAGCTTAGAAAGGCATAGGACATGCTGGCCTTAATATGTGGATTTTCTTTGTGATTCCGTCACAGATTTAACGTGTGAACCTAGGCAAGCAATTCAATCTCAGTGCATGTTTCTTCATCTGGAAACATGAGGATCAGGCATGCCTGCCTTCCTTACAAAATAATGTGAAAGGAACATCGGTAATCCATGTCTCAAGCATTATGGGAGGGTCCATTAGAATTGTGAAGTATTGATATTTTTGTCTTAAATCCAGCATTTTATCCATCTCCTGAAGTACAATGCACACAAGCACAACAGACCATTTATTTCCTAATATATCCAGGGTAGTCTTATGCATGTGTAGTACTGTTATCACTCAGCACCACTGTGTCTGTAGGGATCAGTTTCATTGACTATCTGATTTCTGATAATCAGTGCTGCATAATCTGAACCTCTCCACACCCTTATAACCAGTTCTGGCCCTCTAAAAGCTTTTTAAAGATTTAACTCTCTGCACTGTTGAGACAGCTAAGAAATGTGTGCAATACAGTAATAAAGGCTCTGTGCAGAGTAATTTTTGCTTGTAGTAAACCTCTCAAGCAGTGATATCTTTGCATACTTGTCCGTGTAAAAGGGTACAAGTCTGATATGTGGCTGAGGGAGGCCCTCCCGTTGAGTCACAAGGTTCAGAAAGGACCCCCTTGCTTTCTAAACTCCTTCTCACAGAGGAGCCTAGGTGCAGCTAGGCCCACTATTCGGCACCAACAAGCCTGGACAAGTCCAGCATCCCACAATACTCAAAAGACATAGATACGCAAAAACATAGACTATATAGAAACAGAGGGATAAACACCAATTCTAGTAGTGAAGTTCTTTGTGTTGCTTATCCAGTAGTTAATGTATAGAGTGTGTATCACAGTATTCCTTTTTCATGTGTTTTTAAGAGCTGAAAGCATTGTGTGTCATTTGCTGACATAATATTTCCCAACTGCTGGATCCTGGGGATAAATAACACTCTTTCATATATGTTTGGTCAGTAGCAAAGCCAATTCAAGCATTCCCTGACTCGTGTGAATCACAGAGTCACTGGGGTTGGAAGAGACCTCTACGCAAGACAGGAGCAGTGGTGTGGTCACACCAGGCTGCTCAGGCTTTTTCCAGTCAGGTCTTTAACATTCCTAAAGATGGGGACTATACAACTGCTGTGGGCAGCCTGTGCCCCTGCTTCACTGTCCTCGTAGGGAAAAAGGTTTTTTCTTATGTTCAATCTGAACCTCCCTTGTTCCAACTTAAACCCATTGCCTTCATCCTCATACCTTGCACCTCTGTGAAGAGCTTGGATCCATCTTATTGATGACCTCCTTGTAGGTTCGCCAGGCTGAAGAAGCCCTGGTCGTCACAGGGCAAGTGCTCCAGCCCCTGACCATCTCACTGACCTTCTGCTGAACTCACTCCAGTTGATGGATGCATTTCTTGTTTTGGGGCCCAAAACTGGATGTGGCCTGACTAGCGCTGCATAAAACGGGATCATCAGTACTCTCAATCTACAGGCTGTGCTACTAATGATACCACTCAGGATGCCATTCCATCAGGGCACATGGGGCTCATGTGCCACTTGCTATCTGCCACAGCCACCAAGGCCTCTTCATTAGAGTTACTCTCCCACAAGTTCATCTCCATCATGCATCACTGCCAGCCATTCTTCCTTTCCAGGGGCAGGACTATGCTGTTCTTAATGAATTTCATAAGTTTCCTGTTGGCCTGTTCCTCCAGCCTGTTTGGATCCCTCTGGATGGCAGCCCTGCCTTTGAGCATATTGACCAGTCCCCCCAGGTTGATGTCACCTGCTCATCTGATGAGTGTGCAATGTCACTTCCTACAGATTATTGATAAAGATGTAAAGGTCCCAGGACAGACCCCTGTGGTGCTCTGCTTCTCACTAGTCTCCAGGTAGAGGACAACCAGTTAACCATCATCCTCTGAGCCCAACCATCCAACCAATTTCTTTACCCACCCAGTTATCCACCCCTCCAGACTATAACATCCCAACTTGAATACAAGAATGCTGTTGCAGACAGAGCTGAAAGCCTTGCTAGAGTCAAAGTAAATTACATCCATTGGTCCCCTTTGCCCAGTGTCCTTGACATTTTAGCGCAGAAGGCAATCAGGTTGGTCAGGTATGACTTACCCTTGGTCAATCTATGCCAGCTGTTCCCAATCACTTTCTTCCCTGTGTGCTCAGGAATGTGGTCCAAGAACAGTCATTCCACAATTTTGTGTGAAAAACCTCACTCTGTGTTTGTGAGGAACTGATTCTGCTGAACGTTAACCTGGATAGAAATAGTTTTGGTTTTGTCTGGCTGACATCTGTGATCCAGTTTGCTGAAGAGCCATGCTTTCACATGTGCCATGACAACACCTGGGGAGGTGTGGAGATGGGAACCAGTTCAGGACAGGGAGGGTAGTGACTGCTTAAACAAATTAAGTGGAACCAGTAAATGCATACACTAGTGGCATACACTAAATGTTAGAACTTTAAATCCCTTAAACCACACACAAATGCATGTGAAGCTTGTTTGTCTGTGACTTTGTAAAAGTTTTCTGCAGCTACCTAGTCAAAATAGGTGCATATTCAGTGGGAAAATGACATATCTGCAGCAAAGAATTATGTCCCTTGCCTGTTTAGTGCATGCGGTTACAGTAAACAGAGTAGGATTTTCATTTTCTTACTCTTTTGGTCCATGTTGTACTCTGCCTTCATTTGGTACATTATGGTCTCTTTTCAAGTGAAAATGGTATGTAAGCAGACAAAGTTTGGAGGAAAAGGGTATTTGGGCTTTTAAACATTTGTCCAGAGTGGAAAAGGTAGCCCACAGCACAACTGTGAAATCTATACAAATTTCCCATATCCTAGTTC
Source organism: Balearica regulorum gibbericeps (assembly GCF_011004875.1). Classification (NCBI taxonomy): domain Eukaryota; kingdom Metazoa; phylum Chordata; class Aves; order Gruiformes; family Gruidae; genus Balearica; species Balearica regulorum. The sequence goes on along the minus strand of NC_046185.1, from coordinate 42,920,321 downwards.
CAGTACCTCAATGATTGCACTTTTTATAGCTGAAAAACCATATGTTCTTCCACCTCAATAAAAGCCAAAACAAACAAAAAAACCCTCACCACTATTTGTTTTATAATCAAATTAAAATTTAAAAGTTAAGGAATTAAAAAAGAGCAAAATATCTGCCATGTTTACTTTATGCTTCTAATGTGTATTTACAACTTTGTGTTTATAAGAAAAAATTACTTAGGAGTGCATTTGGGCATTATTTTAATTTGAATAAATGTTCCAGCAACTTTTTTTGCATAACATTTACTTCAAATCTCTTTCTTTTGAAAGTACCAAGTGAAGACTGCTAGTGTAGGGGTTAACAGAGACAATGAGGATCCCAGTTCCAAGCATGGCATGCAATCCACTTTTTTCTAAGTAAATTGTAAATAATAATGTAACCATGATGCTTTAAGGATATAGGTGAAGTTATTATAATAAAAGGTATTGTTTCTCCCTACAAACATATCCTAAAGTAAATTGTTTTCTTTAAAGAAGTAGCAGGTTTTACAGCACAGGCTAAAAACCCCAAAGTGTAAAGGAGATGAAGGCAGAGGTTATAAAAGAGTAGTGGACAAAAGGCAGTGTAGCACTTTCTCTTTAAGCCTTAGTAGAGAAATTCCAGTGCCCCATGTGCCTCTGTATGGAACATAAACTCTGAAATGAGTTTGACTTATTTAAATGGTACATTTGAGTTCACTCTGCTAGTCTATGTGAACTCTGTGTGAAGAAATCAAGAGAGTGTGCTCAGATCATAAACTCAATACCAGCCCACTTTAATCCCTGATAACAATTCTGTTTGAGTAAGTCCCATTGAACCAATCTTCTTATGTGATAGCTCTCTATTGCATTACCCAAACCCTTTATGGTACACATGCTTCCAGCTCATCTGTTAACAAACCAGTCAAGTCACTAGTTTCAACAGCTTTGACATCACCTCCAAGCTGCACTCCTACAGGTCTGAACCTGTTGTTTCTTTCAGCAATGCCCAGGTGCCTCCCAGAGTCGGGGTGTTTGTAATCATGCATCCCCACCTCCAACGTACTGCTTGTGGTTTTTTTCTTCTTCTTGTATGTTTATGTAAGAGCAGAGGTGAGAAAGTGCTAGAGCAGTGGAAGATGTTACTTTCCAGTTCAGAGTCATAGTGACACATTTGCTAACAAATGCACGTTTGGCACCTGCATGCTCCTCAATGCTGTTTTCTACTCCTCATCCCTGCTCCATAATTCACCAGGTTCTGTTCTTAAATGATGTTTCCCATATATTGTTTTATCCAGAAAATAAAATTCAGCTTCCTAAATTACAACATGTAAGGCTTTTAATGCCTTAAACAACTTTTGTAATCTCTTTCTTTGTAGATCAGACCTTTTTTTTCCTGCATGTTTCTATACATCAGTCATTGTAGAGGAGAAGAAGTGTTTAAAAAAAAAAAGAAACTAATAATTACTATTCAGCGGTCTATATAGAAAAGTAGTGGAGGTTCTGTCATAGGAACATGAAGCTCTGCACTTGATGAAACTAAAGTTTCTGCTAGACTGATAATTTATTTGTGACAGTGACCTGTAGGAGAGATACTTAGGGAAAATGTGTAGGAAATATTTCTCCCTCCTCTTGGCAGGTTCTTCTCTGTGTTGCACAATAGGAATATGAGAACCAGCGATCATGAATTGAAACAGAAGATGTTCTGACTGTATATAAGAGGGGGAAAAAATCAGCAAGAAGAGAATTAATCATGGTTGTCCAGAGAGGTTGTGAACCCTCCTTCCTTGGAGATTTTCAAAAGCCCTGAACAGCCTGGCTTGTATTCAGTGTTGATCCTGCTTTGAACAGGAGTTTGACTAGGTGACCCACATCTTTCCAACCTCAGTGATTCTTTGATTCTACAAACCCTATAGGAGTAATTGTCCCTTCTGCAATCAGAGAGCTAGCACATCTCTGAGCAGTTGTCACCCTGACTGCATGTGTCTAAATCTGTTCTTCATGAAATGAACAGCTGCAGTTTTGTCTGTTCTAAAGGCAACAGTATTTAGACTATAATTTCATAGAATTTCATTCTGTCTGAGGCCATGATTATTTTTATTCAAACATTGGCTCAAATGCCCCCCTTAGATGCATGGACTGGCAGCTGTAGCTATCCAAAAGAAATTAGTGACATTTGCAGTGCAACTTCTGGGGAAATAAGTGTTCTTGATAAAAAAAGTTTTAACTATGGCTCCATGGGGCAATTCTTTTGAGTATATCTGAGATGTATTTTATGAGCTGCATCTGCTACAGGTATCTGCCCTGCTTTCTACAATGCTAATGCAACATCCCTCTGTTGATGATACGAACATCCACTAATTGCATCCTGTTTATCCCTTTACCCACGTGTTCATGGACATTAGTACCAATAAGAAGTACTTAAGTATCATTAAGTTCATTGCACATTCAAAATAATCTACAAACAGTTTGAGCTTTTTTTGTTAGTGTGATGCTTCGAATTTCTGGAGCAAACTAGAAATTAACCCTCCAGATTGGTGTCTGGGCAGTTACAGCTAGGACCTAGAGTCCTACTCAGTCTGAAAAGAACATATGTGCCCCATCCAGTAGTTCTGGCAAGGCTAAAGCAGAGCACAATCAATTAGCATGTAAGCACAGAATCTCCATTCCAGCGGAGACCACTTGAAAATATTTTTGTATTGTGAAGGGACTAATTTAACAAAAGGATTCTGTTAGCATATTGATTTCTGACTCTGTGAGTGAAGATGTGCATTTTGGCCTATTGTTTATGAAAATAATCCATGAAGCTGAGGGCATACAATGCCTGCCAGATCTCGAGGGATACGAGCCCATTGCCAATCCAGGCATACGTACAGGTTTTTGTAGAACTTGACTTGACTTAACTAAACTAAAAGATTTCCTGTCATGTTTGATGAACGGGACGCAAAAATCATTTGTCCTTTACAATGTCCTAGGAGGCAAAGAAGAAATTTCAGAGACTGTCCAACATGGCTTTGATGAGAAAGTAATTAAAGTCACTGACTGAGCTGTCCACATGTTTGAGTCAGATAACAATGTAATTGACTGTAATGGTCCCTGTGCTCAAGGACAGTAATCAGAAGATAGATGTGACTGAAACCAAATTTGCTAAGGGAAATTTTATTGACATTTCTAGCTAGCAGTAATAAGTCAAAAAAATAATTTTACTATACGCAGGAGTTAAGTAGGCTATGCTATGCTGATTTTTTTAAGAGAAAAAGAGAACATAATTCAGTGTCTCAGTGATTTTCTTTTTTTCGTGATAATAACCTGCTATTCATAGTTTACAGGTACTATTATCGTCTCCTTTGTCTTGCAGTGGTTATCACATGTGCGCCACATATGCACCTCAGCAGCTCTACCAACAGCAACTGACTTTGCAAGGACTGCTGATGGGCCCAGCCTACATCACAGCCTCATCACAGCATACAGTAGTTTAGGAGCAGTTTCTCCTCCCTCCCCAAGATAGACAGAAACTAATTTTAACTACAGATAATTTTGTAATTTGCAGGCAAAGAAGTCAGTTTGACATATTCCTCTTAGCCTGATTGAATTAATTTTAAATACTTTGGCAGCTTTTCTCTATGCTGCTGTTAAAAGAATTGTAGATAATGACACGACTCACAGCTGATCTCAATCCTTCCTCTAAAGGAAGAAAATAGCAACCCCTACATAAAATACAGTCAACCTAATACTTTTTGGTCATCATGCAGCTTGAATTGCTTCTTTCCTTCCCCCAGTTTTTTTGTCAATTCAAGCTCACATGATTATTTTGGAATGTAAAGAAACCAAGCATACATATTCTGATTTTTTAACTGTATTTGGTTTTCTGCGTATACTTAGAAATAACTAACATTTTCCACTTCTTTTGTTAATTTTTACAAGATTTGATGCTCTAAGTTATGATGTGAAGTTCCTTCACTGCACTCCATAGACAGTCCATTTGCTTCTGTGAAAAACTCTTTCAGAGGAGCCAGGGTGACACAGTCTGAGTCTAACTATAAACCATTCATCTTGTTTTCCTTTATTGCAGTTTCATGCAGCTGTCACTTGTGACCAACCAGTTTAAGCTGTGTAAAGTTGAACACAATACCTAAGCACCATACTAGCCTTTACCCAAATGGTCCCTGAGCCTCTAAGAAACCTGCAACTTGTGCTGCTGTTTCAGCTTGTGTATCATCTAAGTAATTGATGACTCTCATCTCAGTCTTCAAGCACCTCTAAAAGACTGCTAGCACTGCTGGGAAAGGAAAGGTTACTTCTTCCTATTCTTCCCACAAATCATAGAACCATAGAATGATTTGGGTTGGAAGGTACCTCAAAGATCATCTACTTCCAGCCCCCCTGCCATGGGCAGGGACACCCTCCACGAAACCAGGTTTCTCAAAGCCCCATCCAACCTTGAACACTTCCAGGGATGGGGCATCCACAGCTTCTCTGGGCAACCTGTTCCAGTGCCTCACCCCCCTCAAGGTGAAGAAGTTTCTTCCTTATATCTAATCTAAATCTACCTTTTTTAGTTTAAAGCCATTACCCCTTGTCCTATCGCTACTTGCTCTTGTAAGCAGTCCCTCTCCATCATCTTGGAGAAATATCTAGTTTTGCCCCTGAAACTCAATCCATGTTGGAGTACAATGGTCATAGTTTTCTGTCAGTCAGTGATGTGTCCTAGGGAAGTTTTTTGCTCCTTACTTAGTCAAAAGAGCACCAAGAGACCTTTCTATGAACCAAGATTTAGCCCTAAATTTCAGGTGCACAATTCTCATAGCTGCTGAAATAAAACACTAGTGTCACTCTTAAGAGTATCCTGAATTTGCATTACCGGCAGCAAAAGAAGCATTCCTTTAAGTTGTACATTAAGTAGATTTGATTTGAAAGAAACAAACCTTTCCCCATACTTTTCTTCCAGTAACTTTTCAGCAAAGAACTATGCTTAAGGCATCATTTTTAAAGGAATCCACAGCCAGCCTTTAATTTGCTTGTAAACTAATCATTTGCACACCTAAGCAGTAGAAAGGCACCCACAACCTTTTATGTCTATTAAATGATGCTGACAACTTCTGGGCTTATAAAATGGTCATTCAAATTCAGCCTACAAGCACAAGAAAATTTTCAAAGCAACCTATTTATTCCTGTCTCCTCCTGAAGCTGAGCACTCCCACTTGTGATGGTGCAGATGCTTATGGCATTACCTTCTAAACTGGATAACTTAAATGATCACATTTTTTAAACTCCTATTTTTCTCAAAGGCTTCCTTAATAATGTAGATGTTTCTGAAGATGAGGTGAAATTTAAGGCATATGGAGGAGAGGGGAGAGAAAGAAGATAGGAACTTTTTAAGGCAATGTTGCTACCCAGGGAAAAGAATGTGGGACCGGACCTTCAGCCATTAAAAGCACAGGTTTGGAAAATACAAACCAATTAAAGAAAAAAATGAAAAATTAATTCCTGTCACTCCATATGTTATTGGTCAGTTCTTTGTAGATGATGTATATTTCTTTAAATTCTGGTTCAGCAAAATCCTTAAACAGGTACTTGGCTTTAAGCATTTGAATGCTTTTATCAAAGCTCATTATAAATAAAATTCATCTCAACCTCAAGTACTTTCCTAAATTTGAGGGTATTTAATTGTCTGAAGCTAAGGATTCATCTAGGCATTCAGCTGAATCTGGGTCCTATTAATTGTTATAAAGTCCCTGCTAAGGAATATATAGCTGATAAATGTCTTTAAACACCTCTAATGGAAGGAAAGATCTTATTTTTTTCTTGTACAAATGGCATTTTTCAAGACAGCTCTTCAGAAACTTTAGCCCTGCCAAAGCAGACTCTGTACGTCCTTTAGATAACAGTGGCCTCTGAAATGAAATAGCTGAAGCCCCAGAAGATGCTTCACACTGAGATCCAGAGACAGCAAATTCTTTTCAAAGTATTTTTCTATTTAGTATTTGCTCAAAGTAGGAAAGCAAAAGCAATTGTTACCTAAAATTCATTTTTAGGACCAGTATCACAAGGCACTTTAGCAAATTTAAAGTCACACTACTGATGAAATGGTCAGTCCTCTCACCCTCTTCTTGGCAGACTTTTAATACCTTTCCACTGTCTAGTGGTAGGACTTTTGGGGCCACACAGATCCTGCTGAAACTAGCGTTATGCATGAACAAAATGTATGAGTGGTCAACCAGATCATCTTGCCAAACCACCAACTGCAAAGCTGCACAGGTGCTGCTGCTGGCACAAGGGATGTGTGGGAGTGAACAGGACAGAGTAGGAGCCTGGGAGCCCCGTGGAGAAGAGGATAGGTGGGCTGCAAGACCTCACCTCTATTTTCCTGGAGAACAAACTCCCACTCTCCACCCAAAAAGCCTTGTTTAACTAGAAAGCTATTAGTTAAATTGAAGGTTCGCTTAGAGAAGGTCAAATGTAAAAGTACAGGGAAAATATTTGAATGTGCCTGAATGAATGAAACCAAATACTTATGTCTTACAAATGGTTTGGCCAACTATACTGTCATGATGAAAAACAAAAAGAAAGTATTCAATCTTCAGCAACAGCTCTTTACAAAGTCAGGATGGGAACTTGTTTTATGCTTCTGATATCTAGAGAGTATAGAGGAGATGCTGAGATAAAATCAAATCACGACTTGTATTACATATTTTCCTCTAGTCTTTTCACACAAGAAAAAATGGTTTTCAATGCAAAGCTCATATACATAATTTACAATGTGAGCTATTCATTAATAAAAAGTGAGTTTTGACTGGTAAAGCTAATCAGCAATTGAGCTAAAAAGTATATATTTTTATGCTGTTTGAACCCTAGGTCTGATCTGAACAGAAGTCTGTCTTTATTTTAGTCTTAATGGGTAATGACTTACTTTCACTAAGCTAGATGTTTAAAATCTGAATCCAAACATTTTATGGTGTTCCCTTATACTTTACTCCCATTTTGAGTGACCTGAATCAGCTAGGGAATAGAATAATGCAGAGAGTTAAGCATAATAGCTCCAAAATATCTAATTTTCAGTGTAGTCTCAGCCTCTGGGTCACTGCAAGACCTCATACTCATTTCCTAACCTCGTCCCTACCTCGTTTGCACTTCGGATAAAATTAAGGCAGTAAATTTCCTTACAAAAACCTACATGGTGCACTCATGTCATGGTTTAACCCCAGATGGCAACCAAGCACCATGCAGCCACTTGCTCATCCCTTGCCCCCCGCAAAGGGATGGGGAGGAGAATGAAAGAAAAAAATCAAACTTGTGGATTGAGATACTGACAGTTTAATAGGATAGAAAGGAATAATCATCATCATCAAGTGATGCACAAATGCAATTTTTCACCACACGCAAAAAAGCCCCTGATGCCCAGTCTGTTTCCAAGCAACGATCCTGCCTCCCAGCTCGCTTCCCCAGTTCCATACAGAGCATGACGTTATACAGCAGGGAATATCCCTTTGGCCAGTCTGGGCCAGCTGTCCTGGCTGTGCTCTCCCAGCTTCTTGTGCACCTGGCAGTGGGTGGGAACCTGAAAAGGCCTTGACCTAGTGTAGGCACAACAACTAAAAACATCAGTGTGTTATGAATATTATTCTCAGACTAAATCCAAAGCACAGCACTATACCAAAGAGAATTAACTCTGTCTCAACTGAAACCAGGACAACTGATCTCGGTAGTGACTGAGCAACTGGACATGCTTCACAGGGGCTCAGCAAGGATTACTTGTTTTGTACAGCATTTTGAACATTAAAAGTATTGGTTAAGTTGTAATGCAGAGAGTAGTAGTTAAGTTTTGTTAAGTAGTAAGGCACATCTTGCTCCAAATGTTCAGTTCACCAAAACAAAAAGAAAAAAAACCTCAAAACCAGCCATGTTGCCCTTGGTGGTCTGCAGACTCCCGGTGCTTGCTGTCCTGACTTCATGGGCCCATCTCAGCCTCATCTGGTTGCAACTACTAGTTTCTTCAAAGTTCCTAACCCCAGGAGGTTTTGTAACTCAGCTCTTTCCTCAGCATTTCCAACTGGTTCAACCAGCATGCAGGCTGTTAGGGATCGCTCCTCAAGCATCTACCTCACGTCATTTCATACCTTGCCTAAGCCAAGAGCAAGCCACCCATCTCAGCACTGGGAATTACACCGCAACACAGCATCATGGGGCCTGAGTCTTTGGTGACTATGGGTGAAGTTATCAATACAGTGTGAGCTATGTTTTCTAACCAGTTTCTAACAGACCTAATCTCCTTCTTTGAAAGGATGGTGCCCTCCCTAGTCTAACCACTTTTCATCTTAGACCTACACTGCAGCCGCCAATGTTTTAGGCAATAGCATGAGCTTTGCAGTCTTTGTAGTGGCTAATTGAAATGGTTGTCCAGTAGCTTCTTCAAATTTAAATATTATTTACTGTTTCAGGTAAAGAGCAAACAGAGGGAGAATATACCCTACTTAAATCATGGTCCTTATAAACTTCTACATCTAGGCAAGTCACCTGCTTCACTGTGCTTGGAGAAGTAAATGCTGTCACATGCTGTCCTTCTCTCAGAGAAGACAATGTTGCTGCTGTTGCAGCACCTACCCTCCCCAGCTTCTTAGGAGTTTCTCTAGCTATCTGAGATTTTAAAGTTCTGGCATAAGTCATGGGTCCCCCAGATACCTGTAGTCATAATCCATGATAGTATCTTCACCTGCTTCATTTTAGCAATGAACTCTTTCTATATTTGCTTTTCATCTACAGTAACTAAGCATAGCCTTATTATTATTACCTCTATTTTACATTCAGGGAAGATTATTTCAGCTAAGTAAATAAATATGCCATTTTCATCCAGCACAAATTCTAAAACCCAGGGTCCCTAATTCATGAGTCAGCAATGTCTACAGTACCTAGAATATCTCTAAGGTCTTAAATTCTATATTTTATTTCACTCAAATACCATTAGCTGGAATCTAGTGAGATGCAAGAAAAATTGAAAGTGGTCCAGAGCTGGACTATTACTTAAGTAGTCATGACACTAAAGAAAGGTGAGAGGAACCTTGGAAGAATGAGAGAGATGTGTATTGAGAGATGCCTAAGCACTTTGGGCCATATAGTCCAGTACAAAGCACCTCAGACCTAGATTTACTGAGTCACTGAAGCATGATTTTCTATAGCCCTACCAAAATCACTAGAGCTACAGATCTGGACCTGCTTTATTTAAAAAGTGTCTTTAGAGAAAGCCTGCACTAATGATGCTAGTCTGTGTAAGCAAATTTTAGTAATAAGGCTAAAATGATCACCAGTCTTTCCCTCTGTTTCTTCATGGCTACTTAATATATTTCTAAATTGGGAGAGTAATAGAACTGATGGTTATATGGGCTATGCTGTGATTTTTTTTTCCTTAGATAAATCTCTCACTCTGCTTTAGTTTTAGCAACAATGAAAATCCACTGAATTTAAAATTCAGATCTAAAGTGTCTCTCTGTCCACTCTTCTTTTTCATCCTATGTTAAATGTGAACATGCTACTGTCTTTTGGAGATCCTTATCTTTTCTTTGAAAGGCTTTTGTACCCTTGAATACTCGAGAGTATTAATAAGTTCCTTGTTCATTCTTAAAGATGGCATTTTTTAAGAGGGGTGGAAGACAGGAAATGAAAAGAAAGGCAAGACCTTTTCGACATCAGGAGGCCACCCGTAACCTTTTTAAAGCTGTGGCCTGATAAAAGTAATCATAAAATAAGAATTTCTCATATTGTGGAGAGTATCAAGAAATCAACATTTGAAATGTATTTAGATGTGCAGATGACTCTTATCCTAAAACAAATCTGAGTAACATAGCCTTAGATGAGTAACTTGTTGGCATAAATTATTTCCTCACTTAATCTTTTATCAGTAACTCTTAATATGTCTGGTGACCCTTATGTGACTCCAAACTGTTGGGTCTGTCTGTAAAGAGCCTGGTTAATCACAGTATTATCAGCACTATCAAAGCTCTTAGAAATGAATCTGACATTCCTTTTAAAAATGCACTAAAGAGATTGAATGCTACCTTTGAATGATATAACTCTTGTTTAACAATTGCAAACATCACACCTGGTCGTATAAGTCCTCTTAACAGCTGCAACAGCAGCGATGAATAAATTCACGACATGCTTATCTGATCCACTCTCAACCGACACATTTGAACTGTTTCAGATCCATAGAGCACATAGGTAGTGCGCTACCAGAGACTGAGCAAACCAAGGCACTTCTCTTGTTACCTTTCCAGAGCCAAGAAAAGGCTTTCCTGTGCAATGGCATGGCTAACCCACAGCAGGCAAAGTACAGAGGAACGGGAGGAATGGGAGGAAGGAGAACTCGTCAGTGCACACACACACAAGTGTGGCAAACTGGCTGATCTTTATGGCCTTATTGACCGAGCACAAGTGCAATACCCATTTGTACCAATTTCATACCTGACGTGACCTTAATATAAAACCTTGCTATTAAAGGGGTTTACTGGTGCTGGATGAAGGCCCAAAAGCTTACACCAGCCACTCAGCGTGTTGCCCCAATATTGCAATGGCATGCAGAAAACTGGACAAGGCTGTGAGCAAGACAAGAGAAGACAATGTTGTGCTGTTTTCTGTTTCTGGCAAGCAGAAAATGGTTAATTGCCACAGTTGCTAATCAAGTATTCACCAAGTTTATGAGCCACAATCATGCTGTGTGTCCACCGTATCCCTAACAACTTCCATAAATCAATTGTAGTTGTAGCTGGGCTTTCTAGAGGAGCCTGAAGTAATTTGTTTGAAGTTACATTGAATAATATTATAACCGCATAATGTTAGCAGAACCTTTTAATGTATATGGAGAAATATCATGCTTACTTTTCAAATATTTTTTCTACTAAACTTTCATAAGTTAGGAAAATCCCTTTTGAAGTCTCTTTATAGACTCATATTTCAGCTTAATTGAAATACTTGGATAAAAGTGAGACCAAAACTTTAGCACTGAGGCATTCAAGTAGAATGTCTTGCTTTTCACAGCACCTTTAAACTGCTTCTAGATCTGACCTAGTTGGGCCCTCCATAGCTTATAAAATCCTCAGAGGCATGTAAGAGAAAGATCTAATCCCTAAGCAGGTTGTGAATTAATCATTTCCAATAAAATTTCTTTATCATTATGATGTCAGCTTACACTGGCAAACATAAGTATTATTAATAATATTTACATTTCTGATTCATTTGGAAAATGTAAGTATTCTTACATAAGGACCAAAGGTCCTGAAAGCCTTTGCAATAGAAATATAACAGTGTAAGGTATTAACTGGTTTTGGTTAAGACTTGGATCAATAATAATATGCTGTGCATCCCATTAGGGAGTATGTAGTAGGTCGTCTTGCAACTGTGCCTAGTTTCTTACAGTGTTACCTAGCAAAGCTCCATTTTTTTATCTCAGGTTGTAGTATGTTCAATATTTTTAGCTATAGAGGTCCCTAGTTTAATCTGTCAAGTTTTGGCCAGCACGGATATCCTTATGGCAATATCAAAAGACTTCAGCTACATAATGCTTCAGTGATAGTTATTACATAAAACTTTACTATTATAAAATGCACAGCTTACACTTACTTCAGAAACTATACCCAACATAAAAATGTAAATAAGACCCATGCACAAATCCAGCAGAAAACCCTTAGGTGAATTCTTTCTAATTCTGCTCACTAAAAAGCGAAAATGAGTTTTCAGACTCTAGGGTTTCTCACCAAATATACCTTACCACAGATATGCCTGTCAACTAATAAAAAGGAGCTGTTAGTTTAAGTGTACTTTTTCCAGACCCTGATGGCTGTCTGATAGCCAGGATCTAAATCAAGCAGAGCTTTGTGCCTTGAGCTGTGCATGTGTAAACCTTACTGTTTAATTAAGCAACTGTACCAGAGATCATCCACATCATATAAAAGCTGTATTACTTCTTTTAAATGCTTACCTGGTAGCCAAAGAACACTTGGGGGTTTGTGAATAAAAGAAACATTGGAATTAGAAAGTCAACAGCCGTTCACAAGGAATCTTAAAGTTATTGCATGCTTAATTACTCTTTGCATTTAACTCTTCTTATCTAAGCAGCTATTTGGCTGTTAAATTTGCCAAGAATACAAGACTATATTAATCCAGAACAGACAACAATAATACAAGCTGCAACCACAGCTTTGGGGTTTTTTCACTACTAATATATCTTTGATGCTTTTAGATGGGACAACCCTGGGATGAATATCAGCTCCAATTTCCATTTAGTATGCCCGATGAATAATGTTTAGAATTGAGATACACTATAATGCTTCTGCTATCAAGCCATATGTTGCATTTGGGGCAACCAGAGGCAGTTTTCTCTGAGATGATGCTTTTTTTCTGTAATCTACTTAATTCAGAAAATCCCAAGTACGCCGGCCATGAAGCAGCACTACAAGGTTTATCTGTTTATCAAACTCATATTCTTGGCGAATGGTTACAATGGCGAATGGGAACAGTTTTTCCATCGCTATCGCTTCAGTAGGAGGCAGTATGATGCTATCTTGAACATTTCTACAACTCATTACTGTCTTTTATTCTTCCTCATAGACTTGCAGATGAATAGTCAGAGGAAATATCATGTGTGCCAGCAGTTCACAATATCAAGAAAGGTTTCGTTTGCTGCTCACAGACAAACTGACTAAGACGACTGCTCGGAGTTGTCATTAGCTGGGTTTTCCTCATTTAGTTATTTTGTAGATTAGATATCTCAGATCTATATTGTCCTAAAAACAGTACTGGAAAGACACCAGTCACTGAGCCAACTTTTGAGTATATCAATGCATGTTCTAGAATGTCTTTCACCTACCAGACTGTGAAGGCCATGTATCCATGGCTGTTGGAAAGTGTCAGTACTTCTGAAAGGGAATGGATTAAGCTGTTCAGCTTTGCACAAAGTCTCTTGACACTTCATGGTGAAAGTCTTGACTATTCTCTGAATTGCTCTTCCTCTACTTTTTCATGGAGGTTTTTGAGAGGAATTGCCAGGGTAATCTTGGCTTTTGGTTTTCACCAGCTTCACTGATTGGAATCTGAATGTGGAAAAGAAGTTGCATGACCTGTTCACCTGTTCCTGGCAGCAGAAGGAACAAGTTACAAACTCTGATTCTTCTAGATCTGTGAGAAGCTGTGAACTATTATTGTGAAAGAGACATTGCAGGTCCTAACAGGGCAGATGATATGGTTCTTACTATTGTTCTGTTTTTGTCCTCTGGCAGGACCTAATGAGTAGCTGCAGGTAACTGCTCTCCTGTCATGAGGTCTGTTTAATATGGATTACAAGTAGATGTGATGTACTCCCAGCTGTGTGGTGTTCTGTAGGAGGGATGTATGAATCAATCCAGACTGAAAGGTGATAAATGGAGAAAAGCTGACAGAGATAGCAAGGGATCATGCTGATATTAGCAAACAAGGATGACATGATTTGTATCACAGGGCTCCTTCTGCTCTGGCTACCTATAACCCAATGCAATTTCTTTTTCTTTTAGGTGGCCTCTTAAGTGCAATCTCTTGCTGTCATTGCAGAGTTCAGTCTCTCTCCTTCTTTCACACCACACGGCAGGCACAGATACCAAAATAGCTCAGGAAATAAGACTTTTCCGTGTTCTCTCTTTCAAGTAACATGCCAGAACAACAGCTGTTATCACTGCTAAGCTGAGTAATTTGGTGCAACCCATTTTTTACTGTTGCAGCTGGTGTTGCTGAAGCACTGCAACTCCATTGACACGAGCAGGTGCATTTGGCCAAATATTCTTCATAATGAACTTCTGAGCTTTAGAGTGTGTCTTCTACATGATCCATTGAGGCCTGTATTAGTTATCTTACAAACTCTCTGGAAAGCTCATCTTTAGCCTAAGGTATTTATAGAGAGAGCTAGATGTACTGCCTAGGATTTTATTTAATTTCTTATTTGTCAGAGCATGTATTGTTGGGAGGACGACTAGATTGATTGTGAAATTAAATGACATGAAAATACCCAGACCTTGGGGCAGAAACTTGTGCTATGAATCTAAATAATGTGGTAATTAATAATTCTTCATCATAAAACAATGAATCCCACATATGTTTTTTGATATAAACATGTCCTATCAATTGACTGAAAGATATATTTATGACCCATGAATCAGAGTTGGCCTGGATATCAGCTACTGACAAACAAGGAAGCAGAACAAAACTAACCTTTCTACAAGATGCCTTCAGTGAAATTATATGGAAATGTGTCGGGACTTGTCTGATAAAGAATCTAAACCTGCTGAGTACAAAGGCTCCTATTGCCACACTCGGTCACCATAAAGAAAAAGAAAAGTTCTACTACATCATCTAGTACGTCATTCAGGCAGTGCAAGTGGATGAGACACATATCATTTCCTCTACTGAAGAATCGTATTTCTTTATAAGAATAAAATTGATGTGTTGAGCAAGTGACTGCCATAACTAAGGTGAGCATAGTATTCTATTGAAATAGCAAACCATTCAGACTCCATTCAATGGAAATTAATAACATAGATTCTTCCAGGTGGAGGGTTCTTTTTTACTCTGAGTTGCAGAAAAGGCTTACTGAGATAAAGGGGTTTTTACTGTTCATTACTATGTGCTGTAACAGTACAACGTACTGAATATATATATATTATCTGTACACATTTTCAGCTGGTAGTGTATGCTACAGTGTACGTTGCTCTTACTGCAGAATGTCACTTGTGATGGAGTTCTGTGAAACAATGCAAGAAAGACACAAGCTAGCAATCATTGCCAAGAAAACATTAACGGTTTCAGTCCCTACGACATATACATACATCACCCCTCTGCAAACCAGTGGGGAAATTTCCAATACAACCCATAGAAATACGTGAATGCAACCACTACAGGAAAATAAAAATTGGTTGCATGGGCCCTAATGCTAAAGTATATGTCACTGTTACTTTCCAAAGCCAATTGGAACTGCTGGTTCAGAATATAATACCGTAACAGCTCTAGGACCAATACTTTAAAAAAAATTGCCTAATTGCCAAAATTGATTCTAGGACAATTGTCCAAGTAAGCAGCATTTAGGGACTTTGAGGGCAGCAGATCCTGTACACGTTTTCTTGACTTCACTGTGTTCTTCAGCCAATTCAGCATAATCACACCTCACAAGCAGACTTCAATTCTCAGTTCTTATTTTCTGGAGGGAGCAGGAAAAGATAATCTAGTAATAAAAGTAGTTCGTGTAAGCAGGCTTAACACCCTCTTTTTACCTGCAAGCCTGCTGCAAAGGTGCATGTTCAAGTTATGTGTTTCTTTTTAACTGTTTTCTTAACTTCTTTGATTCTTCCTATAAATGACATCAGCAAGCCTGATGCCTCAAACTTCATTGGCTGATGCTGAGCAATACTGAGCAACTGGTATGTTGCAGCCTTCCTTTTTTTTTTTTTTTTTTTTTGTGTCTATAAGAAATACATAAGGGTCTACTGACTTAAATAGGCCTGATTCTCTTCCAGTATCTTCCCTCATCAACAGGATGTGTCTGATGTATTAGTGTATGCTGTAAGAGTTGTGCAGACTCAGAAATGGAGAATGAACTAAGAAAAATCTCACATTAAAGCTTCTGCTGTTCCTGCCAGAAGCTCAGTTCATATGAGTTGGAAGGTAACTTGCTCTTGTTTGAGGCTGGCATTTTGTTATCCAGAATCTCAGTTTAGTTATTTCTAAAGTTCCTAATCCCTATAGTTATGAAGTAAATTAAAACAACTCCAGATCAAGAAAATGATGTGTGCCTGTGTTTGCAGAAAGTCTGAATAAATGATGTTGAGTACTGTGAAATATCTCCTTTGTGTCAATGTGTTGTCAGGTGTTTAGTGGCAGTTATTGAACTGAGACCACTCAGTTAACTATTTCACTGCTGATTACAGTGTATAAAAATGAAGATTAGTAAATACATAGAAAAAAGTATTATATGGGCAGACATTTTGTTTTAGTCTCATCCTTAGAGACTTTACTGAAAAGCTGTATCATTTTCCCCTCATCTTTCTGACTGGAACATCCCACTATGCAGCAGGAAAAACCTAGCGTTGGCTTTTGCCCACCCTCCACCAGGGATGAGTCAATCCTACGGTGCCTGATTCAACACTGCAGTCTCTTCTTTGTCCTAGCAGCAGCTTCTCTTTTCTTCTCTGGAGGACAAAAGTAGATGTGTTACTACATTGAAGATATTGAACACATACGGGCCATGGTTTCTGCCTTTTCTGAAAACTGAAAGCTAAAAGTACGTATATTAAATAAGAACTTGCAAGAACAGTGAGGAGTGACCAGTGGTTTGCAGTTTCTTTCGTACAAGGTCTGATGACTAAGAAGTTGGAAGTTAGCAGATGGCAGTTTCAGAATGAATAAACAGATGTGGCTTTTCATAGAGAGTATATTTCAGGTGTGGAGCTCCATGCTAGAGGATGTTCTATGTGATAAATGTTACACAAGTCCAAAGAGAATCTGGGAGCAGTCATGGAAGAGAGAAAGAATTGAAGGTAGCTCAAACATAAATCCACGTTTGGGGAAAGAGGAGAGTATGGCTGTCCTGTTTGTGTACTTTTCCCTAGGTGACTGATCTGGGCCATTGCCAGTGATACGAGGCTCCATGCACCTTTGCCTGAGCCAGTGTGGCAACTCCTATCTTCTTAATCTTTCCTCACTGGTATTTATGTATGAGAGAGGTTTTTCTTTTGCTTTGCTATTAATAAAAAATAATGATTCATCACCACTGTTCTTTGCAGGTAGTCAGGTAATTTAAAAAGACTCTAACAAACCAGGAAACTATTACAAAATAGTGCCTGTGTCTGTTGAATCAGCCACCTAAATATTATATGATTTCTAATACTTCTATCAATTAAATAAGCAAACATCTACTCCTGCAGGACTCATCAATGCTTATCGCCTCTCAACAGCAAGGCCTAGGTTTCTATCATCCTAATTCCCCTACCTAAAGGATGGTATGGATTCCTGCAGAAATTACATCAGATGTCTAAACTTATTCTAACCTTAACACCAGTCCTGTCAGGACCATTATCTTTGAGGGTGCTCCCTCAACACCATCATGGAGTCAGTAACATTCATGTAAAGCCAGGTGAGCCAGCATAGCCTGCCAGAAGGTTTAGGCGAAGGGTGGGGGGTCAGGGGTTCAGAGTGAAATGGTGCTGCAGACCTGCACAGCCTGAGTCATATCCTGCAACACAGGACCACATGCCATACTGGCTGGTCTGAAAAGAAGACACTAGAGATGACTTAGCTTCACTAGAGATGACTTAGCTTCACTGGTAAGCCTGCATCTGCCTGTATGCAATTAGCTGGTTCTTCTGCTTTGGCCTGCACAAGGCCATCTTTCTTTTGAATTTACTTTCTCTTTTAGTAATCCTTAAGGGCAACATTTTCTTTCAAGGCTTCTTTTTGACAAGACTTTTTTATTTTTAGACTGCTTACAAAAACACTCTATAAGGAAAAGAAAGTGTGTAGATTTGAACATGAGTGAATGGCTTTTCCTTAGGGTTTTGGGGGTGTGTGTGTGTGTGTGTTAATCAATATCTTTAATGATGAGATACTATTGCTATTGCATTTCTATAAAACAAGCAAGTAGAACAGTCTGGTTCAGCAGAGTTAACATGCCATGGACATGTTTTTTGTGTCTCTGAATTGTACTTTTATGACCATCACAACACATTTCTGTGAAAAAGAGTATTGCATATTCTCAAGCATATGAAGTATCATTAAGGACAACTTCTAGTATACTTAACAATGATTCTGAGCAGTGCTGCTACTGTGGGAACAGGACAATGCTATCTATCTAGCACGAATAAGGGTACATAAACACTGTCCTACAGCTTTTTCTCTTTCATTCACTAGAGATTAACAAAGCCATGTATTTTTACCTTGGACTACATGTGATTGATATTATCAGTTATACCATATCTGCTGGGTAGAGGTCTTTTATTCATTTTATTCTTATCTTTTTGTCTCCATGGAATACACTTGCTGAAATATAAGGGCACTGTATGCGTTTGAGGATTTATTGATGGGCATAAGGGGAAAAGTATGATGCTTTCCATAAAATATTTTTGACTTTGGAATTATCTGTTCTTCTTAGCAAGAGAAAATAGAGCCTTGTAGAAAATGAAGGACCTGAGACATAGGAAAATGGATTCGTCTTGTAACTTTTCCCAGAGGTCATTCTGTTGGATTGGACAGTTGCAGTCTCATAGAAATTAAGGTCCAACTGTCTGTATATCCCTATCCATTAAGTTTTACCTAGATACCTTATACCAAGCACAAAGACTTGAGTCAGATTGCATTTCATTTCTAAAAATACCTAACCTGGCTACATGGAGAGAGTGAGATGAACTGATGGTTCATCAGTGCCCAAAGTATCAAAGAAACTGCTTGAATAAGCTAAATTTCTTAAAGGAGTCTATGTATGTCTCAGGTTTTAATTTATAAAATGAGAATAGAGACATAATAATACTTTACAAGGGTGTTCGAGGTTCAACCATAAATATTGAGGAGACTTTAATTAAAAGAGGGTTGTTTCATAGTGTAGTCTCTATTAGCTGGAAGAGGAGTGCATTACAAACTGGATTTACTGACACACAGCTCATATTTGCTTAGGAGATTGTCTCAGGACAGATGAGTGTGAGACATGTTTATTTTAAGTCTGCACTAAATTAGACCTTGAAAATCTTTTGGAGAATTTTTGCATGCTTGTCTAGGGTGACTTTGCTAGATGCCTTCTATTTCTTAACTAATACTGTATTTAAAATATATTTATAATAAATATATTTACATAATAGAAATAATTGATTACTTTTAGAATAAATATTTATGATTTCAGGCATACAACTCAGGATTAAGTCAGTTGTGAGCCTATTCCCAATCTTAACATCCATATCATTGACCTTCCTACAATACCCTGCAGATTTTCCATCCTAGCATTTTAAGTTGTAAATTTTCATCCAAATAAGCAGCTGTCTTCTTTCCTGACATACCCACAGCTCTTCCTCTCTGGTGTTGTCTGCAGCCAGTTGGCATCCACAGGATGTCAGAGCACATCACGGCTGAGGAGGATTAACCTTTCAAAACTGTTTACCTCCATATGTGACCAGTTTTTGCAGCACTGCAGTATTGTGGCACAACCTCTAAGTATAGCCTTTAGATGTGTTTCTAGGAATGCTGACTTATAAATAAAAACAGTTGACAGTCTGCTGATCAAAAGCCTATATTTATCACAGTGTGTTTGGCATGGTGTCACGTAAGATTTTACAATTAACCTTGAAAATTCCTGAAGTATGTTCAACATCTTTTGAAATTTTTCTGAGTAAAACCAAATTTTTTAAAGAAACTTATGGCACAGTGTTCCTTTGGATTGCAGAAGATAATCACAAACAAACAAACAAAGTGGGCAATGATAACGTCATCTCTGTCAGAATCATGAGTAGGATTTTTAAATGTTTTCTGGGTTTGCTATTTGATGTTTCAGCTGGTTGCACATTAGTGAAGCAATTTGATATATTGCAGCTTCTTCCATTCCTCTGTATCCAGTTAATTCAGGAGAAAAGTTGTCCATGTCTACTTGGGGTTTTTTATACCCTATATCTTTGCCAGTAATGGTCAGATGGGGGATTGTGCTGTGTTTTGGGCAAAATGACCCTGGGAGGATATGCCAGAATGTTACTTACACTGTACTTTGAATACATGGTGAATGAGTTCCTCTTTGCATTGGCCTGGATTTCATGGTAGGTAGCTCTACCTGTCTATGCCTATGGTTAGTTAGCCTGCAGCACTTGTGTGCTTGATAGCAAATAGAGCAAATTCTTGTGTGACTGTGCTCAGGTCTTCAGTAGTTGGAAAGGGTATTTGCACTCACAGGGCTTACTGAAAACCGTGGACTGCTGTAAGGAATTAGCAATTTGTCAAAGGACTCTTGCTCTAGAAGTATATCTGCCTCTGAACAACGTGTTCTCCCTCCTGGAGGTTGTTCTAATGGTGCTTTTACCCTATCTTGGATTTTTCATTTATTTCTATTGTATAAGAAGGAGCTTCAGCAAAGAGGAAAAGCAAGTCCATGGGTGAATGACTGACCAACGGCAGAAAAGGATATACAAGTATCTTAGCTAGACAGAGCCTCTTTGTCTACCTCTGGAAACCGCAGAGCAAGGCTGAACATTAAAGAGTTAGCAGAAGAAAACTACTGTTGAAAACATAGTTCAAGTCTTGAGGAAAGTGTAATTTTCCCAGACAGGCAGTGAATATGTCCTCAGCAAGGCACCGGGTTAATGTGCCCTCAGGTTATATTTCCAAAACTTTTTAGTCTTCAGAGTCAAAAAACTGTAGTCAGTTGTCTTTGGCAGGAAATGCTTGAGACATTGAATCTGTTTTTGTCTCTGCACAAGCCACAGCAGCAACTGCTTCTGAAGAAGTGTCAATTGCTAATTGTGAAGTGGTATAAAGCAGGGAGAGAAGTTAGTGTTACGTGAGGACATCATTGTTGCTAGATGCTAGCCTTGGAACCATAATTATATTTAAGGCCTCATTATGAGATTTATACTAAAAACAATGAAAAAATTAGAAGCACCTAAATCCTAGGTAAAGACATTTAGGATATGCCAGTTAAACTTTTCTAGAAAATATCAACCTTGACATTAGTGGCCCAGCCTTAATCAGACCAAGCAATGTAAGATAGCCTTTTCCACTTGCTTCATATAGTGGGCTGCACAAGTGCTTCATATTTGCAATGCAGAGCTCTTCTACAAAGAAAGTATAAAGACTTAGATATCAAGAAGAAAGAGCTGTGAGGTTGGTGGTTCTGGTCATCCTTAGCCTGTGATCTGCATAATTAGTAAGCCCTAACTGCACTGCAAGAGGAGGAAGAGTGACTGGTGATGGTCAATGTTATACTCTGAAGTTCAAAAGAGCTTCTCAACTTGAATTGGAACTGGTACTGAGGATTCAACATAAAGTTAGGGGTCTTACAGCAAACTTAATGTCAATGTTATTTTTAGATGTGGAGATCTTGGCCCATAGAATTTCATCTGAAGTGCTTTAATGTCTGATTCCCACTGACATCAGGGGGGTTAAGTACCTAAATACTGCCAAAGATCCAAGTTTAAGTTACTTTTGAAACTGGAACCAGGACTTTTCACATATTTCAACTAAAATCTTTCTTATGATGGATTTAACATGACTCAAATCCTACTGTGTTATGTGTTGCCTTTGCAGCTTGTTGTACCATGGGTCACCATTCAGTGAACAAAAGTAAAAAGTTTTACACCTAAGGTGAAATGTTGGCAAGTACAGTCAGCGCAAGAAAGAGAACTGTATTAAGAAACAGCTCTTTATGTTCCTTTGCAGTATCCTTTTCCTCCCGGGTGACTATGTGCCTGTACTGAAAGCAGTTCTGGAGAGTCCTATTTTAGTTCATAGAAAGAATCATAGGTGTTTTCTAGTTGCTTACAACCCATTAAACCTTTGCTCTACTTTCTTTCCTCCCTCCCTCACTCTCTTCTCTCTCAAACATTTAGCTTAGGTAGTTTTCTGGGGCTTTGATGCTTTGTATCTGAGGGAAGAGACTTGCATTGCTTGGCAGGCTGACCTATTTCACAAACACAAGCAATCACTCCCACCACAGAGCAGCCCTTAATTCACAGCCAGGGACTGCAGAGGAGCTTTCCAGCATCCAAGGATCTCCTGATGCTCTGGAAGGTGAGTAGCTGTTGCCTCCTATGCAAAGAGCCTGATCCTGGGAAAGGCAACGTGGCTGCACTCCTCCAAAGCTCATCAGCTGAATCGATAGTCCTTTAAAACTATTGGCAGCAGAGGCAAATGACAGCCACCTTCAAGCTGCTTTAATTTATACCATGTTAACATATTGGCAAACTCCCTCATTCCACTCCCCAGCTGCTTTGAGGGCCAAGGACCTGCATTTCCTATGACAAATACATATGATTATTTAAGCACTTGTGTTTGAAGGTGCAAAGGATGCTTTGATTCATTTCATCCCAGGAAACCAAAAATAAGCAAACTAATAATATTAAGAATTTATTTAATTAATGGCATTTTAACCAAGGTATGCAGTGTTTGCCTTTTGGGATGTAAAGGCATCCTGTGCTGTGCTGTGGATGCCTGCTGCATGCAACCCGCCTGGACTGGCATCCCATTTTTTCTCAGTTCTGTTATCATGCATGCCTTATAAAGTCATTTATTATACAAATTGGCTACCTCAATTCCTTTTTCTGGATGGTGTTTGCATTTTTAAAATGCAGTGTGGGATGTTCGCTTATTAGTCAGTTTTCTTTAGCTGTCACTCAAAGTGACTGCACGACTTGATTCCCTGCTGGTTAAAAAAAAAAAATTAACAGAGAAGCTGCCAGTCAAGTTTACCAAACAGTCCAACAATAGAAAAACTGGAAGCCCAGAATATTCTCCAGTTTCTGTAATTATACACTGTGCAGAATAATAACTGTATGATAGCCTGGCATTCATTAGGTGAGCTTAAGTGCTCATATTATAGACTTCTATTTTGAGAACATTATTACCATGTAGTAATAATTCTGTTCAGGTTGGTGATGCCTAGTATACATTAGCTATTATAGAGTTAGGGAAATTTGTTAATATTCTACTTACAAATATGCTGATAAAATTGCTGCTTGATTTCTGTTCTAAATACACAAAAGAATTTTTTAAAGAAAAGTAGCAAATCTTTGCCTCCATTCATCTGGAATATTTCAGAAAATATGGATTTAAGCCAATATCCTTATTTAGCCAGTGCTGCTATTAAATTTCTATTTAAACAGCAGAGTCTATACCTTATGGCAACAAGTATAGAAGTCCCAGATGTGACTGTGCTGGAATGTGCCATTGGCTAGAAATAATAAATTGAAGTCACAGTGTTTGATTGAATAATTGTACTAAGTGTATCAGAGAAGATATTTTCAAAAGGCCCATAAGGATTTAGCAAACCAAATTCCACTAATGATCTCCATAGAATTTATGCTTATAAATAACTGGTCCTCAAGTGTCTTTCAGATGAGGAAAACTATTGAAATTTTACACTTCTGTAAGACTAATCTAAGAAGAATTAGTTCATCTAACAGTTATTACCAGCGAATTAGCATGAAACCCATTAGAAGTTTGTTTGCACAAATGCAAAATGTCAAACAAATGTATCACTGCTGTGATAATCTTGAGAATGGCATCTAAGCTTGGAAAAGCTCCACAAAAATGTCTCTCATACTCACCCAAAGACATGCCAGTGTTTGTGGCAGGCATTCTCAGCGTGCTCGAAAGATAGTGGCTAAACACTGTCTTTGGTGAGCACAGGCACAGAGCTTCACCTGCAGTTGTAAGAAGATACACTAAGCACTTCTTGATCTAAGATGTAGAAAGCCAGTAAGTTGATTAGATGGTTTTACTCATGTAGCTCTCGAGAAAAGCTAATTGTGGTTGTTCTGAATTGTAATTGTTCTAGCCATGCTCTTGTACGAATAAAATCTCTGTCACTGCCCTGTATTGTTGAAGGGTAAATTGAAAACATTTTCTCCTTGTTGCTTTGACCTATTTTTCAAAGCCCAGTTACTCTTGTTAGATTGAATGGAACTCAACTGGCTTCCCAAATAGACAAGCTGTTTATCTTTTTGGTAACCTGATCACTCAGGAAACCACTGTCCAAAGACCCAACTCTATGCTGATGGGCTAGCTTTTGCAGTGCGGGCACAGACTGTAATGCTGGCTCACGGACAGTGGTGCTGCAGTACCAATGAGGACAGCTAATTTGTTGTTTGAAAGTTTGGCCAAGGGGTCCGCTGCAAAGTGGTACTGAGGTGCCACTGAAGGCATGTTCCTTGTGGCTAGGGCAATAGACTTTGCTTTAAAACTCTGGGCTTCCTCCTCTTGAGAAGGCTTCGTAAGCCTGATATTTCAGGCAAATCATTCAGTTCCTCTTTCCTTGGTTCACCCATCAGGAAAATGGATGTCATACTGACATTCTTCATGAGCTATTTTAAGAATAATGTAATGACTATAGAGAATACTAAAATATTTTAAGAAAAGTTGTTAGATCTGCAAAGCATTGTTAGAATATTCCATTCGCAGGAATAGCACATTCTGGGAGATAGTATGTTGCTCAGCTTGAATAGCTTAGAGGAATACAATGGAGCTATAAGGGGAAATTTTGTCACCTCTTCAGCCCAGATAAAGGAGAGGGACTCTGATACTGGGAACAGAAATAATGTGTTTTACTAACTGAGTATTGGCAGACACGTATTTTGCACAAACATCACTCACATTTCCTATAAGACTCTGAGATATGCAGTTTATGAACTCTTGTAAATGCACTGAGAATAGGGTGTACTGAGATCATGGCTATAACTTTATCTATTTTAATGTTAAATTATGAAGTTATGGATGTAGATACTCTGTGAATAGCATAAATTAATGCAGACAGAAATACAATGTGACAGCAAACAATTACAAATATATTCCTGCATTCTTCGGAACTTTACCTTGATTACTTGACTATTGTATTCAGGTTTTTCTCACCTCATTATGAGAAAGAGAGGTAATAAAAATTAATAGAGGCACAGGGCAGGGTTTATTCTGATGACATAATTCAGCAAGTAGGAGCGTTAGTCAGAACAGAAGAAAGTCAATTGAAATGCCCTAGATAATGAGGGCTGCTTTGGAAAAGGTAAGAAGCAGTGAATACCCTTGTTCACCTAGTAGTTATTCACACAAGCAGACGTTTGTCCTCAGTATGACATCTCATATTAAAATATGAAGCAGTTAAGAAAACTAACACTGTCTTCACAATTAACAAGAATATTAGTTTCCTATGGAATTCATTGCTGTAGGAGGATCTTTTAAAGAAAACAAACCACCACAGTTGTTTAACAGTATTTTGAAATAAGTTGTTGCTTAAAGAAAGCAGAAGAGCCAAGTTAAGGGGGAAGGCCTGAAGAACAACAAATAGGTACAACCTATCTGTAACTATCTGTCTGGCTGTACAGGCTGGACACCACAGCAGACAGCTGCTGGGGCAGCCAGCTGCTGAAAGAAGTGTGCACGAGATGGTAGCTGTCTAGGTTTTATGGTGGACCACGATGCATTTGTGATCCAGACAGATATGGTCTCAATGCCTGTGGTGGGTTGACCCTGGCTGGAGGTCAGGTGCCAACCAAAGCCACTCCTCAGCTGGACAGGGGAGAGAAAATATAACAAAAGGCTTGTGGGTGGAGATAGGGACAGGGAGAGATCACTCATCAATTAGTGTCATGGGCAAAACAGATTCGACATGGGAAAATTTGTTTAATTTATTACCAATCAAATTAGAGTATGGTAATGAAAAATAAAACCAAATCTTAAAAACACTTTCGCCTTACCCCTCCCTTCTGCCTGGGCTTAACTTCACTCCCAATTTTCTCCCCCTCCTCCCCCTGAGCAGCACAGGGGACAGGGAATGGGGGTTGCACTCAGTTCATCACACGTTGTCTTTGCTGCTCCTTCCTCCTCAGGGAGAGGACTCCTCACACTCTGCCCCTGCTCCAGTGTGGGGTCCCTCCCACGGGAGACAGTCCTCCACCAGCTTCTCCAACATGAGTCCTTCCCACGGGCTGCAGTTCTTCATGAACTGCTCCAGCTTGGGCCCCTTCCACAGGGTGCAGACCTTCAGGAGCAGACTGCTCCAGCATGGGTCCCCCACGGGGTCACAAGTCCTGCCAACACTGCTCTGGTGTGGGCTCGTCTCTCCACATGGCCACAGGTCCCGCCAGGACCCTGCACCAGTGCAGGCTTCCCATGGGGCCACAACCTCCTTCAAGTGCATCCACCTGCTCTGGCGTGGGGTCCTCCATGGGCTGCAGGTGGATATCTGCTCCACCATCAACCTCTATGGGCTGCAGGGGACAGCCTGCCTCATCATGGTCTTCTCCATGGGCTGCAGGGGAATCTCTGCTCCGGCACCTGGAGCACCTCCTGCCCCTCCTTCTGCACTGACCTGGGTATCTGCAGAGTTGTTCCTCTCACATATTCTCACTCCCCTCTCCAGCTACAGTTGCGCACTTTTTTCCCCTTCTTAACTCTGTTACCCCAGAGGTGCTACCACCGTGGCTGATGGGCTTAGACTTGGCTAGCAGCAGGTCCATCTTAGAGCCAGCTGGCACTGGCTCTGTTGGATGTGGGGGAAGCTTCTAGTAGCTTCTCACAGAAGCCACCCCTGTAGCCTCCCCACTACCAAAACCTTGCCATTCAAACCCAATACAATGCCTCAGACATCAAGGTGGTGTATCTAAAAGCAGAGGCCTGGGCACCTTGTCCCAGTGCTGCGACAGCCACGAGACTGTGGAGACATCAGGTGAAGTGGGTGTTGGAAGGGAGGAGACAGAGCAGCTCTGGAGAAAACATATAGGAACTGGGAAACCTGTTGAAAAGCAAGAAATATGAGCAGCATAGGGAAAAGACTTGTTTGAAAGCCTTGCAGATGAGGTGACAAAGAGGAAAGGGAGGTGTCCTGGGGAACACTTGGGAGGCAGGTGATGCTGAAGACTTTTAGGGACAGAAACACTGGAAGGAAAAGATGCACAACCAGAATGAGTAAGAAGTTTAAGCTATCACTTTTGGCAGTTATTTTGCGAGAGGAGAAGGAAGCGTTGAGTAAGAAAGCATAAATTGACTCACAGTCTTGCACCTTGGTAGACCTCACTTTTCAGAAACGAATAAGGAAAAAACTCTAAATAAGTTTGTACTCATATATTGTCCTAATCCCAAACAAAACCAAAACAGTCTGTCTCCTGCCTCCCAAATCAGGTTAAGATTGAAAGTAAATAATAGTAATAATTTACATGTACCAGGTTATTGCAAGTGTTGCATTTATTCCTGAGCTAGTATAAATGTCTATAATACATTGTTCCAAAATAGTCAGTAATAGTAACAGAAAAATGTTCAATGCATTAGAGTATAACCAGGCCATAAAGTGCTTAGAGTTCAAATTAAATGTGGGTATCTATCTCAAAATATAGCTTTTTTGGTATTGTAACATTAAAACATGTAGAGACAATCTACATGCACACTGAATAGATTTCTGATTTATGTGAATTTTTCCCCACCAGTTCCTGAGTGTTTGGCGAAAGTTATTTTGTATTTGTTGTAATAAGAACTTGAATTATAAAAAAAGCTTTTGCCTGTTTATTTCATCTCTCTGTGGAAGATCACTTATTCAAATAGATCATGACACTTTTTTTTCGCTATAACTGGGAATGTGAACTCTTTGAAGCATATTTCCATATTACCTTTCAAATCCTGAAATGTGATGTTTGTTTGCCATGGTATTGGTTTTGATTCTTTGTTTGGCAGTGTATTGGTGGCATGGCTCAGAGGGTTTTCTATGAAGGCTGTTTTCGAAGGAATACCTGTGGTTTTAATTGGCTGAGAGGGACAAATTACCTAAATGTAGTAGTAGCAAGCATGAGCTTTTTTCTGTGGGCTGAATGAAGAGTCATTCACTGTTGCACATCCAAACAACTACCAAAGTTGAAGGGAAATAGCATATCCTCACTCCCCTCTCCCCAGTCGTGAGCACATGCTCTGTCCTGTTTCTCTGCTCCAAATCAGGACGATTAAGGTGGACCAGAGTGGAGGCATTTTGTTGGTGTGGTGTATTCACCAATAGGTTTAGAGCTACTGCTTCTCAGCTTTTATCAGTTGTTGCTAGTGCTGCTGTTGTGGAGAAAAGACTGTATTTTTGTATCAAAATATTTAGTGTTGTTAGGTTACTAACAACAGATTGTTATTGAATAATAACAAAAGATTGAATGCTTTGTTATTGTTATTCTGTTTGTAAAAATGTGCCAGTGATGGAAATTCATAACTTCTTGATCATCTTCAGCATCAGAAAAAAAGCCTTGCTAATCTACTGTCACACCATATCAACAAACCAATAAATCAAATAAATATTAGGTATGCAGCTGACTGCCACTTCTCCCTTTGTGTCTGCAGAGAACCTGATTTAAAGTCACACTGCTGTAAAACTAATACCCATTTCTTGGTCTTTGACGTAGACGCTCAGTAATGCCTAAAACATAATCTGAGTGTTTAAGTTCCAGTTACGGGGTCCTCTGTGTTCTATTTCCAACCTGAACTATACTGTCTCCAGCTTGGAGGACCCTGTGCCAGATGTGTACAGACACTGAAACATTAATTTTTAACAAAATACTAGGGAAGCAGGTGAATTCCAGAAAAAAGAATGCCTATTAATATAATTTCATAGGTTCTTCAAGCAGCAAAAATAATGAAGCCTTATTTCCTCCTGGCTTCTTTCTACCCCTACTGTAGGAATAAACACATAATATCATCATAGCCTTCTCACAGTGTCTCCTACTCCCACCCTGCCCTTAACCATTGCCCTCAAAATATCTCCAGTTTTTCCTCAGATCCCCTGGATTGCCACACTGTACTGTTCACTCCCTGCCTTGTTCCCAGTTGTCTCTCATGACTCTGGGTCTGGATGGGTAAGAGGCAATATCTGCTGGGGTTAGCTCAAAGTTACCTCTATGCAGATTTGCCAGCTGCCAGGAACATATTTATTCACTTACTAATTGGTCACTGGCTCTTGGAATAAAAGGCATAAAAATGCCTAAAATTCAGGCATAAAAATGCCTGAAGTCTGCTCTCCTTTCAGTGGGAACACTTCTTTGGACCCTTCTCTAGCTGCCATTTTCCCTGAACTGTACAGAAGCTGGTATCTTTGAGACATGTATTTCTGTGTCAAATTCTGTTGACGTCACTTGATCATTCTAAAAAATTACCATGGAGCAGACTGATGTGCAGATGCATAAAGAAACAAGTCTTAAAATGATAAAAGGTGTACAGAGCTTAAAAATAAGTATAGATCAGCCTGATATTAATTCAGTATAATAGAAAGGTTAACTGTGTCCTCAGTTAACAAAGAATTAGAGGCTAGATAGTAGAATTCTGCAAACAATTGTTTCATGAATATTGGTCTTGTTACCCAGACTTGTTATCTTTCACTGACAAGCTTACAAGTAGGAATGACCATAGAATCATAGAATCATAGAACACTTTTGGTTGGAAGGGACCCTAAAGTTCATCTAGTTCCAACCTCCCTGCCATGGGCAAGGACACCTTCTACTAGACCAGGCTGATGACAGCAACTATAATGAATAATGCATTTATTTATTTTTTCAGTTCATGAGACTTAAAATCATATGAGATCTTGAAGTAGGAATGAGTAGGGAACACATTAAGTGAACTAAAAGTTGTCTTCTAGATGGAGATGAAAATTAGGAAAGAATGAGTGAGGAAATGCTTAGCAGCACCTACCAAACACTTGTCCTTGCTCTCATTTTGTTTGATAGCATTTTGAATGATGATACGTAACATTTGCTGGCTGGGTTTCCAGTGACTGGTTAAGTTTTCCCAGGCTTTGCACAGAGATGTGAGGGTACTTAATAGTGCGTAGGACAGGTTACAATCACAGGTTGATCTCAATCATCTGGTCAAAATTATCACATCCAACTAATTATGTTTTAATACAGAAAAGTGTATTTGGGAATCAGAAACACAGACTACACCTATAGGATGGGAAAATCTGTCTTAAAAAACAGTAGTTCAGAAGATGGCACAGCAGTCAGCAGAGAGAAGAGGTTTTTTGTGAGATCTCAGTGTCAAGTTGTAGCTTCGAGCCTTATTTTGATCCATGGGTGTAGAAGGAAGATGCACAATAGACACATGCCACTGTGAACACCACCAATAAGCCTCTTAAAAGCCTGTGACCTGTTGTGTGACTCACACCTCCTGGAGGATGGAGCTATTGAAGGAAATTCAGAGGTGAACAAAATGGTCCCAGAGGCCATCGATCAACCATTTGGATATAAGATTTTAAGGGGCTGATCAGCCCAGAATATTGGGAAAAGGCTGATGAAGTAATTCAATCATCCTCTACAGGTACTTGTACATGAAAAAAATCCTTGATTGCAGGAGACAGGGAAGTTTTTTTCAATATTCTAGACAAGCACCAGAAATTGAAAATAGATTAATTTCATCTTGCAATGAGGTGTAATTTTTTTTAGCACAAACCACATATAAATATTGAAAAATCTTTTCACAGGAAATGTTGAGTCATTATTTTTCTTGGAGTCTTCAAATTGTGCCAGTGTATCTGTCTGTATGTAGTATATACATTTAAATATACTGTACATATAAAGTGTAGACAGATACATAATATTTACCTATGTATATCATGTGGACATATTCTAGATATATCAGAGATAGGTAGACATGTAGTTGTAAAGCTTACCTTACTAATAACAAATGGCTTTATAACTAATATTGAATATAAAGATATAAACAGGAGATCTAAAATAATCCAAAGCTGGGCATGAGGTAGAACCAGAATTAATCTCCAGACTTCCCAGAATATGCTGAATATTCTTCAAATCGGTTAGTTAGACTTTGCTTCCATTTACATTATCTGCACAGTAGATGAAAGTATGGCTTTTCTTTTAGGAGGAGGAAGAGGAAGTTAGTTAGTGATTGTTTTTCCACTGTGGTGGGTTGACCCTGGCTGGGGACCAGGTGCCCACCAGAGCCGCTCTATCACTCCCCCTCGTTCACTAGACAGGGGAGAAAAGGTATAACGAAACGCTTGTGGGTCGAGACAAGGACAGGGAGAGATCACTCACTAATTATCGTCACAGGCAAAACAGACTGAACTTAGAGAAAAATTCATCTAATTTATTACCAAGCAAAACAGAGTAGAGGAGCGAGAAATAAAATCAAATCGTAACAGCACAATAAGTCTATTTAATGAATTATTGTGAAAATATATTTGAAGATTTTCAAAGTGAAAGAAACATAACAAAGAGTAAGAACCATAATATTTCAGTTTGATCCAGAGGAAACTTAAATAGCATCATGTACCAGACAAAGCTAACAGCTCCAGTTTT
This sequence comes from Balearica regulorum gibbericeps, assembly GCF_011004875.1. NCBI lineage: Eukaryota > Metazoa > Chordata > Aves > Gruiformes > Gruidae > Balearica > Balearica regulorum. Next base: position 42,889,308 of record NC_046185.1, on the reverse strand, counting down.
CCCTCTGCTAAGAGGGATTGCACAAATGCTAAATCAATTTCCTTTTCAGAGTGATACTAATTGCTTTTCGTCCCTGAGCACCATATCAGGCATTATCCTCAGCATCTCTTCCAAGCTGAAAAGCTTAGAGAAGCTTAAAAGGTAAGCACAGAAAAAAATGTTATATATATAAAATATTTCTTAGACAAATTGTGTCAAATAAGGCACTAACTTCAGAATGACTTTAATGTGCAAGTGGGAGAAATATCAGTTGCTTAATGAGGCTGAAATTTATCCCCTTTCAGAAAGCCAATACATGCCTATGAACCACTGAAAGCTAATCCTAAACTTAGAGCTTGGGAAGGTTTAAGGGAGTAATGGCCCCATACTATCTTTCTGCACAGAGTCACTGTTTTGTTGTCAGTGACCTGGTCCCATGCTATTGATTTGTAATAAGACTTAGTATAAGGTATTTGGGATATTTTTCGTGCCAAAACATGTCTTGGCTTCTAGTGTTCTCTGTGTTGGATGCTGGCCACTGCTAGTGCAATATCTAAAAAAAAAAAAATAAAAAAAAAAATCCCTGGTGTATGTGAAATATTGATTTGGCCCTTCCTCTTCGAAATCCTCAACAGACATTTCTAGAACCACTGTGATACTGCTATGTGTATTTTATGATATTCAGTATCTCTTGAAAAAAATACTTAGAAGAGATAGTTTGGATCTGCCAGATACTATTTCTGATATGTTCCACCATATTGCAGCCAGTATAGTCATTTCAATCTGTTTTGCTTGTGGGATGCTGGTGGAAAGCACATCAGAAAGCTTGGTTAATAGAACATGTATCTCTCACCAGCTCATTTCAGGCTTAGGAAAATTGTCTTCAGATATTTAAAATTTGTTTTAAAGTTGCTTTGTGCATGGTCTTGATATTTCTATGGATATTCATTGAGCCTCACAGATGATGAAGAGCCTTAGAGCTATCAGGAATAATGCTTTAAGCCCTCATTCTGAGAGCTATATATGATGGCACTTTCAAAGTCCACGTCTCCTTCTCTTCCAGCGTTTAGTCTTTACGTAACTGGAACACCCATATATCCTATTAATTTAAAAACAACTACTTCGAAATACCACTAACCATCAAGTCTTCTTTGTAGATTATACCCTAATCTCTAAGTATCATTGCATATTGAGAAAGGAAGGAGAAAGAAAAACATGTCTCTAAGGGTGTCCTGAAATTATGCTATTTCAAAGGTACTGAGGGCTTCTTAGTGAAAAACTGATGTTCTGGAAACCTGTGCTTTTAAAATTATGAAGGTCCATGAAATGTTATGGTCAAGTTGTTTGAACTCTACAGAACTTCAGCCAAATCAGTGGCTGAAAATCAAAGGTAGATACAGTCATACGGGAAAGAAATGTGCATTTTTAAAGTGAAGGTAATAAATATCCTTTGGAAGGATGTTTTCTCCCTTGTTTGAAACTTTTAAATTCTTATGCATCTGTTTCAACAGAAGTATGGGATTCACTCAGTGTTCATGAGGCAAAGCTCTGTGCCTTGTATTGTACATTGACCAATTGTTATCATTCTATCATCTCACTTTAAATGTATCTATATCCATGAAACACGACTGAAGTACTGAATTTTGTGCATGTTTCACTAAAAAAAGAAAAAAAGATAAGTTAGTAAATTTATTGTGACTATGTTAAATTAAAACAAACAAATGTTGATATGTGCTTGCTTTTTCCAGAACTTATACTTTTCTCTACAGACATAGAAAAAATGTTATTGTAGTACCTTTCCAGTCCTCTTGGGTATTAGGTGTATTCTGCTCTCACATCATCTAATTAAATCTCAGGAAATTATGTGGCAGCTTTGATATTCTCAGACATCCATTCTTTGAGGTAGCCAGTGCCTTGTAGGGTCTTAGCAGGTAGCAGGACACATTTCAGAGGAAGGAGGGTTTACGGAAGTTTGAGGTATATTTCCATGTGTCCCTGTGCAAGGAAATCTTTTTCTTGAATAGTCTTGGAAGGAGCAGATATAGCCTGGCCCCTGAAGCCTGAACATTGCTTTTTAATGACTGCATGTATGGTTTGTGCATACGAAAATATATTGCAGTAAGATAATTGGATATGGTGGGTTGACCTTGGATTGCAGCCAGACACCCACGTAGCTGGTCACTTACTCCCCCTCCTCAACAGTACAGGGGGAGAAAATAGGATGAAAAACTCTGTGGGTTGTGACAAAGACAGGGAGATCCTTTATCAATTTCCATCACGGGCAAAACAGACTTGACTTGTGGAAAATTAATTTAATTTCTTACCAGTTAAAACATGTATGGATAATGAGGAACAAAGACAAAACACCTTCTCCCCTGCATCCTTTTTTACCATCCTCAACTTCACTCCTTTACTCCTCACCCTTCTACCCCCTGCCCCTGAGTGGTGCAGGTTGATGGGGAATGGGGGGTTGTGGTCAGTCCATAACACACTGTCTCTCATGCTCCTTCCTCCTCACACTTCTCCTCTGCTGCAGCGTAAGGTCCCTCCCACGGGATACAGTTCCTTCAGGATAAGCCTGCTCCAGTGTGGGCTCTCCAGAGGCTGCAGTTTCCTTCAAGAAATACCCTCGGCCTGCAAGGTGGATATCTGCTCCACCATGTCCTTCACAGGCTGCAGGGAAATACCATGGCTCCACCATGGTCCTCTCCCACAGGCTCCTGGAGCACCTCCTCCTTCTTCTGTCACCTGGTGCTTACACTGCTGTTCTCCCTTTCTTATTTCCCCGCTCCTCTGCCTGTTGGGCGTTTTTGCCCTTTCTTCAATGTTTTTCTAAGAGGTGCTACCATCTCAGCTGACGGGCTCAGCTGTGTCCTGCAGTGGTTTGGTTGGAGCTGGCTGGAACCGGCTGGAACTGGCTGTGTCCAGCACAGGGCAGCCCCTGGCCTCTCCTCATGGAGGCTGCCCCGCATGCAGGCCTGCCTGCTGCCAGCACCTGGGCACCGACACACAGCACGTTAGAAAACAGTTTTCTGCAGAATTGATTAGGAAACCAATACCGCTTCTAGCACCACCTTTCACTTGAGGAATATTTTTCCAAAGTGTTTCCAATAAAAGAATTCCAGTTGATCTTGTTAGCAGCCGTGGAGTGAAAAATCTATGTGACTGGTTCTTCTGAATCAGTGGAATATACCAAGAGAAACTTTGTCCAGAAGTTGCATAAGCAAAAGCATGTAAAAGCTCAACAGAAAAATAAAGGTAAAATCACAGAAATGTGGATTGACAGAAAGGCGTTTCCTCAAAACTTATGTTTTAAAAGGATTTTTTATGTGTCTAGTTGACTACATCTTTTTCCTCTTTCTCCTGTTGGGCAGCAGGGAGAAGTGCTACTGCTTCTGCCGTTGGTGTTGTGGAAGGTGTCCATATGCGCGTTGGACTGAGCAGTGCAGGTGGAGCCTTCTCCCATAGATGGTGCCCTACCTTTAGCTTAGCATTACATTATCATGATGTTGTTTCTCCTCAAGAGGTGATGGCAGGGGCTTTGTTCTGCTTGGGGTTACCACAGTCTCCAGATAATCCCTTGATTACTGTAAGATACTTGCAGCAACCTCAAGACGTCAAAAGCACTTTTTGCCAAAAAGAAATGTGCAAATCATGGACATGAGCCTGGAGTCACTGGGTATGTTTATGCTGCATGTACTTCACTGGAATATAAAGATACCAAATTACCTAACAGGCAAGGAGTCTAGCTGTGAAAGTACAGGAATCTAAGTTTAGCTTCCTAACAGGCGAAATGATCTCATGCTGTCTTGTCAAGCCTGGCAGCATACAAACTGCATGTCATACGTGAGCACCTGACAGTTGTCACTGCCTGTGAAGGGCTGGAGTTGATTAGTGGCTAATAAGGACTACTGGATTGTAACTTATAAATATAACATGTCTTTAGTAGAACAAGAAACTAACAAATATTAGGAAAATGTACTTGTGAGGGAGGAGATCACCCAGGAGGCTCACTCAGCTACTACCTGGCCTTAGCTAGCATATTCTGGGAGTTTGACTTCAGTTCAAGTATCTTAAAGAGCCAATTACTTTTACAGATTGAAGAGGAGGTAGCAGAGCTTTTTCTTGTTGTGCCCCCAAAACTTTCCATCATTAGCTGTTTGTGAAGAAAGACAAGCTTGATTGTTGTCTCTTGAAAGACAGGAGAGGTCCAACTTTCATGGTTCTTGTGGTCCCTGCATGCTAAGTTGACTTTTGTTCTCTGTAGTAGACTTTATTCATAATTTCCAAAAGAACTCCTGAGATACAACACAATTTGGGTAAAAGATTTAGTTTGGATTTGGGTGAGGCAAAGGGAAACTGTTCTTGAAATAAAATTATGACCATCATTCAGCTGTAGACTTGTAAAGCTATGACCAGGATTGCTGCTCAGCAGAAGCATCTCAACAGTATGTCTAACAGATTTGCTAAGGTGGGTATGACCTTGAGTGCAGCAAGAGGCAAATCATTAGGCAGGTATAGACCCTAAGAATCTGATAAAGGTATGTACAATAAGCCAAACTTTTGTCAGTTGACTTTGGTCCTCTACATAGAGTCCAAACCTCTGCTGGAAAAAATTTAGGAGTAGGTAAAATGACTAAGGTTGGAAGTAACACTTTATATATATATATATGTATACACACACATATAATGTTTCTAGACTTCCAGGGCAAAGGTAAGTTGTTGTGAAGAGCCAAATTAAAGAAACAGCTGGAAGTTGTCTCACCAGAAGTATCTATAGAAAGCAGCTGAAAGGAATCATGGGAGAAAATATTCCTATATATGCTAGCATGTTCTCTAAGCATTACATAACACTTAGGAGAAATAATGTCAGGCATAAATCTGACTTACATTTCAACAAGAAAGAGTTCCTGTCATCCCTTACGCTGCGTTACCCCACCCCAGTACGCAGTAGGAGGAAGTGAAGCTGAATGTTGGCAGATGAGCTGATGATGCCATCTATATTGCCTTGAATATCCCCAGCTGTGAAAGCAGCCTGTGGCAAACACTGGAAATATGAACTGCTAGAGACACATCCTCACTCCCATGTTTGTGGGTAACAAACAGTCTGAGCAAAAATTGAGAAGTGGAATATTTCAGTAAGGTGCCTTTTCTATCTGGGCACGATCAGATCTAGTGGCCCCTAAGAAAGAAGAAAATCCCTTTCTGACCTCAAGCGGCTTGTTTCAATTTCACAGAAAGCCTTTGACTATGATTTAGGACAACTAATGTAAGACATACTTGCTGATGTGGGAAAGTAATAGCATTATCTTGGCAACATGCTCATGGAGAATGACCCTGGACAGCAAAACCACAAACCTTGGAGTACAGAAAGATATGTTAAGATCAGTGTACGGGATATTTTACGGGGTTGGACCTGGCTGCAGGCATTAAGTTAGCAGTGCTTCCCTCTTCTGAAAAAAGAAATGTGCCAGCAAAGACTGTCAGCAAGGATCCTTGTACATGAAACGTCCCTGATTGTGAAACCTGATGACAGACACTAGGGCTGTAAGGACAGACTGGATACTTCCAGTACAGTGCTACACCTTACCCCAGCAGGCTGCACCTGCAGTCATCAAGGAAATAACCCAGGTGAGGGCAAGAGTTTATATTGTTATCCCTTTAAATAACAGGAAAGCATTAAAAAGTAAGCTTCATCTTCAGGTTTCATCTCACAGGAGTGGTCAGGGAATGAGACCCATGAGCATGAAACACATACTGAGAACCTGGACACACAGTCCCTGATAGTCTCAAAAGCTGCCCCTGAAGCGTGTAAAGTGTCCTGTGTACTAAAGCACGTGTGGAAGCACAGTATTGCCATATTAGCCTATGGGAATAAAAGAATTAGTGCAGGAACCCATAGACTACTATCAAGCTGCCTGCAAGGCCTCCACATGAATGTCAGGCTTGTGGCTGTACTTGCAGAGCAGCATGGCAAAAGCTGTGTAAATACAGCAAGCCATCTTCTGAAGCTGGAGGGATGCAGTCATGATATACTGTTTCCTACAGGATTAAGGCCTTTAGGGGGGACTATGAATGTTAGAGATCCTTGACTTTGGTTCAGAGAAGCACCTGGAAGCTTGGATACATAGAATGTCACTTCTCCAGCTGGGTAGGAAGCATGTAAAAATAGGATTTCTGAAAAAATGTTTCATGGTCCCAAATCCCAGACAGTGTTGTCATGCCCAGACGTCCTGCTGCGTTTGGCACTCCTGCATTTATACGAATTTACTCCTGGAAATTATGAGTACAAGTTTAAAAAGGAGGATGAAGCAGAGACAGAAGCCTTGGCAGGAGTTTGATTTCTGAAATCAGGTTGAATGTCAAGGAGCACTTTCTCTGATCAGTTCATCCATTTTTTAGGGTTTTCAGCTGACCTGAGGTGTTCTGTACTTATTCCATATAGGATTTATGGGCTGATATGATTAGAAAAAGAAGTAGTTTATGGACGTGAATATGCCTTTACTCTCTCAAGTTCAAATCACGAGTAAGATAAAATTAGTGTGAGAATGACCTGTATTTTTTTCAGTTAAATCCCAGTGTAAAGATTATATTGTGGGAGTGGGAGAAAAATACAAACTAGTAAATCATCTGTGATGCATGGACATTGAATTGCTTTCATCAAAGTTAAATAAATTGTGCATGTTTGGGAGCACTATAATGCAAAGGCAGAGGTGTCAGCAGGATACAATTAAGTTATGAATTGCCAAGCAGAGATATGATATGGAAAACCCTTACAAGTTGTGAGCAATTCTATTTGGATTGCTCATAAACATTTCAGTAAGATTTCTCACAAATACAGTTGAGGAGAACTTCATTGGCTCTTCTGCAGTCTTTTTGAGCTTGCTCCCCTCAAATAATACTACATTTCTAAATGCATCCATCTCTGTATATGTTGTCTTTCCCCTCAGATATATTTGCTTTCCCTTGTGAAAGTCATGTTTGTGGTTTTTTATCTTGTCTTTAATGAGCTGTAGCTTGTTGCAGAGTATTATGTATTATATTTAAAGTACTAGTACAGATATGCCACGCTCTATAAAATGCAAGAACATCTCTTATATATGGAGAAATTAATCATTTCCAGGGAAGGAAGTTAAAAATATAATTCAATCAAGGCAAATCTGTTCGTTGTTTTTAGACAAGAAGGCAACTATCTTAAGGACAGCTGAATCTCATCTGCAATTACAACATTGTCATTCCTTTATACAAATAATATAATTAAGTAATGCAAACCATTAACAGAATAAAAGAGGTTAAATTGGTTTTTTTCACTCAAAATAGATTCTAATTAGTTCCTGACAGAAAGTTATCCCTATGCAATGCATAACTGGCTAGTCTCACTATTGAGCCTGTAGTCAATGGGCTAAGCTACGAAGCCTGGAGGTGGGTGGGTACACTCCCAACTAACTGCTATTCAGAGCTTTCCTGGTGTCCATTTCAGAAACAAACAAAAGCATCATTTGCCTGATGTGCTATGTGATCTTTTTCCTGTGCACAGCCTGTATTTCTTTCCTCTTCAGGACAGAACTGTAGAGACCAAATCATATAGTGCGGAAAACATGTGAAGGTTCAGCTTTAGGAATGAAAGATTCAGGAACATGCTTTCATGTTTCCCAAGGCCATTTTACAGAATTCCTGCTTCCTGGACTTCTTTTAACAGATGTCTGTAACAGATGAGCATATAGTTTCTTGAGTATATATTCACTGAGAATGGCTAGTTAGTCTTAATTTCCAAGATCAAGACTCTAAAGGCAAAACTGTGATATACAAGACTGCCAAATAACCAGAAACCTGCTGCGGCACCCGAAGGGGCAGTGCGGAGGCTGCAGCTGAGCATGCGGGAAAGCTGGTGCTTGTTCTTCATAAACAGTGGCTCCACAGATCATAGTCCGATCTTCTCTGTTCATTTCTGAATGGCAAATAAGCCTTCCTGACTGCAGGAGTCAAACCACCTGCATTGTTACAAATTACTTGTTTTCCATTAGGTCTATAGGACATCCTATTCTTTTTTCCTGGTACCATGTTAGTGCCTTTAAAGTTTTGTTTTGCTAGTAATAGAAATTTATTTTAGTCCCTCTTTTGAGATATGAATAAAGAGGTTTCTGTGAACACATAGTCAGCAAATGCATTGATAGGCTCTAATTAATGAATTAGCCATTCAGCGCTACAATAATTCACTTTAACCATTCCCAGGGAATTATTTATATAGTGACATTTCTTTATTAGCAAGCTGCCATTTGCACCACTTCTACATTATTGCTCTCATTATTAATTACATTTTTAATAATTCTTTAGTGCTTGGTCTCATCAATAAAGGAAAATGGATGGTGCCCACGAAGCATTTAGCCTTATCTTAATTCTGTATCCCTACCACCATTGCCAATAGCACAATAGATACATAATAATTTAACTGGCAGTTCTTCCCTTTTGTACATTCCCTTGTCTCCTTTTCTCTCCTGTATGCCAGTAAGCCCGAGTTTGTTCTGTAAAAGCAAATGATGTTTCCGTATTAATGACTATTTAAATAACAGAATTACATTGCAATTGTACTTGTTTCTTTCTGTCCCAGCAAATGACTATGAATTAATTAGCATTAGAACACTGAAAATTCCTATGAATTTTAACATTTTATTTGGAATTGTCTGTGTGCATTATTGAATGATTTTACACCTCCAAATGCAAAACTGATGATAACTCTACAAACCTCTGAGGGAGTGTGTGAGGTCATTAAAGTTAGATTTGCAAAGAAAATACAGGGATTTCTTTCCCACATTATTCTCTCCTGTGCTGATTATGCTGTTTTGGGGCTCTTGCTCAGAGTGGCTCATTTGTACTGAAAGAGTCTCTTATCCTTTATCCTATTCATCTATCTTTCCAAAATTTTATTTCATAAGGGAAATGAACTGTGTTTTTTCAATACTTAAAACATTCTTGCAGGAAAGTGAGAACTTATGTTTTCGGCTGTTAGTGTTGTCTCCAGAGATAACGGTCACTGAAAGGCAGCGCAGCGTGAAAAGCAAATATACATGTCAGAAATGGAAATAACAATTCATACCATATCTTCTTCCTGTCTTCATCACTGATAGCATATTCCCTCCATGAAGGAGGATTCCAGAAGTAACGTTGGCGTTTCGGCATCCAGGCATTTGCGTGGGAAGAAAAATTATGAAGTTTTATTAAAAATTCTCCCTGGAATCCTAAGTTTGTTCTATTTTTCTGCTGATCGTTTATTATTATTTTTAAAACAAAGGGGTTTTTAAATTCATGGATTCACAGGAGCTCACAACATAATTAGCACCCTGCCAGCGACTGAGGGAGAAACACTGGCAAACACAATCCCTGCTGAAAGCAATGAATCCCTCTGTACTACTTACTGAGAAAAATCTTAGTGTGTTAAGCCAGGTGGATTGCTTAAATATCGTTTTTTCCTTCAGAATCACATATTATTTCCATAACCTACATTTTTTAAAAATAAACAATGTTTTAATGTTTTAAAATAAACTTTTTTCCAAAAGTGAATAGCAACATAAGGTTCAAACTTACCACTCTGCAGTATCAAAATTTTCACAAAATGTATAATATTTAAGTAATATATTCTTGACGGTTAGATTCTAAAGAAAGCTATTGAATGGGGAAGAAAAATACTGTCTATGGATCCAGAATCAAAGGTTGTTGAATCATTAAACAGCTTTTAACAGCAGACAGAAGAAATGGTTTCTTCATTTCAGTTCGATTTACTTCAATAACTAGTTCAAAGTTAAGAAACTGTTTAGAAATTGAATAAGCTAAAGCATCATTATCTTTAAATGGTCTATGAATAAATTCTCAGTCTGGGATGCTGAGACTTATGAATTCATTCATTAACTGTATATAAAATTTGCTTTGGTAATAAATCAGTGGTAAGAAGTATAAATTCTTTTGATACATTTTTCCTCTGTATACAACATATTTATTGCAATTTTATTTAAATAATAAATACACTTAAAAGGTTTTGCATTTCAATTGAATCCCCATTTCCATCCAAAGCAGCTTGATACAAGTCATAAGTAAATAAAAATTAATCATCTAGTAAAGAAGAATTATCATTCATTTCTAACAGAATACCATGTAAGTGTTAAGCATTTGAATAATTATGCTGAAATATATCACTGTTTAAATGGAAATGTAAGGTGGTTTTTTTTCTGGTAGTATATGGAAATAAAAGATTAGTTCAAAAATTAGATTCTGCTCCAAAGCAACTTGCTTTTTTAAGTTTACCTACCCACAACAGTCAGACTTACTTGAGGAAACAAGAATAATACACAATCAAAATAAACAGAGAAAGGTGTTTTAAAAAAATCGTTTTACGGTTTTTGTATTTTCAAGTGAGTAGGAATTATTTTCACAAAAATAATGTTTGAAAATCTCATGAGAAATAATTTTATATCAAATTCTTTTTGTGAAAAATATTTGACAGGTTTTCCAGAAATATTATAGTTCAGAGCCTTATAAATAGGCAGTTGTGATATATGGGAGACAGAATGGCTATATGAACATTGTCATAACTCCCTACTTCAGGAGCATCTATACTCAGAATTTTAATTCCATATAAAATTCCAAGATTTCTAAACTTAATTTGATTTCCAACTGGAAGAAAATAAAGTTTTGACATTTTCTAGTTATTAAAATTCTGTTTAAAAGTGGTGGAAATATCACAATGGGTGATATTTTTCAATCAGCAAGAGTAAAAGGCAGTTAATTTAAAATTTGATGTAACAGGAGTTACATTAATTTATCCTAAAAATGTAGATTTATGCTTACATTGTTACTGATTTGGTTTATATGCATACAAAGCTGGTATTTTAGTTAGAAAGACTTGGTTGCTTTATATTAGGCTTCTTTAATGACTTATGAAAATAATTGGAAAATTCATATTCTTTCTTTAAAACAATAACCGTGGTGTGTCCTGTTAAATCACACAGCTGACAGAGACGCCTATTCCCAACTTGCTCAAAGTTGTGAATGAATGAATTTGTTTCAAATATAAAATTGCTAGAGAAGCGTTTCAGAGTGTCATTTGCTAGCCACTCTTGTTTGCGTGTATCCAACAACATGCCAGTGTGCTAACAAGGGGAATAAACCTCAGCAGTAGAGGTCCATTTCTCAGTGCTTGCTGAGCTAAAGGACAAGGAGGAGATTTTATTATGTGAGTGGTGAAGAGTGCATTTAAAGCAGCAAGCATCTCTCCGGTTTCAGCTAAGTGCTGATATACTAATTATGCCTTAACTGCATCTCTTGTTTCCTCCTAGGTCTTACTGCTGCAGCATCTCTTGTATCCCTGGCTTGGGCTTTGGCTTCCTACCAAAAGGCCCTCCGTGACTCCCGTGATGACAAGAAACCCATCAGTTATATGGCTGTTATAATCCAGTTTTGCTGGCATTTCTTCACAATTGCAGCAAGGGTTATTACTTTTGCTCTGTTTGCCTCGGTTTTCCAGCTGTACTTTGGGATCTTCATCGTGCTGCACTGGTGCATCATGACCTTCTGGATCGTCCACTGCGAGACAGAGTTTTGCATCACTAAATGGGAGGAGATAGTTTTCGACATGGTTGTTGGGATAATCTATATCTTCAGCTGGTTCAACGTCAAGGAAGGAAGGACACGCTGTAGGCTTTTCATTTACTATTTTGTGATCCTTTTAGAAAACACCGCCTTGAGTGCTCTCTGGTATCTGTACAAGGCCCCACTAATCTCCGATGCATTTGCCATACCAGCACTGTGCGTAGTGTTCAGCAGCTTTTTAACAGGCATTGTTTTTATGCTAATGTACTATGCCTTCTTTCACCCCAACGGACCAAGGTTTGGGCAGTCGCCAAGCTGTGCTTGTGAGGACCCTGCCACTACCTTCACCCTACCCCCAGAAGTGGCCACAAACACTCTACGGTCCATCTCCAACAACCGGAGTGTCACGAGCGAGCGGGATCAAAAATTCGCAGAGAGGGATGGGTGTGTGCCTGTGTTTCAGGTGAGACCCACCGCACCGTCCACACCTTCATCCCGGCCACCAAGGATTGAGGAGTCTGTCATTAAAATCGATCTGTTCAGGAACAGGTACCCAGCGTGGGAGAGACACGTTTTGGACAGAAGCCTGAGGAAGGCGATCTTAGCATTTGAATGTTCCCCTGCTCCTCCACGGCTACAGTATAAAGATGATGCCCTTATCCAGGAGCGCTTGGAATATGAAACTACATTGTAAACAAAACAAAAACACAGCTTGAAGAAGCTCCAACATTACAATCAAAATTAAGGGTTGACAGTAGGGCTGTAGGAATAACTAAACTGCGTATTACAAGTAGAGCAGCAAGCTGTAGTGTTCTTAGTCTGGCTATCATCATGATTATCATTTGATCCACTGTGTGCAGTCTGTCTGCAGGACACTGATACAGCAGCATCCCCTGACCCACACGTGCAGATCAGTTACTTCAGCTGGGGAAACTCACCCACGACTCCTTGCTGCTATGAAACTCCGACTGCACAGTACTTACAAGCAAACCAATAGGAAGGCTCTGACCAGAGCTTTCAACTTTAGCCAGTAGTGCATTTTATTTTAGAAAGGAATGATTGATATTTGCATAATCAATGGCAAAAAGAAACAAACAAAAAACCTTTTTCAAATGTAACAGAACTGTAGCACTTAATGTTGCTGTTATGAAAACTGTTTTCTTGGGGAAAAAATACAAGCGTAGTAGTCTTCAACACTCCCATAAATCAACCATTCAGGTTAGAATAGGTTTGCAAAAGAGTTCTTAATTAAAAAGATGCATCGTCATGTTTGTAAGGCTGTCCATGGAAAATAAACTAAATTCTGGTTAATTAGGTCATAAACATTAATACTACCAGAACTGTTTGTTTTCTGTGGGATTTCAAAGTCTTTTAAAATGCAATTTAAGTTCTTCATGTTACTTTCAACAGAAGTCCTATGCAGCTCACTTCTGGTTTTCAGGAGAAATAAGGAGCTCTAGCACGTAGTGAAGTAAATTAAATGATAATCATGATTCAGTGTTCAATTTGCAAAAAAATTAATATATATATATATATGTAAAAGAACAGGGAAGTATAGTTTTCGTATTCTAAACTTTTTGGAGGACCCCATTCAGATATTTCGGAAGAAACTACGAGGAGATGAACACACTGAAACGTCTCTGTTTTAGGACTGAGAATGCATGATTCAGTGTGTGAATGTATGCAGGGGTGACAACAGACTGTGACATGCCATACCCTTCTAGTGCCAAACATTGTATAACTGCAAGGTTGATATTGCCTGAGGGACAGAAAACGAGTGGCACGAGCCCTACCAGAACAAGAAGCAGGAAAGACCAATCAAGTTCTCAACGTGTAGAGACAGCTCTGATTTTTCCCACCCAAGGTGAAAGTGATGTCTTTTAAAGGCTTTCAGCCACCTCTTAGTAAGTATATTCACCGAAGTATAAGCAAGTTATGTGGAAGACCCTCTTCTGCCTGTTCAAGACTTGTGTCCAGATACGTCTAAAAATTACGTTGAATCTCTTGTAATAGAGTGCTTTTGCTGCAAGCTTTTGGGTTTTAAATACCTCCCTAAATCTAGTCAATGGTATCCTCCTTTATGTTAAAAGTATCCCCTGATGGTGCTTTCAGATGCATTAAAGGTGCAAGTCAAAAATTTGATAGTATTTTTTTTAAAGCTGGTGCAGAGTGAAAAACTCATGAATTATTTCAATATTTTTGTAAAGTAAAAATATGGTATAAAAAAGTTACTTTTTATAAACCTCAAATCTTTTAATACATTTCATTCTCTTTATAGCTTAGATTTTAAGAATTGGTCCATGAATTTTATCAACTGGCTTCTGCAGGTTGATATAAACCTGGTTTTCACACATTATGGATTTGTTTTGCAGTGTAATGCCATATGAAAGCCTACATGGGTACTTTTAGAATACTCCATAAACCGTGGATCCTGCTTCAAATGTAAGTGGCTTGTAAAGACACCAAGCGATTCCATAAGAAACAATTTGCTATAACTATTTCCATCCGTTTTAGGAGAGCGAAACAGAACTGAAGAGTTACTGTTGTAAATGGCATTGTCAGGATGGAGAAGACCTGATGATTGGTATTGTAATCTTCACTGTCAGGTATATCCAGTGCAGTCACTGCTGTATATGCTGCTGGGTAAATTTCCGTCTTTCCTGTTATTAATATTTGTACTATGAAACGGCCGAGGTTACACAGCTTATCTTTATTTGTATGCATTCAATTAGCCATTTTTAATGTTGACTTTTTTTATTAGTGAAACGTTCGATACCTGTTGTTCTTTGCTAGGGCGAGTTCCTCAAAACAAAACATCTGTGGAAGTGCAGGAATCTGCAAGTCAGAGGGAACTTTACACAGATCAGAAAACACCCATGCTTCAAGGGTTTCTTAGGTATTTTCAAATTAGGCAGTGGCCAACTGCCGCTATAATAATTTTTTAAATAAAGCAACTCTTTGATAGTCCAAACCTGAAGCTTTGTACAAAGCAATTCCTCTTCCCTCCATGGAGATGTAGCTGATAATTCAGAGAGAAGCACTCATATTTTATGAGAAAGTATACCACTGCAAGAACTGCTAAAATTATTTTGGGAGCAAGTCCTTTGTCCCATCAGATTCAGTAGAGCCTTCACTCCAGAATCAAACGCTAGCTCACGCAAGGGAATTGCTCTTTACCTACCAGGCAAATGGTAAGCTTTGTAATCCAAGATGTGAGGGTTTCTTTTGGAAACAGTTCGATGTATTTGCCACTGCTTTAACAACTCAGAAATTTTAGCATGAGTGAAGCACAGCGGGCAGCACTCTCGAGCCCTTTGGTCAGCACTTACAGAGTTGAAGAAGCATTGCTTCGTACAGAATTTAAAGGCTTACAGTCTGGACCAGTGCTTGCATTGCAAGGTTTCCAAAGAAGGATTGCAGTGAGTTAGTTTGATTTGCTCTTGGTTGATTTTGGAAGGAAGGACACAGAGGCGTTATTTATCCATGTGGGTTTTAATATCCAGCATTTATTTTCTTTGCTCTCCCAGCATTTTTTTTTTTTTTAATATTTCTAAATTTATCTTAAGCAAACTACCGCAGGGTCTGAGTGCATAGCGCCATACGTGGCAGTACATATACACAGCTTGTCTTCAGAATTCAGTCCGGCTTTTTGAGGAAGGGGAGAATTAATTTTATACTGAGCCAAAATTTGCTCTCCAAATCTGTTACATTACGTACAGTGATACTTGCACTGAGAACAGGGTGGCCATTGAAATCTTAACGCTCAGCTGACTACATGGACAGTTTCTTAATTTGCTTTGCTGTGAACAGTCGCATTAAAAGTTGTAAGAATTTTTTATAGAAATTGTCAAGATTAAATATAGTCCATGTTGAAATTCCACAATGGCCTTATGGACAGTTAATAATCAATATGCACTATTCTTTTTAACACAGTTTTAAAATCAATAAAGTTCAATTAAGACAGCAATAGCAAAAAAAAAAAAAAGTAAAAAAAATATTAACTTCTGCTTTTGAAATAATGAAAAAAAAAAATCAGGTCTTTTAAATTTCTTTCCAGAACACGGGAAAATAAAAAAGTTCATAATTATATTCTGGTAAAGAAAAGCAATCACATCTCTTTGTTAGAAGTAAGAATTATGCAAGCATTGTTCTAATGAATGAAACAAACTTGCCAGCAGATTTAATGGTAACTTACCTGGTTAAAGACTTGGTCCTAAAATTTTGAGAGTTGTGGATTTGTATGTTGCAGAAAAGACAATTTAAGTAGTATTCGCTACTCTAATTAAATAAAGGAAAGGTAATGCATACCTTGTTCATTCAGAAAACATATAAGAAAATGTAAGATAAATCTTTTGTCTTATTTTAAAAGAAAAGTTATTTGTTCTATTATAGGATAATCTTTCTTTTTTTTAAAAAAAAAAGAATTCTTTGAAAATATGTGCAATACTTTTTTCCTGAAGATTTAATGATGAAAAACTCATTTCCACTTTTGTTTATGTCAGTTTAAATATGCTTCTTGTGCTAGAACAACGTTTCTGTGCTTGGGTTATACGGGCTTGATGGCATATAAACACTATTTTCATTGGCAAATCAACAACTTTTCTAATGATTAATTTCTATAACACTGGAGAAAGTTTTCCTTCCAAAATTAAATGCTAGGCCTCAGCTGCCTGATTTTGTAAACTTTTAAGCAAAGGAAGTAAATTAAATTTATTGGAGCTGCAATTTTTAATATGTGGTAAATAGGGATTAAACCTAAATTTGTTTAAAACCTATGATAGTCTAGCCAATATATCATTATCTCCCCAAAAGAGCAATTAATGGTACTAAAAGTGGTACTAAAAATACAAGTGCTGCTTTATTTGGAGAGGGACTCCCAATCATACAATATATTCATTTACTTTTTATTGGCCAGCAAATATTCACAACTAGCCTCTTGGTTTTTTTAGAACCCAAATTAAACAATTTTGAAGTGGTTGTGATTTGATCATACAACTCCTTACGAGCCTTAAAAGTGGTGCTGTACCGAGTTTAGTTGGCTCTGCCGCTGATTCAGCTCCCAAAGCCACTGCCCTTTCTCTGCTCCGTCCCCAAAGTCGTGCGATCCGGTGTGACTGAGATGCTGTGATTTACTCTGCACCCCCTGCACTGCCTGCACAATGCCAAGGAAAAGACTTCAGCAGATTGCTGGGGTCCTACTGCTGCCTCTCTTGCTCCTGTGCGTGGTGGGAAGCAGAGGAAATTGCATTTGCGCATCTATCTAAACAACCTTATTTAGGTTGAGTCCCTACAAGGGATGTGTGATCAAAATAATCACAACACGTGTCCTTGGATTTACTAGCCCAACACTGTAATTACTAATTCTGTAGTATAACAATGCAGAATGTGGGAAGAATTGTCTAAATACACAATAAGCCATTTAATTTTGCTAATTGTAGCAATTAGACTAGCTCGCATGAAGCCCATGCTCTCAGCAGAAAGCCAAATGGAGAAAGTGGCAAACAGCCATTTATATACCAGAGACATTATGTTATGAAACCCTCCCTTGACTGTTTACAGAACTATGTCTTTTCATTACGGCATTGAATCCATTCCTCTTTATTCTGATAAAACAGATAAAGCACAAACTGAGAACCGATTCTTTAAAATCTGGGAATTAAAAAAACCTGCAACGGATTACTGCAATTCACATATAGTGATTTTTTGAAACAAATTCCATCATCATTTTCACTTGGCTGCAAATTGCTGAGTGATCTGCTTCTGAGATGATTTTTCACACCTGGTATGAGCAGATTTCACTACAGGAGAGACAGGCATGACCTCGTAAAGCCTTGCTCATGTAGGTCAGGGGGAAAGTCTGGTCTACAGATCACTTGCAAAGCTTTTTTAACATGTGAGGTGTCCCCTGGGAACATTTGTTTTACCATAGTGAACTCAGTGCAGGTGTTTGGTAGGATTTCTTCACAGTTGCACTGGTAGGAATATGAGAAAATCAGGTGCCAGGCCTTGAGTGATTCATTGCGTGAATTCAGACCGGGGTAGTGAAAGTCTTCACTTCCTAGCTCCTAAGTGAAGTCAGCTGGAGATCTGCTTCATACCAAAAAGCCTGAATGTCACTTGGCTCAACCAGAAATATGAACTCTAAACTTACTGCTAACAGCATGAATCAAAACATTTCTTCTTTCCTTTTTAGTTCAAATATTTAGGAATATACCCATTTTGACCAAGTTGCTGTTTTGTGATCCTTTTAAGGAGAGTTAGAAAAATGTGTGCGAAACCAGTCATTTCCAGTGATCCTCACAAAAGCCAATTGCTGCACAGCACATTCATTAAAAGGAATTTTCTCTAAACACGTAAGCTTGGCTCCTGTACTTGGGTTTTTTTCTGAATGCTTAACGTTTAATTCTCATGCAGAGGATCTTATATACCCATTAGTAAGCCATGTGCCTACTCTGAATCCTGGAGCAAGGAGGACAGATATGCAAGATGCAGGGGAAAAAGTCCTCTTCAGCACATTTATGGAGTGATTTGCATGAGCTAGAGAAGAGAGAAGCTTGTGTACAGTTACGATGGAGTTATAGATGCTGTATTCATTGATAGAGATTTACAAGAAATCATAAGTGGCCAATGAATAGAAAGATCAAATCTAAACTTCGACATGCAAGGCACTGTAAAATAAAAACAGCGAAGAAACTTTAAAGTGTAACCAAACATCTCATTTCCAAGAACAGTTGGGATAAACTTAAAAATGTAATGGATTTGTCAATCTAACTAGATGCTACATTCATAGAAACAAAGACATGACTGCTATGGATATGAACATTTTCCGTACCTGTAGATTTCAGCCTCTTATTTCAGATATCTTTGGAAGCAATTGCTTCTGGATCTTACTTCTGGGCATGCTGTAGCCCTAGGCATGCTAGCAGCTTTTCTACACAAGATCTGTTCAGCTGTAGGAAAGTCCACATCCTTTTAACAAAGCATTGGGTTTGGGGGGTTTTTTGCACTGAACTAAACCTCACAGAAGCATTTCTGGTGTGAAATAGATATGTCCACTCAGCCACCTAGTGTGTAAAAAGTACTGCAAAACAGAAGTTCACTGATAAGTGATTTTTTTCAAGGTAAAAAACCTGCTAGTCGAATGTCTAGAAGAGCCTTCACAGACGTAACGTAGTGCTAAGGCAAGACGTAGGCTGTGTTTGGGTGCTATGAGCCTGCTCAGGGCAAAGCCTGGGTACAGTCCAGCACTCTCTCCCCCAGCTCTTGCACCAAAGAGCCAACAGAGAGGAAAACCATGTGCATGGGCTGGACAAGAGCCACAGCGCACAGGGACCAGATACCTGGCAGGCTGTAGCACACATGCATTGGTCAGCACAGGCACATCAGGGGCCTCAGGCTAATACTGTGATCCTCCAAACTGCACTAAGTAGGAGCTCCTGAGCTTTTAATGCTCAAGGTTCAAGCACCTAAAATTTGGCTCCTGGACTTGGTCAGAAACACCTTCACAGCACAGAGTAGCTCAGCTCCTATCTCCCACCTAAGCCTGCCAGGATTCCCTGAGCAGGTATTCTTCTGCCTGTCTTATCTGAAGGACTCAGGTCCTCTGGGGTGCTATCAGACGGAGCTTTGCACAGAAATACTCATGAGTGCTTTTCCAGCAGTAGATTTGTGGTAGGCAGAGACCAAGGGGAGAGCCAGGCTCAGTTATCTCTTCAGCTAGCAATGATTCATATCTCAGGGGAAGGCTATAGGGCTGCACACTACTGAGGAGAAGGGCATCCTCCCTCCCTCTTATTTTGAGGCTGTTCTTCCTCTTTGTGCAAAACATCAAGGTTATCTTGTGCAATGTAGACATAATTCTAGTATTTTGATGTATTTTGTCCCTTTCACGCTGAGGACTCTGAAGTTATTGCGCACATCCAGTGCCATTGCGTGCGTCCAGCCAGAGTAATGTCTACAATAAAAAATGGGGCAGATATAGATAAAAAATCAATCTGCTCACTTTCCAACTTGACCAAAAGCTGTATGAACATGGTTAGCACTGTGACAAAGCCTGAATCTCTACACACTGCCTTGAATCAGGTCTACTAATGCACTGTGTGCTACTCTGGCCATGTTCACCTGGTTTCTCTTTGGAGCTCAGGCAGACTTTGCGTGTGCACCAGAGCTACACCACGTAGCTTATCCATAGTTTCCAGAGCCTGTGGTGCACTCCCTTTGCAATCCCAGTTCTTTGGTCGAACAAAGATCAGTTTGGGCTGAGCAAAGGGCAAACAGGCTGTATGCTGCCTAGTGAAGCATGTGGAGTTGATGTGGTTTCTCTGAATGGTATGTTTGAATCGGAGTTGTGCACAAATTGCCCAGGTTAGGGCACATGCAAGAAGTAAGTTCAGTGCCCACAGTTCGAGCATGCTATAGAGAGTACTCTTTGTGAAAGTGTTTGTTTTTCTCATAATAAAAAATAATAGGATCATGTCTCATACTTGAGAGCAAATTTACAGTATCAAATGCATTACTATATATATTATATATACGTGTGTGTGTGTGTATACACATGACAATGAGTCCTGAGATTCTATTAGGATTCGATCTTACAGTTCATTTAAATTCTAAGCCTAAAAAAAAAAAGCATCAGGAGCATCGTCATCAAGGGTAATCAAGTGATAACTGCAAAAAGAAAAGAACATCATTGGAAAATACATTCCAGTCATTACTGGATACAGCTTTGCAAGGTATCATGCCAGTACTTTAATGAAAAGTTGTGGAGGGAATATGTCTAATGCTATATTTCATCATCTTAAATATTTTGGTAAAAGAAAAAGATTTGTACAAAATAAATAAGGATTTCTCACATTTAGTTAATCAAGGAGAAAAAAAACAACCCAACATATAGGCAAATGGCAAAGAGATCAATTAAACCTTTGTTTCATTTAATGGTTGTATTTCACTGTTGGTTGGTTCATTTAATGGTGGTTGTTTCACTGAATATCAGTTATCAATGTCAGTAGTTTATGAAGGAAATAACCTGCAATAATTAGGACGGTTTACTTGATTTTTGACTGAAGAACACTAGTGTTTGTTATCCAACACATATGCCGTTGCCTGAAACATGCTGTCAGAAGGGAAGATTTGCTAGTCCATGAATTGCGTATTGAAGATAATTTTCAAGTGCATGTATTTGAAAACAATACCACTGTCAATTTAAATGTACCATGAATACACAGTAGCTATTTCTGAAATTTTAATTACTGATTTTTTTTCAGTATGTATTCTGCATTATTATCTGTGTATCCCAGATTGTTTCTTAGATAATCTTTGATTAAAATTAATTTTAAATTTTATGCAGCTGAGGAAAAGATTACTAGCCAGTGAAGGCACTTTCTTCATTGAAGCTCAAGTATATGTCTTGAGTTCCTGACCTGAGTCACCATTCAGCATTAAGGATAGTGTTTGAAAAATACAGTAACTTTCCAACAGGATCTGATTTATGGACAGACAGGTCTACAAATTGTTGCAGTGACTGGGTCAGACAACGGCAGTAGCTACAGAGGGAAAGTTCAAAAGTAGTCACTAATCACTCCCGACGTCGTTCCCTGCATTCCCATTTCAGGACACACGTAGCCTTCCTGTCGGCCAGCGTCCACACGTGCTGTGACGGGTCCCGGCACCGGCACTGCCTGCGTTCGCTCTTGCAGAAGGGGAAGACAAAGTAGGCAGCTGGTTTCCAGCTCCAGTTCCCCCTGGGTTATCGGGCTGGCCCACAGGAGATATTTCACTGAGAACACTTTAGCCACCGGCAAAACTGTCACACTGATCTGGGCAGGATTTAGCCTTTAGACAGTGCTGTACGGACAATGAAAAATCTTCCTTTGTCAGCAGAGAGGGCAGCTGCCACTATTTATAGTCACAAAGTGCCAGCATATTGTCATGTATTTGTGGCTGCTATCGATTCCTCCTTTTTCATTTTATTGGAACAGCTTGGAACTTGTCAAGCTTTGCTTAGGTTGATTTGCAGCTAATTAATTCAACAGACATTTTTAATCTTGCAAATTTGTGACTTTTTAATACAGTAATCAAGCTCCCATGAGCAAACATTAATCAGTTAAGGGGGAAAAAAAAGAAAGCTTCTGTTAGCTGTGTTGAGCATGGTGCCCACACTGGAAAGAGAGATCCAGAAGAGATGCAACATTAGTAAATTCATCTTAGCTAAGCTTTCATCATTCATCTTATGAATCATTCATCCATTTGATTTGTTTAGTACATGCAAGGAGTTGTATTTAAAAGAGGATTGCTGGGATTGAGACAGATCTAGTTACCGTCAATGGGGAACTGGCCAAATTTCCTTATGGTCATCTATTTCCTTACCAACCAAAAAGTCATTCTATCCAGCAGCAGTACAATTTCATTTCTGAGATGACTGTGCTGGTTGTGGAACAGTTAATCCTGGAGAAATGACTGTAACAAAACACATACTGCATTTAGCAACAGCACTAAGAACTGGGTGAATGAGTGGAGAAAATATTTTATTCACTGCTTTTAACACACAGGTGGGTTTTAGCTACTTGGACATGAAGCAGAATGGAAAAAAAATGTAATGTTGCCTATACCAAACCTGATTGCTGAATAAAGAAAGGCTTGTGATCAGCAAAGCATTTAAGTCCTTTCATAAGCAGGAAGGATGTAGGTTAATATACTTCTTGCAGTTTATAAAAATCAGGAGGAATGAGTGGGTGGTTTAATATTTAACCTAACTGGTACTTGGAGGAAAACAGTTGCAGCAACACGGGACTCGGCAAGAGCTCGCGGCTTGGCTGTACCCTCTCCTGGTACAGAGTTTTCAAGCAGGGTGCTGTCCCAGCCCTCTCTGGTCCATCTGCACAGGGTGCATGTCTATGTATGTCAATGAGTAATCTCTACATCCGTGTTATTGTGGAAGCATCTCCACCGGTAACCTTAGCAGGGAGGCCAGAGATCACAAAGACACGAAAGCAAAGGAATGATTCCCCCGGTCAGGAGTAAGAGATGTTTGTGAAACACTGTGGAAAAGCTGCCCCTGCTGTTTCAGTGGATCAAGGGAGGAGCAGAGTCTTTTAACAGCAAAAAAACCCCCACAAACAACCCAAGAAACCTTAATGCCAAAATACTATTTATGGTGCAATTACTCTCTCCTCTAGGAAGGATGTTGACTGAGAAAATTCTAGATATATTACAAACTAACTGGAACTCACAGGGACACAGTGAATGATACTTCTTAGACATAACTTCATTGCTATAGACAGGAGTTCTTTATTAGCAATAAGATACAAAGATGTCTCAAACTAAGGCCTGGGAGACAAGGATTTTGTATGGCTGTTATGCCAGTGATTGTTAAATTTAGAAATCATAGATCTTTATAACAGACTATAGGTCAAAGAACTTTTTTTATTATTTTCTTTACAGAGGATAAATCTCAGATGGCTTCCACAAAAACCAGAAGGTTTAAAATAGGCTCAGAAGGTGGGCTTTTCTATATATGGAATATTATAGACGTGGTGTTGTTCAAGTGCTTGGTATTTTCTTATGCTCTCAGTTTCTCATGCATTTAGTCCATAAGCAAATAGCAGATTTGCAGGTGCATGTTCCTTCAGTGCTAATAGTCCTCACACCAACTTGTTCATGCACAGCTGAGGAGCACATACATGGGGAGGTGTGCACTTGTGAAGGTGTACAGCAGGAAAAAAATAGAGAAGATGGAGATTAGCAGATGATGTGGTAGAAGTCTTATTACAATTAGGGAACAGCTGTGAATCTTTAGAGTAGATGAGCCCTCGTAGTACTTGTTCATGCTCAGGTCTTCTGTCACTCAGTTCATCATGGAAATTACTGCTGAAGGACTTTCAACTATATTAGAAGTTATCACCAATTCTTGCTTGTTTAGAAGCAGAAACAATATCATCCTGATTTCAGCAGAAATCGCTATGGAGGCATTCATAGCCTCATGCATGATCTGTAAGCGTAGCATGTCATGACAGGCTTGTTTTCTTCAAAGATTTGCCTAAAGAAGTTTGCTAGACACTGTTCTGATCTTTTTCCTTACCTCCATTTTCCTCCTGTGCTTATGAGTCTCATATGCAAACCCCACCAATGAGAGAAGACATGGCTCAGGTTGTCTAACAGACTTTCTTTTCTCATATCATGGTACAAAACTCAAAAATTCCTTTGCGTAACACCTGGCTATTGGGATAACCTCTATAGTTAGAGAAGGAAAAGCAAGTTAAAGATGCAAATATTGAAATAATTTTATCATGTGCAAAGCAGAAACCTGTTTAAAGATAGCTGTCATATTTTGCTGCTCAACTGATCATATTTCATCATTCCAAAGCCTTGGTATATGCCCATAGCAACCTAGAAGTAAATATCTTTTGTTTCTGAGATAATTTCTGACTCACAGAACAGCCACTAGCCGGGGATCATGTTGGATTAGCAAGCAAAGATCTGCCATCCCACTGCAGTTGGTTAACAGGACTGCAGTTGCTTTAAATCAATTCCCATTGATTCTCAAGGGCAGAAACTGCCCCCTGCGTAATTTGTTCTACTTGAGGGGACAGATATTTTGCTAGCTATTCTTTGAGTATATGATATTAACTAGCTAATGTTTATTTTAACAAATGAGCATCACTCTATTTTCCTGCAGGTGCTATTCCATGTGTAAGGCTGTCTCAACAGTGGAAGCTGGCTCTGTTCTTCCCATGCTTGCTTACCTGCCTCTTTAATCAAATGCTAACTTAACAGTTGCTATTTTTCATACTGAAGAGCCATACAAAACCCAGTTTGACTTCTGGATTTGACCTGTGGCATTAGCAAATGGGAGAGCCATCTCACTGTAAGCCGAGTGCATTGGAAATTGTACCCACTGGGACGCAATAAACATAGTTCCTTACTTGCCATGCCAATTTTATAGTTATTTTCCAGAGTACAGTTGTGCTTTAAAACTTTGTGCAGCTCTCTGTAATCTTCTTGTATTAAAAAAAAAAAAAAAAAGAAAAAAAGAAGAGAAAAGAAAATGAAAATGAAAAAAAGAAAAGAAAAGAAAACCAACTTTAATGGTTCTTCCTCAGTATATATTGTTCTCTTGAAATTTGCAATGTGCAAGGAGCAGTTAATTCACACTGGACATTCCAAATGGATTCCTACAAAAACTATTAATAAACCCAGTAGTAATGAAAAAGAACATATTGTCCAGTCATTGCAGCAAAATGTATACTCAGATAAGGCTAACTAATTTGTGCATGCTTCCACCTTTCATCTCTTAAGATACAGAACTCAAAGGCTGTTTTCAGATAGATTTGTTTGGGGGAAATGTGTGCAAAAGTGTTTTTAGGTGATTAGTAAAACAGGTGAGCCTTCCAAAGCAATTTCATACGAGGCAAATGATCCTAAAAGACAGACTTGATAGTTGTGCTTACAAAACCTTCTTGAATGATGTACAGCTAAGCAAAAAAGCAAACCAAAAGACACTCTTAAAGGACTGAAGAGAAATTCTGCCTGGTGAACACGTCAATAAGTCATGCTTACACCAGCACTCTGGGCAGGACCGTTTATTATACTGGGATTTGCTTTGATTACAGGCAGTTTATAATCATAAAGGGCTTCCCTGAAGGTCAACCGTAGCAAATGGATTACTTTCTTTTGACTTTAATGGAGTCCAATAAGCCCCAGGAGTAAGCACGTGAGCATTTTGCTTTTAAATGTCACAATGCCTCTCTAAGTAAAATTTATTTTGAAGGAATCTCTTTAATAACTATTTTACAGCTCACTTGAACTTTACTATCAAGTGAAACTGTCAGTCATTGTGCACCCAATACTGATTAGGCTAAGTCAACGAAAATGTCTGAGGAAGGAATATCAGGCTTTGTATTAAAAAAACTGTCCGCTGGAAATAATACTAAAGCGTTTCTAGGTCTTCCAATTCTGTTAGTCACTGGATGAGGCCAAGATACCTGGCTGGAATCCAGGATAAATTAAAATAGCTGTTTAAATTTTCAGATAGCTTATTAATATATTAATCATATTTAAATTTTTTTTTATGAAAAAAAGTATCCTTTAAGCTATACATCTCAATTTCAAGAAAAATCCACATGTCTCTGTAAAGCCTAAGTCACTGGGCTCCAGGGCAGCAGGGGAAAAATTGGACAAGTCGGGGCAGTGAAATTTTATCCTAAGCACAGGCAAGAGTCCTCCTGCTTTCCACACCATCCTGCCACCCCAGCCCTCCACAATACTTGCCTGTCACACTTCACCACTGAAACCCCTGAAAATGAATCAAGGATTTGGATCCTGACAAACCTCATCTCAGTCTTTAGTGCTGGGTCACACAGGAAGGGGACGGAGGCACCTCGATGGCACAGGGTAGGATCAGGTGCTGGTATATCTTTTCTTCCAGTTTCTCCCACAGCTACCACTGACACAGCTGAACTGGTGATGGGGAGAGGGACGCTGCTTCTTGGGGCAGCTGTTCTCTGTGAGTACTGAGACTTGGGGATATTATTTGTAGCCTCCGTGAAAAGGAAAGGCGGCGAATAAAAGTTATGACACAGTGAAGAGGGTGTCTACGTATGTCACATAACCACAATGCCAAAACACGGTAACATCAAGCTGGATGCTTGTGCTGTAGGAGGTTAGTGCTAAGAACAGAAACAAATTTATTGGCTGGTGCAATGCAGTCCTCAAAGATGCAGTTTGTACTTTGCAAACTGACATGCATAGGGAAAAACAAAAGATTGCCTTTACTGTTGTTTCACATGAAGAAAAAGATTTTTACGTCCATTTCAAAGATGTGCCTTTTAGCATCTTTGTGGTTTATGAAAAAAGGCCTGAAAAATACTTCTCTCCCCTTCAAAATCAGAATATCTTTTTCTGCTTAGGTTTACATAAAACTACAAAGCCTTGACTTCTCTGAGAAACTGAGATTCTTGCAGCCTCACTCCATCCCCCCCTCAAAAAATTGAAGCAACTGAGCAGGAACTCCTGATAAACATTTTGGGGAAAGCTGCAAAACTGCGTGACGCCAAGAAATCTCGCACTCCAGTTTTCTAGTTTTCAAGTTAATTCTGTGGCAAGAGTGGGAAAAATTAAGGGCCATGACATGCAGGATGTGCAAGTGTAACTGGCAATTACCAGTGGCTCTGCCACCATAGTACGTAGGTTCAGCACACTGTGAACATCAGTGACTCCTCATTTTGGGCTGCCAGCGATAAAAAGTCGGTCAAAACCACGCATCACTTTTGAAAATCATAATCAAAATACAGGGAGCTTAGAAAGGTAAAATTAAGCAAAAATCAAGGAGTTTCAGGATTTCCTTGTTTAATAGAAAACAAAAATGAAAGAAGGCACAAATACATTTTTCTCTTTCATAAGTTATATGTAAACCATATGCACGCACTTCAGAAGTACACACCCTATGTTTTCACAGGCCAACCAAAAAAAAAATCACCAAAACCATTTTGTTTTGTGATGCTCCCTGCTGTGATTTCTTCAAGTCAGGTGCCTAGTGCAGAATTCATGATACCAAATTGCATGTACCCATGTTGTGACCATCAGCAGGGGGATCTGACAGGAGGACTCAGAAGAACCAGCGCATTGCACTTTTGGTAATGGGATGTAGTAGGTGATCACCGCTGAAGGTAGGAACACATCTCTCAACTTGTCTGCCTCCTAGAAGTAGGCTTTTTTTTTTTTTTTTGTGAAATTAATTCCCAGAGCCTGAAGTCCCTTCTTGGACCTGCACACTGAAGTTGTGCATTTTGGTAGAGAAAAAACTACCTGCTCCTCTTCCTAGGCAGGAGCGGAAAGGAAAGCTGGGGCTGCCTCTGTGCCAGAGGCTGTTAGCTGGAGCTCTGGGATCATGATGCAAGCCCTGCTCATCCTGAGTGGACTCAAGCCAACACTTTCCTGGAGACTGTCCTGTCTGCAGGAGGGGGAACACCATCCCACTCTCCAGATGAGAACAGGTCACCATGAGGGCTGAAATGCAATGGTGCTGGGTGCGGGCAGGAAGGCCCAAGAGGAGCTGTGACTCTGTGGTCCAAGGTGGAAGCTGATCCTCTCTTTGAGGACTGCTTGGTGCGAAGGGCTGCTGGTGTATACACCTGGGCTGGGTGTGTACATGCAGGCTCTGTAGGAACATCACATGGGGATCCCCATCACATGGGCGCATCTCGCATGGATCCAAATGTGTGGGTACATCCCAGGACATCTATCCGATCAGTCTCCGGGAGACATAGGCACGGGACCCCTGGCCCTGTGACTCTCAGGTGGCCTCAGTAAAGGATGGGTGTGTAGAAGTTCACCCACACTGAGATGGTGGTACCTCCAGGCACACGTGGTGGCACATCGTCAGGCACTCGCAGTGTATTTCTGCCTTCCAGGAGCTGCAGTCCCAGTCCCAGAGATAGACCAGATCTCATGTGATGCCTGATAAAAAGTAAATGACTTCCTAATACTATAAAAAATGCACATGCAAATAGACTCAAATACTTGAAATTCAAATTCCAATAGTATATTCTGTGCTCATTCCTATGTTATTATTACTAAAATAATTTTCTTTTTCTCTTTCTTTTTTTTCAGAAATCATAAAGTTTCCTGCTTTAAGTTGTTGCATGATATAAAATTAATTCCAAATGAGTGAGTTTTAACTGTATATGTCCTGGGTTAATTTTTCAGTTATTTTTCATAAATACCTTTTACATCTAACTACCTCAGCTGCCTTTTGTTTTGTTTTGGCGCATATGAAGTCATGCACTTTCTATATTTGGGGATTGGGGGGGGGGGGGGAAGAGTTCTTTCCATTTTGAATAACCAGGTTCAAAGCCATGTTGATCAATTTATAGAGGAGATCAATTTAACAAGACACAATTATTGACAGTTGCAGAACATACATTTTATTTTTAGGTTCTGTTGGGGTATAGTTTAACAAAAAACACCATAAGCTGCTTATTAATTTGCCTTAAAAATGTGTGCTCTTTCCTATTCAAGTTGTGTTATTTAACTCTTCTCTTGTACACAATTTAGTGACAAAGACTAACGTAACAGTTGGCAGATAAACAGCAAATTGAACAGAATGGACCAATAGTTTCTCAGTTCTCTGTTGTAAACTGTCGCATTATACACTGATTGTGCTAAAATAATTGTTACTGTGCTTATACTCCTTAGTCACCGTTGCCGAAATAAAGTGATGGAAGATCACATTTGTGTGTATGGAACAGTGTAGATACCCTCCAGTACAAGCACAGTGACTTGAGGTGAATGATAATCATTGCAGAACTTGTGCTTTGACTTGTAAACATTGTAAAAATGTATTTGGTATTTTATTTGAAATGAAGAATCAAAATAGTTATTAAAAAAAAAAAAGAAATCTTCCTGTAAATATATATATTCTGAATCCATGTATACAAACATTCCTTTAGAGTTCAGATTGTGAAGAGTGTCTTTATTGGCTAGAGACCGCTGCCTCCCGCGGCAGAGGTTACATGTGCTATAGTAAAGAACACAGTGTGTGAAGTATTTGATGTACTGCAGTACCATAGTTCTTTTGGTCTGTTAAGTAAGTTGCAATTTGTGATGAAATGAAGTTGAAAGTAGTGCTTCATACTAACAAATTTCCTTGGTTACAACTTGATTTTTCTTGTAAAACTTAAAAGGAAAACTTGAAAATTTTATATATTTGGATTTTGTAGATTTTTTTTATTTTATTGCAACACAAGGTACCAAAATCATTAAATAAAGTACACTGTGGTCATTTTACCATGGCTCTAGTGTCTTTTTTAAAACCATTCTGTCCTGGTGGATCAGCAAAAGGATGCTAACTTTTGAGCTTCTGAAATTAATACCAAACAAGACAGAAGCTGGCCCAGCTTGGACAAAGGTTTGGGACAGATGATCTCCAGAGATCCTGAGTGCTGTCTTGAAGGAAGATCTCCAAAAAAGCTGTCCTTGCCCAGGGAGCAGGCCAGCAGGTCCTCCCCGCTCCTTGGCCCTGCAGAGCCAAAGTGCTCTCTGACATGAGTCCACACTCGCCAGCTTCCCCCTGGCAGGTCCACAGCACCGAGGAGGGGAGAAGCGACAGGAGCTTGACCCTGCCGCTGGGGACAGGGATTTCTGGGCTCTGCTCTCAGGGCTGCCGAGGGAGTGCAGAAACCCAGGACTCCTCCATCACCTGCGAAGGGCCCTGCTCACAGGGCACAGAAGAAGATGCTTTGTTGCTTTTATTCCCCCCTTCAGACTCTTGAAAGCATTGCTGTTCAGTGAGCCCCATCGAGTAGTGAAGGAGGGAGAGGTGAGCCTCACACCTGTCTTGTCCTGAGCCCAATAATCAGGAAAAATTCCAGGGAAGATGCAGCTGCTTCCTTAATCTCATTGTGTTCAAACCCCCTCGGGTTGAGGAGGGTTTAGTTTCTTCTACTTTTAGCTGCCAGGTAAGTGCTTTAATCATTAAACTATTACACAAGTTGCTGCTGTCTTTGGCAGCATCGCCAACAGCCTTAATAGCCCTCTTGGACTTCATTGCTGCATTTGTGTGTGCAATGTCACCCCAAGCAGCACCCAAAGTTTGTGCAACGAAGGCCAGCACCCATATCTCTCCGCTTGTCTGTCCCATAGCCATGCTCCTACTCCTTCTTAGATGCTGCTTCTTGGCCTTCCTCAGGTGACCAAGAAAGGGATACAAGGGGATAACAACCTACTAAATAATTAGCGTGAGTTCAAAAAGAGGAAAGAATATATATGTACATACCTTGGGTAAGTGAATTTGACTGCCAGTAGGAATGATATGTGACATAGATTCATTACGGGTTTGTTTTTCATGAGTATCTTGTAGTTTGGCTGAGGTTATGGAGGGAGCAGTTTGTTATTGTAGCT
This sequence comes from Balearica regulorum gibbericeps, assembly GCF_011004875.1. NCBI lineage: Eukaryota > Metazoa > Chordata > Aves > Gruiformes > Gruidae > Balearica > Balearica regulorum. The sequence continues at coordinate 42,858,855 of NC_046185.1, read as the reverse complement.
TGTCAAAGCAAAATGGAGGGAGCAGCAGCCCAGCAACACTACTGGTACCTGTCCTAGTTCAAACAAGTCCTAAATCCTCAGTCCCTGTAACCCTTTGACTCCCCACCAAAGGCTCAGAAACCAAAAGGCAAGTAAGAGAAATACACTCTTAAATAATTTGGTTAACCATTCGTGTGAATCCGGGGGTAGAAGAGATCAAAGCCACACTCTTGAGCACCAGAAAGTCATTTGATGACACTCCATAAGTAGAAAATCGGTGAGGTGAAACATCATCCTCCAGAAAAGCAGCACAAGGAGCATTTTTGGTCTTCTCCGCTGAGCAGGACTGTCCCACATCCCAGAGGAACACTTGCCTTGGGCAGCTGGGCTGGCCAGCCTTTCCAAAGCCAGGAATCTCCACTGAAAGATCTTGTCCTTCTATTTAGGTGTGTCTGAAAGAAGCTGGAGACCTCTAACACAGCTTCCTACTCCTCTTCTCAAATGCGGGGCTTCATGGGACACATTAGCTGGGTGGGTAGCTGCCATGGCATGAGACTAGTTAGCTTGGGGTAAAAGGGATTTACTTTGCATGTTTTTAGACAAATTATTAACCTCTGAGGCCAAAGCTTTCTTTAGGGGGCTTTTAATGTAAACCTTCTGCATGAAGGAAGTAAAGCAGGTTTGGTTTTTTTTAGACTGAACAAAGATAGCAGACAGTTTAATTAGATTCTTAACAAAGGAATGAGAGAAAAAATTTACAAGTGGCTTGAAAAGTACTTATTCAGAGCACTACTTATCTCTCCCGCCTTAAAAGAAGACAAAAATATCTATAATTCTAGTAAAAAAACATGCTGAAAAACTAAATACAGGGACTTGGTAGTAAAAGCCCCAAGTGTCTTGGCAAAATTATTCAAGCAGGGGTTTTCTCCTACTTTACTCAGTGTGGGAGCTAGTAAGAGGCTTGACTTAATATTGCTAATAATGCACCTAGAGGCCTGTGTGCACGGGAAGGAGCAGTGTCTTCCTAACACAGCAATGAGAAACTTGGAAAGGGAGATTAGAGATGAGAACTTCTTCTTCTTCTCCTGACTGTTGCACGGGTATAAAATGCATTCATTCTGTGACTTCAGAAAAGAAGCTGGAAAGTAGGAAAGTAAGTACCGATATTGTATTTTTGCTGTGGGCACATTTCAGACCCATGGTCGAGCACAGAACTGCAGGTGAACTTGGTGTGAAGATGGGTTGGAAACCTGCTCTCTGGCATGTTATTTGGCTGAGTGAATTCTAAAGAACACTACGCTCTAAAGTGTGTTGTCCACAGAATAATGTATATTTTAACCAGTTTACATCAACGTTATTCTCACATACTCATCTGTGCTTCTTTTCCCTGGGCAAGGGGGAAGAGAGCTCGATTTGCTGGCAGGAGCGTAGCTCGGGAGGATGCAGAGCCAGACCGACGGGAGGGGTGGCTTTAGTTGCATTTGCTGCCACCTAGCACACCCGGCCATGCGTATCGGGGGCTTCGTGCCTGTTCTTAAGCGATAGCTTTTACCAAGATGGAAAGATTTCTCATTCACAGGAGGCGACATAAAAAAACTGAGGGCCAAGGGATGCTCATACTTACTGTGTCTTCCAGTAACCAAGTTGTTTATTTTTAACTGGGCTCTTGTTAACTGCTGTGAACATAAACGGTACTGCCATGACCACCCCCAAGAAATATGTGCTGTTTGTGTGGCTGCTGTGTGACTGCTACGTGTGCTCCTAGGACTTACATTTTTAACCAAGTAGACCAGTTTATGGAAGGCAAGATCACTGATAATGTCCCAAAACATGGAAGGATAAGTTTAAGTACATTACCATCATAAATATTGGAATTGAACTAATGGATTATTACTGATATTGTGGGCTGCTACAGTTCATCTCCAAACTACCTCATAGTTTAAGCAAGTTAATCTTATATTAATTTTAAATTTCCTGTGCCTGTATAGACTATAGCAGTCCAAATTTAGAATTTGATCAATTCATTGAACTCCAAAGGTCATCTAGATACTGACCTATCTTTGTTTTTAACATCTGTGACTAGTGGGGCTCTGGCAGTAGTCACACACACTACTGATAGTAGTCCCTCTATATCTTCACTAGCATCAGCCCTACTTTTTTCCATCTGTTGGCTTCGTGCAGTCTTCTGCCATGCCAGTGGATCCACCATTAGAGTGAAACCAATGTAGTTTCTCTTCCCTGGGCTGGTGTGAGACAAGAGGCACCATGAGCAGCCTCAGCTGAGCCACCTTCTGCAAACCAGCTATTTCACAACTCGTAGTTACATGAGAGTAAGAGGGAACATCTGGAGGCTCCTTCAGACTGAGTGAGCAGCATTATGCAACTCAGCCCTTCCTTATTGCACATTTGTCCCTACTGATCTTTTTTTCTGTTGTCTGATGATTTTGTAACTCTTCCACGATTCTCCCTTCAAGGCATTTTCTTTGTGTGTTTGTTTATGGGCTTATTTTAAATGCCATTTGACTCTGATATTTGGTTTTGTGCTTTCCTTTGGGGATTTGTTTTTGCTTTGGGCTGCGCTTGCCATCTGTTATGTTTGAGTCTACATTTCAAGTGCTGTCACCTTTTCATGCTGACTTTGATGCCAGCCGACCGTGTTGGTGCAGCAGTGGGAGAGGAGCTGTGTGATTATGTCACAGATGTGTGGCATTTCGTCAGAGGTCTGATATCCTGAGGAATGTCCTAACAATGTCCTGATAAAAGCAGGAAAATTAACCCAAATTCTATGACTGGTCAGTGTTTTGTTAGGTACCCTGAGCCATCTTCTGCCTACAGTTTCACCCCAGGATCTGTTGTGCTGACTTGGAATTTCTTTGACTTTTGTGTGTGACTCCACCTAGCCCATATTTTAAAATCTAAAAAAACCCCACCCCAAAATAAGGAGACCCTGCCTTAGCTGGGCCATAATATCCTAGAGCACTCACCATTTCCAAGGAATGCAAATAATTGCCATGTGCTTAAACTCAGCTATAGCATAAAGCGTATAGCATGGCTTAATGATATCCCTTAATTAGCATCTCCAAATATCATACCATGTGAGCAGCATACACCGTGCAGTGTATTCTGTGTTTGTAAAGGAATGATGAGGTTGAAGCTTAAGTTCTGTGTGATGGCATAAAGGCAGAAATGGGCTCACGTGGTGGTTACAGCTCGCCCCTCTCTGCCCCAACCCATAGCAGGCAGCACATTATTGGCAATTAAGAATAAATATGCCTCATGGTTATATCTTTCTTTAAAGTGACATGAACTCCTACCTGTGACTTGTAACTAATAATGAATCAAGTTTAGCCTTCAGATGGGCTTTTGCTTCTGTATCATCTGACCCATCTGATCTTTACAGTTATAATTATCCAACTCTATTTATGCAGTTAGCAGTTTTTTACATTTGGGCACATCCCCTTATCCCAAGCTGTTATGCTGTACTGGTAAAGCATGAGATTTCAGTGGTAACGGCTTCTTCAAGACTCTAACGGGACAGGATTTCATTACCTTACCTGTAGAGCACCTCTGTGAGGCTTCGTTGCAGAAAGAATTACAGAGTGAAACTTCTGTCTTTGATTTCTGTGTAAGGATTGCTAGAATAAGACATCTTCAGAAAATACGCAATTAAATGAGAAATGTTCTTGGAAATGTGGGGATCCAAAGAGTGGGGTCCTCGGGATACATTCTCAGTGCTCAGTTGGACCTCTGACACACCGTTTGCTTTTCCTCATCATGGTGAGACTTTAAAATGTGGGCTGGGGAGCAGGGAACTGAAAGGAACATTCCTGCTCCTGCCTGATCCCGTTACCCAGCCACCTACGTGATGTCACCTGTGGCTTCTGCCCATTTAAAAGTTTCTTGTGCCTCCTGCTCGGCACAGGGACGTTGTTGCTTGCTCTGCATTCGCCTCACCCGTGACGCAGCCCTACGGAATCGCATGAGGTCAAGCTGTCTGGCGGGAATTTGCCAGCCTCACCAGTGCGTGCCTTGGTTTAGATGGCGATATGGGCTAACGATCTGATCCAGTATGGCTCATGCCCTCCCTGAGCGGTGACTGAGAAGTCACTGCACTGTATTTCCAAGCAGGTACGCCATTCCCCTGGTAGTGCATGCAGGTAGGACATGAGAATCCTCAATTTTAAATTTAATTTCTTTCAACATTGTTTTGAATACAGATGTCATAAAACCTTTTATTTAATTAACTTTTCTTGCATAGGTAATTCATTTTTACCAGCAGCCTATGCCACGGGAAGCTTCCGACTGTGCATAGACATAATATACTCTCTATTTCTGCCTGAAGCAGAATTAAAATAGGAAAGGAAGTGTTTGGTTGCACTTTTATCCTTCGGAATACTTTTTCTTGTATGCACACATGCAACATCTTTTGAGATCATAGCTCTCATATTTCCTAAAGGAAGAGGAAGAAAAAACAGGGCGGCCTTTGAGAAAAACAAAAAATCTTGGAGGAACATAAAAGTCTTGTGTTCATTACAGTTTGCCTTGAAGACTTTATCTGACATTTCCCTGAAACCTGAGTTATCAGAAGCAGTAATTTGCTCTGCATTATCTACTACCTCAGTTCAAAAGAAGTACCAAAGAGGTGCCATTCAAATTCATACGGGAAGCTAGATCTCAAGGGAGATGCTCTGCCTCTTATGAAGGCAGCTGGTGTAGGGGGAAGAAAGCAGAGAAGCTTCTGGGCTCAGGATCTCTCTGTTATTTATCTTGCAGCTGCCTGGGACAAATATACAAAGACTCTGTGCCTAGGTGTCAAGGCGTAAGCATACAGATCTGATCATGTAGCAGGAGCAGGTAGAGCCAGAGAGGAGATACAGCCGGTCAGACGTGGTAGGGAGGGTGAGTAATGGAGCCGGGCACCGTCACCTGCTGTCTTGCCAGAGCCGAGCTTTAATCCATGGCAGGGCAGCGCTCCATGTTCTGGCACTTTCCAGGTCCCACATGTCTGGGTTTTTTAAGCAGAGGCTGCAAAGAGGACTTGTTCATACTGGCTTTTTCAGACCACATCGGGCTGCATGAATAACTCGCTCCCTATGTGCCAGCTTGCATTGTTGCTGTCTTAGATGGTACACAGCGCTGAGCTGAGCGCTTCCTGCAAGCTGTCAGGACGCGGATGCAGGATTTGGTGTGAGTGCCCAGAGATGCTCAGCTGAAGTGTTCAAAGGAATAACCTCTAGTTCAGCGATGTGGTTTTCTACTTGTACCAAGGCAGCAATGCTTTTAAATTCCCCCTGTCCTTATTGTTTCTGACATCGGAAACACTGGCTGCAAACTTCCAGCCAATATGCCTGGGGGGAAAAAAATAAAAAAAAACATGGGCCAAAATGTTAGTAAACCATCCCTTTTAACATGGTAAACTTCCCCATGCAAAGATCCTTCCTTCGCTTGCCCTCAGATGCCTGCACAGGCGATGCAATGTTTGGGGTTTTCCATGCTATGTGTCATGGCATCTGTAAGTGTGAAAGGAGCAAACCTAACTCCAAGAGGCGGGCGGGCAGGGCTGCTTTCAGGCTGGCCACGGCGAATGTCTTTCGGGATTAGGAATGTAAAAAAAAGTTTTCATTTTAAAAAGGGATATAACTGTACTATCTGAGCCATGCTGAGTCATCTTGCATTTTGAAAGCTTTTCTAACTTAAGATAACCTTCCTTGCTACATATTAACCCATCTCTGTGCTGGCAGCAGCTGAAATTAGTAATTTTTTACTAGGATGGTTGTACTAGGACAGCACTGATCACTAAACAAAGGGGTAAAATGTATGCAATAGAAAGGGAAGAAAACCCCAGTCCAGCACCCTGCACAGGATCACAAGTTTCCATTCCAGATGTGCTGTTGTAAAACAAATGGATTCTTGGGAGAAATAAAACTTCAGCTTTTTCTGCTAAAATAGAAGGTAAACCCAGCACATGCACAGAACAGTATGGGATCCTGGGAAGGGAAACATGGGTCATGTGCATATGAATTACCTGGAGCCAGTCATGTTTTCTTCAGTTTATTTATTCATTTTGCGCAGCTGCCAACACTTGCTGCACCTCTTAAAATTGACTTGGCCCCACCCCAGCAGCGGCACATTTATATTGAGATGAATCACCACCACCTTCTCCCTACGCAGTCTGCCTGTGCTCAACCAAACGTCTCTTCCTCTCCCCAGTTGCAAAATAGTAGCTGTTCCCAGCAGCTGAGTTAAATCTGATTAAATTTGATGGGAGCAGCTCCTCATTCTGTCCCAAAAGAGCCGATACTACAGGCTCACGTGTTTTCCTTCGACGGCCTGTCTCTGCTGCCATCTCTTGCCTGGCGCGCTGCCTGGAAAGGTGGACAGACTGTTGAAACAGGACAGCTTCACAAAGAAATAAAGCTCCTTCTGAAGGACAGCCCCAGTATAAAAATTTCAGTCTTTTTCAGGAGGTCCCCCTCTACAGGTGAAATTGCCCCTTTATATTTGAGTGTATTGGTTTCCCTCATTGCCAAACCTGCTAGTACTCTGTGTTTTACCCTGGAGCTCAGGGATGTTGGTATTGCAAATATTTGTTGAGGTGGCAATGCTAGTCTGGAACCTGAGTGTTTCTGGCTTTATTTGCCCCGATGTGAGAATGCAGCTAACATGGATTCTGTCTCCTATTTTAGACATTGGAAATGGGGCCTAAATCCTCAGACGTGGGCAAATTCCTCTTTGATGAAAATGGTCCTACAGACTTAGTTCCTACACTTATAGAAATCTGCATTAAAATTAGGATCTTGGGCTCCAAAAATCATTATTTCCTTGTTATCCATGTTTCGCTGCCTGGTTTGAAGAGACGATCTGTTAGAAATCAGCACATCTACAGAAACTACTTGGTTCACCAGCTAATAAAAAATGATTAAACATAATAACGACAAAGCAAGCATGAACGATGTCATCTTGACATTTGCAAAGCTCCGGTGGATTGAATAATAATGGTCTGCTATTTGCCTTGCAACAACAGCTAAAGTAGGCTCCATTCTTCTGTTTATACCGAAGGAACAGGGCATCATGCATACACACGCGTATAAATATCTATGCTGCCATGTAAATAATGTCAGACAGCATCTGGTCCTGTGGCCATTAATGGTCAGAAGATGTTAAGAGTTAAGAAACTAAAGAAAAACAGATTAATGCATTCCAAAGGCTGAGATTTTCTGGCTGCCTTTTTAGGTCAGCTCTCTACTCCCATTGCTCCTTCAAGTGCGTTTTTGGGCACTCATGGGTGCTTAGCTGCCCACGTGCCGAGTTGTCCTGACTCACCTTGTGGCAGACAGCAACAAAAGCCATCCTCCAATTTTAAATGCTTGTCAAGCTGTACATGCGCTGACTCATGAGGAGAGCTTTGCAAATAAGGCACTGGGCATGGAGTAACCAAAGCAACTTGGAAGTGGTGTGTTCAGCACAACTTCAGATCTATGTACAACCCAGCTGCTGCACCAGAAGGTTGGAATAAACTGCATAGCATGAGTGTCTGTTGGTTCTTTTATTACAGCTACTATGCAGAAAGCTTATTGCCTCCCAGAAATGGTATTTGTGGATATTGTACATGTGACATGAAAATATCAGAGGCTCTTTTTATATAAAGTTTTCTTACCTCTTCAAACAGCAGTCTTCACAGAATCACAGAATCACAGACTGGTAGGGGTTGGAAGGGACCTCTGGAGATCATCTAGTCCAAACTCCCTGCTAGAGCAGGATCACCTAGAGCAGGTTGCACAGGATCCCATCCAGGCGGGTTCTGAATATCTCCAGAGCAGGAGACTCCACAACCTCTCTGGGCAGCCTGTTCCAGTGCTCGGTCACACTCAAAGTAAAAAGGTGTTTCCTCATGTTCAGATGGAACTTCCTGTGTTCCAGTTTGTGCCTGTTGCCCCTTGTCCTGCCACTGGGCACCACTGAAAAGAGTCTGGCCCCTTCCTCTAGACATCCACCCTTTACATATTTATAAGCATTGATGAGATCCCTTCTCGGTCTTCTCTTCTTCAGGTTGAACAGACCCAGCTCTCTCAGCCTTTCCTCACACGAGAGATGCTCCAGTCCCCTCATCACCCTCGTAGCCCTCCGCTGGACTCTCTCCAGTAGTTCCCTGTCTGTCTTGAACTCAGGAGCCCAGAACTGGACACAGAACTCCAGATGTGGTCTCACCAGGGCAGAGCAGAGGGGGAGGACAACCTTCCTCGACCTGCTGGCCACACTCTTCTGAATGCACCCCAGGATACCACTGGCCTTGTAAGGTTTGCTCTTTATGGGGATCTTAAAAGTGGTGGTGGGATGTGCACAAAGACCAGAATTTAATCACGTTAGTTCCTCAGCTCTAAGTTCTTGTGTCTGGCCACACCTGAGCCATCCCTGGCCTGAGCAAGATATTTCAGAGCACTTGAGGCACAGAAAACAGGGTGGCTGGGCCAGGCTGGCTGCTGCCCCTTCCCCTGACTGCTCCACAACGGCAGCCCCGCTGCGGTGCAGCGCCATGCACTGCCCCTGCTGCAAGGTGAACCTCAGCACTGCGTCTGCTTGAATCTGCTTTACCCCCCTGCAAAGGCAAAAATTGAGCGTAAGCCATGTCCTAAACGATCGTGGGTATCATCATGGGCAGCAGGGGAGTCTGCAGGAAAGAATATAGACCAGGACCAGTGATGAAGAGAGGAATTGGATAGCAGGCATGACTGTGAGCTTGCTTTTGAGAAGAAATAGCAACCCTTCATGTGCTGCTACCTGATGAGCAAGTCTAATACAGAGTTGACTACTAGATACCTTTCACTAGTGTCTACTGGCTTACAGCTTCCTCCAGGCAGGTCCTGAGGCTGCTCCTCCCAAATGACCACCCCTGCCACTGCTCAACTCAGATGGCAACTTTGGTCCTAGAAACACCATCAGAGCAGCTATGCTTCTGCACTGGTGCGAGGTTTTGCAAGGCAAAAAAAGAAGCCAGGAAGTTTTGTTTCTACAAACATAAGATTGTCCAGAATTAGGATTCCAAAACTAGTTTGGGGTTTAGGTGCTTGTTTCAGTTGTGGGGATTGGTTTCTATTTTCATTAATGCCTTCAGGGTCTGAGCCAAGTTGCAGTCAGCCTTCTCCCTCAAGCTTGTTCTCACAAAGCAAGATCAAGATACCAAAAAGTTTGTCTGGAATGTGGAAATCTATGGTAAAAAACATTAACCAGGCAAGCCTGCAACTGCTGTGCCCGCTAGTTAAGAACATTAATTCACTGCATGATGAGCAAAAGAAAATGAATCCATTTCTGAATGGACAGGACATTTCAAAAGCTTTGGTGGATCTGTCAGGAGAGTGGGTTTTAGATGGTAAGGAGAAATCCAGTCATTGAAGTGTCTGGACAGCTGGCAGCTCCATCACAGCAGTTGAAATAGGAGCTCAGAAATGTTTCCAGGTACCTTTGGTAGACTTCAAATAGATCAAAAAGAGAACTAGCAAATGTTCATCGGGGTCTCCATTTCTGTTCCAACTTAAGTAGTAACTGAAGGAAGACTGGAGCTGCTCTAAGCACGGTGTAGACCTGACCATAAGAAAACACTATTGGAAGAAAAAGAAAAGCAAACCCCAGTCTGGACTATATGAAGATCAGCCACATCTGCAACAGGACTCAGCCCAATTCATCTGCCACAAATTCCCTGTAAAGATGGCACAAAATTGTCATTCTTACCCTCCCTGATGTTTGGCACATTCTGTTTCCCATTAAAAGGAATTAGGTAAAAATGGTTCAATTTCTTGCCTTTTAATTTTTTTTTAAACTTTTAAGATCTCCTCTGTATTTTGTTAAAGCTTTGGCACCTCACATTTCCAGAGCATGCAGTGGTTTTCACTAGAAAACAGGAGCCAAAGGTGATTTGAAGGATGATGCTGCGCTCTCCCGTTACAGTAACCAGTACAGACTGCCGAGAGCGGTGGGCTTGCTCCCACATGATGGGTGCAATGCAAGGCCTGGTAGAAGAGGATCTGCTCTGCAACAGCCGACTCAGCTCCATAGTGGGGGAAAAAAATACTGGGTCTGCCTCATATATGCAGCCTAATGTTAATTCCAAATGGCACTTTGCCTTCTTATAATGTTTCACGTACACACACAAGAGAGAAGTGTGAACAAACGCTTTTCTTTTTAAAAAAATTCTCCCGACAGTTCAAAAGTTTATTACATTTGTGTTACTAATTGTCTGACATGAAGAGATCATTATAACAATTTAAAAATGTTTCAGGAACTGATATATGATATGCGCTCAATGTACGCTGTGACAAAATTCAAGGTAGTAAGTGGTAAATTTGCAAAATTCAGCACAAAATTATTCAAAAAAAAAGCAGACAAACAAATACTGCACATAGCCTGTGCTGAGAAAAGTAATTTGCTTTGAGACCACCATTCATTCTGGCTAGTTCTGAATTAAAAAGCCATATACAAAAAAGCATTAGCATCATTCATCTGTATTGCAGGAACACATTATCTTGTTGCTGGCAAGGACATCCGTAGACACAAAGTGAAGTGAATAGAACTAAAAAAATAAGTGATGTCAGATTGTCTCATGAAGTTTCAGCAGACATGTTTTGGAGGATTATCTTACTTAACATGTATGTTCTCTGCTACTACACTCATGTAGCAATTCCATGCACATCTATGTTTACATTTAGTATCATAAATTTTTGGTGCAAAAATAACACACACCAAAAAAAAGCAGTCTAGCACCTATGATGGGCTTAATAGGGATTAAGCACTGTATAGCTAACACATAAAGTGTCACCATAGCTGTATCTTTCTCTACAGAGTAATAGGATGAAGCAACATAATGGTATACTTGTACAGCAAACCCAGTGCCAGATGAACAACACAACTGTGTTGACAATGCTGATTAACTGCTCTACCTTGCATTTGCAGTGATTAATTTCATACGAAAGAATCCTAATAATAGATGTTCAGACTGAGCTCTGCTATTACACAACAGGACAGTAAATTGGCCAGTAGGAGATTTGGGTCTTGCTGAGACATAATGACAAATACCTGTCAGTACAGCAGTCAGTCTATTTCTACTTCCAAACAACCCAAAAATGCATATCCTGGTCATGCTGTTCACATGGAGGAACCTGGAACATCCTCAGCATCCCCAAAGGCTAACCAAGCAATGAGCAGTCCAGTCTAAAGCTGCTAAAATTTCCTTTAAATACTTCTGCCTAATGCACAGTAAACCAAATCAGCTAAAAAAAAAAAAAAAAAAAAGCCTGGTCTGTAGCATCACAAGTAAGAGTCTCTCTCCAGATCTGCCCCCTTCTTCAATGAAAGAAAAGTAGGTAATCTTTCAGACACCAAATATGTACACATAAACCTTACTAGTCAGTATTTATGACATATTTTCTGTTGTGGAATCTTAAATGTAACTATCGTGGTATTGCAGTACCTGTTAAGGCCTTCTGCAGCACTGATTACAACTATCAAAACTTGGAGCTTATTGCTTATGTGACTTTTGTCCTTTATTCCACTGTTGTCTGAATTATTTTCCCTTGAATTCATTCCTTCTGGGGCTTTGATCCTTCCACCCCTTATTCAGACACTAGGCAAGAAGAGCTGCTCAAAACCACTGAGGGTTCAGCAGGGCAGGCCGTGCATAATTTCATTTAGTTCAAACACAACACAAAACTTCAGAAGCCTGTTCCAGTTGTCAGTTTTATTCGAAAGGTGTCTTCTATACACTTTTTTTATATATAGAAATAAATATGAAAGGCCTATACAAATATGAACACTTAAAGAGTAGCAATACTGCCCTTCCTTTTTTATACTCTTCAATACTTAAAGGGACAAAACTGCATCAAACAGCCTACATATTTAGTAAAATAAATTTTACAAAATCTCAGATCACAAAGGTCTGTTCACGTCTAACAGACCCTTTTAGACTGAGTTTTATTTTACATATACGCAACCTCAACACAAAAGATGTTCAGCTGCCTTAAAGAATTTCACAATATAGACCGATACACATTTTCCTCAAGATAGACAGTAAAAACAAAGTCATACTTAAGTCATACTCCGATGCAGGAATTTGGCATTATCACTTTTAATGACATACTGTGATAACATTTTTTAAAACCATTCTGATAAATTAAAAGGACACAATCTTGCCTTCAAATAAAGCCCAAGTAATTTAAAAAAACTTCAGAATGGGCATTTGCTTTTACATAACATGATTCTTCCCCAAGCTTTAAAAAATTTAATTCAACACCACATAAAATGCTTTTGATATAAAATAACATCATAAAATAGGTAGCTTTTTCTAAACCACAATTTATAGACTCTTTCCCATAAAGTGGTATTCTAACATAGGGTATCATCCACATGCACTTATGTAATCCCACTAATTTACACATTTAAAAGAGTATAAAGCAAAGCATGTGCTTCAATGGTGGGAGGAATGGATACTAAATTGAAGACAACTGCTCTTTCAAAAATTGGGGCGTTTTTTGTTGTTGGTGGTGGTTTCTTTTTTAAGAACAGGTCAAATCCCAACAATATTGAAAGACGACCATGTAATATAGCAAAAACCTCTTTTGTCTTAAGGAATTTGTCCTTATCCCAAAACTAAAGAGTTCCCAGATGTTAATCTAAGAAATGTAGATTAAACTTGCTGGCAATCAGAAGAAGTATTTCAGATATTTCCTATTTGGACAATAAAAGGATAGGCTTTAGTTCAGAAAAAATATAATAATATAATTTACTGTAAGTGCACAAAAGCCCAATTCTGCAACTCTTTCCTGTTCATTCAATTGTTTTCACTTAAGGAAAGTCTATAGAATTTCTCTCTCAACCCCAATTTAATAACTTATGTAAATAACTGTGTTTGAAGAATATGCACATTTAACAGTTTATATATATACTAGATTTAAAGGGTATCTGGGAATGTCTATCCTGTTTTTCAAAAGAACCACCACTTTTAAAAGGAGTGTTGTACTCATTTTTTCTTCTTTCAAAATAAAACTTTATGAGCTCATGTTACTAAACAGTACTCTCATTTCCACATCTTAAAGGTTAAATGCCTGGGTCATTTCATCAAAGGAGAATTTGCAGATTCACTGAGAAATGTATGGGACAACACAAGGGCAGATACCCAATATGGCTTGGCTTGGAATAGCAGCTGTGCTGTAGGGTTTGCATTTGCCGCATTGGAGTGGTTTCCTTAACAAACGTCCTCGGTTCGCTGCAAACTCTTTCTGAGATCACCCAGTAAAACTAAACAGGTTTTGCGGGCATAGCTAGAGGTTCTGCAGGCCACGGAAGGTTGACAGGTTTCCAGCGGCACAAGAGTAACAACCTAAAGAAAGTTTTCATAAATGCTGCACACCGTTAATCTGGCCTGCAAAACCTAGTTACAGTGATGATGATCAAGACAGGAAGACACTAGCTCTGCAGCAGGTCTAACATTCAGGTTAAAGAGCAACCACAGCAGGGGAGGACCACAAGAGACCATGTGCATAAAGACTTGCAGTGTCATTTTGGGAAAAAAAAAAAACAAAACCCAAAACCACCCAACAAGAAACACCCCCAAAAAACAACAAAACAAACCGCTTTCAAGGTAGGAATGCATTTATCAAAAACTAAGCTTTGCCCCATTATGAATGATTTAAAGTTTGGGTTCCTGAGCTTGATACTGGACAGGGGAAAGAGCAAGGGAATGTGTCTTATATCTTAAATTATACAGCAGTATCATTAGGACAGTATTTAAAAACTATTATTAGAAGAATGAATAAGTTACAAATATGACTTTAAGAATATTATAACTAATTATTAGTTTACTCAGAAGACCTTAATCTTCTTTCTTTTGTGTTTGAAATCGTTCCATTAAAGCCCTAAATATATTTCCTGGTAATTTCTGATGTTTTTCTATTAGAGCTTGGAGTGCTGCTTTTGTCTGTAAGGAAAGAGAAAAGTTTTTGGTCAGACTAAGTCATCTGTATATTGTTCATACATTAACACAATTCCTAGGCTCTTTTTCATCCTTTCAAATGTTGCAGAACTATAAGAAGTTCAAAATACTATTTTTCCAAATTTAAGACCACAGGATGCGTTTGTGGGATCACTGCCAAGAAAAAGACAACACACTAATATCTTTTATCTCCGGTAGCTGTGTTCACAAGCTGTATTAGTGACACGCAATAGTAAAATGACAATGGAGTAAATTAATGAAGAGACCTAGATCTGTAAAGCATGTCAGTGCCTGCATGCTGTACTGCAATTCAGAAACTTCTGCCCATGCCCAGGTTTGCATCAGTAACACTCTTCCAGTATGCAACAACTTTTGCCTCTACACGTGCTCAGAAGCAGCACCAGAAACACAATTGCGTCTTGGCACATTTGGCCTGTACAAAGTAATTATCCCCGCACCCAAGTCCCCTAAAGAAGCTGGTCCTGTAAAGCATGCTTAGACCACACCTAAAAGACTGCATATGACAACAGCATTCACCTTCACTCAAAACCGTAGCAGGTCAAGGAGTTAATAGCAGCCATTCTTATTATATAGAAGCTCTCTGGGGAACAGTCAAAACCAGGACAATATGCAAACGCTACGGTGAGGACATGCCATAACCCTCATGTTCTGCCTAGAGAAGCACAGACTACTGAATTCTTAAGACCACTGACAGAGCAGAGAACTCTTCGCCTTTGTAAACCAGTGGTCAGCAAGGGGAAAACTGATTCTTGGTACAAGCTCACAGTGTGTATTTGAAATACATGATCAACTGTTAAGTGGTGGGAGAAGGTTCCTGCCCACATCTCTTTATAGATCTGGTCCTAAGTGTCTCTACAGATGTAAAATTTCCATTAGGTAAAAACTATGAGCTTAATTTTTGCTATATATAATGGGAAAATGCATACTGTGCCATAGCCTGAAACATGAGATAAAACATTAAAATCACTACTAGCTAGGATTCTAGGTGATTCACATTCTAGCGGCCTTATCTAGCAGACTTTGCACTGAAGTTAGACGCAAGTGAGGGTAGTACAAATGTAAGATGCTAAAGCATGTTGACACTCATTTAAACATACATTCTCTCCTGAAAGCCAACAGTTCTGAAGTCCTGTCAGACTGAACCTCCAGAAGAGACAATTAGTCTTACACAACCAGGGCATAAGATAATGCAGATAAACATTTTAAGATGTCATTTTGCAGAGATCTAATCAGAGGATACACAAAGAGAGACAACACAACTCTGCATGGTCAAAGGGAAAAAATCCCTTTCTCTCGAATGAAGTTTTCAGAACACTAAAAGTGACCATCTATGGAGCTTTCAAAAATGGCTATTTCAGCCCTCTCCATCTGACTGCTCCGTCACTTGTTTTATGCCTCTGCACTATGAAATCTATTAATAAACTGAATGAGCATGAGGACCTGACAATCTTTTCTATAAACCACCTAAATCTGAACTAGGGGAACATTCAAAAGTTAATTTGTTGGGTGAGAAGCTGGAGGAAATAGAAATGGAAACACACTGTACAAAGCAGCAAGATGATTTACCTTAATTTTTTTATTGTATGGAATTTCAACAGTTTGTGAACATAGATTTGTTATATTTGAATGGCTTCATTAGTATTTTTCTGAAAAGACCAAGAACCAGAATGCTTTCTCTAGGTGAAGTGCTAACGACTTTATCAACCTGGAGCAGTCTTATCTGACTGAATTTCTTCAGTCCCTAAAGCAAGTTGTTTCTTGAAGCAAATACAGAGTGCCTTGACTTTAAAAGGCCTAGAACATCTGCAAGGTGGAGTAATAAAAAGATAGCATTTAAGAAGGGCATTCAGAGTTAACCAAATCCAAAGCTTACAATGATCCCACCAACTTCTATAACTAGTTCCAAGGCAGAAATCCCTTGACAAGAATATTCCAGCATTTTCTATCAGAACAGTCAATATTTTAAATGTAAATATATGCATATCTTACCTTCGCAGTTAGTTCCTCAGCAGTTATGTTTGGTTCATATGGAATAGGTTCTCCGATAAATGTACGAAGCTTGACTGGAAACCCACCGTACAAAGGAACTATAGGCAATCTAATACGTTCATATAGTGATCTCAGTATTTCTAATGTGAAAAAATTTAGGGGTAAGGGGGAAAGCAGGAGAAGGGGGGGGAGGAGAGAGACAAAGAAAAAAAAAAAAGAGAGAGAGATTATTCTGCAAAGTTTTTTCCCCAGCATGTCTTAAAACTGAAACTGGCTAGGCAAGTAATCCATCCCCTGACCCAGATTCTCAAACAATGTGTCACCTCAAGCTATTCTACCCTTGACTTTCATTTCCTAAAAGCTGCATTAATGCTAACGTCAGACTTGTTTCCACCCTAACTTGATGTGAAATCTCTCCTCCAAAGAGTGGCTGCAAAGAGAAGGAAGAGGAGAAAAACACAGTAGTAGCTGCCTCTCTGGAGAAGAAGGGAATGCTACACAATACAGGTTACAGTTCAGCTAATTTTACAGGTTAGCATAGGAAACTGGTATTGGAAGACTGTTCTGTTCAGTCCCACTGAGGTCTAGAGGATGAGAAACAGTCTTATCTGCCTAAAGGACAGTCATGCTACAACACTGGATTGCTCTTTCAGATCACACACTGGTTGTAGTGAAACAATATAAAGAGAAAAAATAACTATTTCAATCAGCTCTAAGAGAAAACAACTTCTTCCCCACATGGTACCTTCTAAGCATCTAGCCCACATGCACCCAGAATAGATTCTTTGCAGAACGGGTGCTAATATTCTCTCTCTCAATTTTATACAAGAAATTTGTTTAACTGAGGTGTTGGCTATCCTGGTTTCAGCAGGGATAGAGTTAATTTTCTTCCTAGCAGTGGGTATAGTGCTGTGTTTTGGACGTAGGATGAGAATAATGTTGATAACACACTGATGTTTAGTTGTCGCCAAGCAGTCAAGGACTTTTCAGCTTCTCATACTGCCCTGCTAATGAGAAGGCGAGGGGTGCCCAAGACACTGGGAGGGGACACAGCCAGGGCAGCTGACCCAAACTGGCCAAAGGGATATTCTGTACCATATGACATCATGCTCCATATATAACTGTGGGGTTGGTCGGAAGGCAGTTCAGCTCGAGAACTATCAGCTTTGGTTAGTGAGCAATTGTGCTGTGCATCACTTGTTTTGTATATTCTTTTATCATTATTATCATCTTTCTTTTCTGTCCTATTAAACTGTCTTTATCTCAACCCACAAGTTCTACTTTTTTTTTTCCTTTTCAATTCTCTCCCCCATCCCACTTGGAGGGGGGGAGTGAGCGAATAGCTGTGAGGTTGTTCTAGCTGCCTGCCAGGTTAAACCACGACATGGCGTAAGAAAATCCTTACTGACCAAGATGTGCAACTTTCTCTACACAACCTGTAAGAACAAAGATACTCCAAAACTACCGTAATACCTCCAGTGATCAACAGAATCAAATTCCTCTTGCATGTCTCCTGTTGAATACAAGTAGCATGAATGATTTGGGCTTAAATGTCTGCTTGTTTGGGAAGATTCTCCTGAACACAGCAACAATTAATTGCTGTTTATTTTTGTACAACCTGACAAATGTGTGAACTATTCTGCACATCTACATCTGATCGCTTGGATTCCTCCACGCAATATATAGTTTTTAATTAGAGAGGGAGAGAAACAGAACTGTTTTGCCCTGCAGTCCTTTGATGAAGATGATGATGCCATACTTGAGGCAGAACACATGGCGTGGAAGAGACTGTTTAGGCCCTTTGTGCTAGATAATAAGTTGGAGAATGTAAAACAAGGGGGGCTAACACCAGCAGATCAGCAGAGATGTGGGCATCTAATCATGCCAGAGGTGGACCCTTCTCATCTATTTGTGTGCTTGGCTGGAAGTCTTATAGAGATGAGGAAAGAGCAGGCAAATGCAAGGTTTAGTGCTGAATAGTAGACCAATTACATATTAAACATATTTCAAACCATTCAAAGTTTAAGCACAGGTAGAGGTGTAAGCACAGAGCTTTAGGAGGACATTTAAAGGAATTACGTGTCAGCTGCAAACCCCTGCTTGCTTTGCTTCTTAACAGACAGCAGAAAACCTAGAGATGGACTAGCAGAATAAGCAGAGGAAAAAAGTGCTCTAAATCTAATTGCCTTTTTCTGGGTCCTTTTTCCTTTCTTCTACTGTTTCTGTGAAGTCACACTTATGTGGAGAGTAACTTTGATAAGCCAATATCACATCTAATACTGATATTAAATCCTGGTAACATCTCTGAACTCTAATGGAGAGCAAACCTCCAGAAACAAGGCTGTGTCAAATCTCAAATTTATATGGGGATTATTTCTACAGAGATAGGCTAAACACATATGGAAAAATAAACTACAAAAAATAGAAAATATCTTACTTAGTCCTCCTAATGTCCTAACGCCTTCTCGAACATTTTGTGTAAACATAGGAATGATGGGCTAGGAGGGAAAAAAAATAATTAAGAATTTAATGAAGATAGCACTATCTAAAAAACTTCTACCTCACTTAAACCCAACACGCAAATTAATTTCAGAAGTGTTTCTCAGACAAGGACATACAGAGAACAAAACAAGTATTCTTAAGTTCTTCTGTGACCTTCTGCCATGAGGTTTCAAGCTGGAGAATACCATGATATTTCAATGAGTCACTGTTCTAGCAAGTCCATTTTCTCAAAGAAGTCTGCAATTTCGGAACCTATGGAGCGTTTAGGCCTCCCCTCGTCTAGCAGTGTTTGCACAGTTGTGATGTAAGTGGTTAAACCTCTTACTTAATTTGTAGTTATGCTCAAAGGGAAGAATTCACAGGATTGGGACCCTGAACTTGCCTGATTCGTCTCTGCTATGCTGATTGTATTGCTTCACATATGATATGTCATATTCAATACATGTCCATGATTTATTTCTGCTGATGAATATTTGGAATGGTGTTGGAAATATCTGGAGTATGTTGGAATGGTGTTTCAAGTTTTTATTGCTGTCTTTGAATTTGCATACAGCTGTCAAGAGTTACAAGAACTGGGAGTGGGTCAACTACTACATGAAGTTTTTTAATATTTTATAATATGTACTCACTGTACTGAACATCATCAGAAATACAGAACTCTTTATGGGATTTTCAAACAGTCAGATTCTTACAAACTTTTTTTAAACAAGCATAGAAATGAGCTAGTAAATGAAACTTTTCAGACAGGTATCAAATTGGGTTTTGGGGGGTTATTTTTTTGGGGGGGAAGTCTGTAAATAATCCAATGCAACTATAGAGAATAAAAAGAAGTGCAGTTGCCTAAACTGAATGTTAACAAATTTCTTTACTCTAGAACCATCTTATTTGGAACATTTTACTTTTGACAGATAGGTAGAGATTTTTGCATGTACCAAGTTGGTTTATATGACAAATATTCTGGCAAACAAACTGCTGAAATCAGACAACCTCAAGAAGTTGAAGGTCCTAGTTTTAGACACATTTTTCTGATGTTTTAGACACATTTTTCTTTCCATAAGGAGTTATGGTCATGATTAAGGGTGAGTTAAGGTTCACCCTTAATCTAAATAAAGACATTTCCCCACTTTCAGCCTGCCTCTGACACTATTTCTACTCTATTGCATCTCTCAGGGTTTTTTCTTAGAGGGGGGAATGAAGCTGCAAGATCTTTGTGAGTGCACAAAGGGAACTGAACATACATTCAAGAAAATAAATATAACTAGTACAACCATAGTGGAATCCCAAGAACGGCTTTTCATATGCTATTACAATAAATTAGTAAAATTTAAATCTGTTTAAAATATCCTGTTTAAACTGTGTTATTTTCTTCCTGAGAAAAGTGAAACACACTTAAAATTGGGTCTTAAAAGTATTATATTTGTGTATAAAATTCAGAGATTTAACTCTCTCTGTGACAGTACCTAAATATGAAACTCTTGGTGCAACGCCTACTTTCAAATCAGGTATATGCAGACCGAGGGACATATGTGCCTATCTTTCAAGTACAAATACAGAATGAGAGGGACTCTGAAAGGTTTATTAGAAAAGTTGCAATTCAAACATATCATACACCTTTCTGCCTTTCACAGTTGGTCCCATAAGAATAGTTATCTGCCTGCTTACCAAGCACAATGCTATATATTAGAACTGAAGAGAAACAGTTCACACTAGTGAACAGCATCTCCTGCTGCTGCTGTATGCCCTAGACATCTCTGACTCCCATAAAAATGCCAATACAGTACATAGTGCCAGTGAGCCTGTACTCTGCTGGGTCACAGTATACTTCAGCAATAGGGGAAACAGGAATGTTGATGTACAGTTGCTTCCCAACCATTCTGGTCAGGGGATGAGCCATCACAACCCTGACCAGGTATGTGTAAAACAGCACAAGCTTGTAAGGTAGAAACTGCCCTGGACTTCATCTCTCGTGACCACGATACTCTTAGCTGACTCCAAAGCCTTCTTATCAAAAGCAACAAAAAAAGTCTTGAAATGCAGTTATGAGAGCAAGTAGACCATATTCATGACACTCAGCAATGCAACACCAAATGTATGATAATCAAAACAGCCTTCCCTGGAAGAAAGTACTAATAAATTAGTATTCTTTGCTTCTCTTCTGTGATGTGTCATACTTACCACTTTTGCATCAATGGCCACCTGAGCAAAGCCCTTCCGATTACCCCAGATAATAGTATACATTTCATCACTAAAGAGTGCTTCCCGAACTCCACCTGGGGCAATGGCTATCAGGTAGCCCTTCTTCAGAGCAGTGACACATTCTTCTTTTGGTCCATGCATAACTCCATGTACATCAAGTAATAATTTAAAACCTGTAGGGTAAGATAACATCATTCAGAAAATGTTAATTCATACTACCATTGAGTACAGATTCCCAACACAGAACATAATGGCTAAAACTTACTTCTCTAATAATCTGTAACCCCAAATCAAAAGATGTTTCTAGAGGGACTAAAGTATTAAGTCCTGCTTAGAAATTTTGGTCTAAAAAGTTGAAGATTACTATGACAAAAAGCCACTCAAAATGCTAGAAGTCAGGTGCTATCTCACAACAAGCACTAAACTGGAAAAAAATGGCAAGCACTTTGTGCCATCTTTCATGTGTTCCTTCAAAGGACTTGTTAAGTCAGCTCCAAGGCACTGTGTCTCCTTGTGCAAGCTCTACTTTTCAAATGTAGCACAGTCTTAAAAGTGCAACAAGAGAAAATAACAGCAAATCGTTGTGGGTTTTTGTTTGTTAACTTTGGCAAACAAAGAGCAGTCCATGCACAAGAAGAATGACAAAGAAAACAGAGCATTCTCTGTGTTACAGATAACTGCAGGAACTGACTCCCTGGTTCAGTCTGTGAGTACCTGGATGGCCTTTCACACCAAGAGGCATCTGGCAAGCCTGGATTGGGTATATTCATCTTAGGTTAAGATTTTTCATTTACTGAAGTTTTTAACTGTAAAGTTATATTAACTCCTCAAATAATCTTGAATTTGAAATGGCATACTGACCCTACTCTTGAAGAAACAGCAGAACATCAAAAATTTGCTTACAAGCATCAAATGGATGCATACGTGATCAACTAGTCCTATGTGAAAGAACATAACTAGCATAAACCTCTGTTTGCACAAAATCAATCATGTTCACTTGATTCAATAAATTTTAAATTTATATAGTATTTATGAGTACTGCATACCAAAATGGGAGCTTTAGATGACTGAGCAGTATGGGAAAGATTACTTTTCTCTCTTCAAGAGAGGTAAACAACCTTATCAGTCATAGACAAGGACACAGAACTGATCTAGTCAAGTTTGCCCCTCAATAACAGATCTTCATTTTTTAGCCTCAGGTTAACAAATGAATAGTTGTTACTATGAAAACATATACTGAAGAAGAGTCCAAATACAGTTAAGACGACAGAGATCTGTCTTCTCTTACAGCCTGCATAAAATAAGGGCTCGGGAAGGAGATCATGAGGAAACATATCATTAGTTTATTCTTAACTAAACTCTGATGTCTAACTAGTCTTTGTAGTTGGTGTGAGTATAATTAGTCCTGATTTATATCTATACACTAGTGGGATCTACCCGTAAACATGACAACGGAACACAAGCTCCATTACAGCTGTGCTGTGCCTGCCTCACGGCAGGTGACACTAGCAGTCTTCATCTAGTAGCGTCTGCACAGAGGACTCCTGAAATAGAGTTTTCCTAAAGTAATTTAATTTCTCTCAGGTGCTTTGTTCGTGGGATCATAAACAGCTGTTTTTTACAAGGTTTTACAGTCCTAAACTAATTAAAGCTTTCTGGAATGTACCTGGTGGTAGGAAGCTGCTTGTCTCTCTGTTGTCGAGTTCAGGAGAGAGACAAAATGGTAACGAGAAGGGTTGAGCTGAGCAGGAAGAGAGACTCCAAGGAAGCAGAAACTGTGAAGACAGTTTGCCTTTCCGCATTGGACATGCTGGGGAAGAGGGAGTGGGGGGTGTGTGACGAAGCAACACCGTGTGAGTCTGTCTAGTTTACAGGTCAGAAAAAAAAGAACAGAATAGTGGTGGGGTTTCAAGTCTTCACAAAATTTCTCTTGAGTTCTAGTATAAACTTTATATTCTGAGCTGTACCTCACAGCCTAGCCAGCAGATCATACATTACTATCCACATCTCTGCTCAGGGAGCAATGAAGAACCTGACTCTGTTAGAGCAGCAAAGAGACAGGAACTAGTGCAGTGGCCCTGAAGGGACAGCCAGGGTACTCTGTGCCCAAGGCAAAGATCATCATGGAGTCAGAAGAAACACTGAGGTAATACATGGCTGTTGCATAAAAGTGACCAAGAATTTATTTTTCCAGCTTAAACAACAACAACAACAAAAAAAGCAACCATAAAAACGTCTCAAAATTATCTTAAGCACAGTTTTTCAGCCTTCCAGAGCATGAAGGGATGATAATTTTTCCAAATACCAACAAGTCCAGACTTAATTTTATTCCACAGTTCAACCTGGAATCTGCCCGTTGCCCCAACACACTCTTCTTTTCTCCACAACTGTGTGTCCACACTGATGTTTGAAAACATGGAGAGTACCCAGTAAAGTGTTTAACACTTATCTCAATAAATACACTATATGCATTTCTCTAACTTAGCCCCAGTGATTGTAACAAAGGGGCTGTGAGCTACCTGGTAGCAAGACAACAAGGATGTCACCTTTTTTCTATGGTTGACCTTTAGGACCACAGACAGAGAGAAATCATTTAGACCATCGAATCCAACCTTCCACAACTGTAGGTAAACATGCATGTTTATCTGCAGAACATCTAGACCACAAGACACTTTGCAACACCTTGTGCATGCAACAATCAAGAAGCCACAGCTCCTCTCCTCTGGGATGTTACAGGAGAGGGACTGTCTTGGATCCCTAAAATAGCAGGGAACCTTTTAAAGGGGGCTCCCAGATGACTCTAGGAAGCAAACATGGCTGATACTATAGGAGAGGGTAATGGAGGAGAACACGAGCAAAATCTCAGTCCTCAATGCACTCTTTGGGAAAATATTTTCTCTTAACTCAACCTTAGAGAAATCTATGTACTCCTGAGCATTACACAACTAAGAATCTAAAAGAACCAGAAACCACTCAAATGTATTTTTTTCTGTGACCAACCTCCAGTATTTAAAAGAAAAAGGAAAAAAAGAAGCCGCAGGGCCACATCCTTCTGCCCCAAAATGCAAGTAACAGAAGCATAGTATATATAGTATTGATACAGTGTAAATTGAGACAATGAAATAACTTTATTTTGAGTCTATGTGAAAGACAGATGCATTAGGCAATGTTCAATAGGAATCTCCA
The DNA here is from genome assembly GCF_011004875.1 of Balearica regulorum gibbericeps. Lineage (NCBI taxonomy): Eukaryota > Metazoa > Chordata > Aves > Gruiformes > Gruidae > Balearica > Balearica regulorum. The sequence goes on along the minus strand of NC_046185.1, from coordinate 42,835,004 downwards.
GACACTAGGTTAGATTCCCTTCCATAATTTTTTAAGCTGTATCTTTCAAGACTAAGCAATAGGGAGAGGCATGTTTGAACCCTTGCATGCTCAGGCATCCCTTAGGAGGCAGAGCAACATTTTACAAATACATTCCAGTTAATTGCAGTTAATTCAGGACAGCAGTGCCCAATTCAGAGAATGCAATGAAACTGCGTATTGGCAACTGCATACTGGCATGGACTTGAGATTCAGATTCATGAGACAAGCCATACCTCACAGCTATTCATAATAGGTTCAATGATCATAAAAACAGCAGGATCATTAAATCATCTAATCCAAGTGTGTCTAACAGCCTACACACTCCTCAAACCTACCCCCCACCTCACTCCCCCATCTTTCCTGCATTGAGCATAATAACCTTTGGGTAACTAAAACATCCTCTGAAAAGGTATCCAATTTAATCTGAAGACTTAATCAAGATCAGGTAGTCTTAGTACTAGGACAAAATTATGGCAGTCTTTCTGGATTGATTCACAAGAGAAGTGGCATCTATGTGGGTTGCAAGTCATAGATTATTGTGCAGGTTTTGAAACACAATCTAGAACATTATCTGGGCTCTGTGGGCTTGTATTCCCTGAATAGCTTTAATTCATTCACAGAACCCAAGAATTATGTAGGTTGGAAGGGACCTCTGAAGGTCATCTAGTCCAACCTACCACTCAAAGCGGGTCCAACTAGATCAGGCTGCTCAGGGCCTCACCCAGCGGAGTTTGGAAAGTCTCCAGGGATGGAGATTCCCCAACTTGTCTAGGCAATCTGTTCGGTGTCTGATCACCCTCATGGTAAAATGCCTTTCCACACATCTAATCAAAATTTCCTGTGTTGCAACTTGTCTCTGTTGCTTCTCATTCTGTCGCTGTGCACCTGTGAGAAGAGTCTGACTCCCTGTTCTCTGCACCCTTCCGTTAGGTCACTGAAGACAGCAATAACATCTTCCCCAACCTTTATCTGGTATAGAACAAACAAATCCAGTTCTCTCAGCCTCTCCTCATAGTGTGTTCCAGCACACTCCAGGGTGTCAGTATCTGTCTTCTTTTACTGGACACCATATTGCAAGATGTGCTTCCCAGCCAAGGGAAAAAACCTGTTCACTCAACCTGCTGGCTATACTAAAGCTAAAAAAAGCTCAGTGTGCAGCTCATGTTCTTTGCTGCAAGGGCACGTCATTGACTTGCGTTCCAACTTGCTGTCCACTAGAATGTCAAAGTCCTGTCCTGCAAAGCCACCTTCTACCCAGGGTACTGTGGCATGGGATTGCTCCATCCCAGATGCACAACTTCACATTTGCTTTTGCTGAACTTCGCGATATTTCTGTGAAGGCCCTCTGAATACCAGCTCTAACCTCCACTGTATCGACTGCTCCCCCAGTTTGGTATCATCAGTGAACTTCCTGCGAGCACGCTCCAACCCCTCATCTAGGTGTGCAATAAAAACATTAAGCAGCGTTGGTCCCAGAATCAATCCCTGAGGAATGCCTGTAGAAACCAGCTGTTACTGAGATGTTGTACTGCTGAACCCAATTCTTCGGGATCAGCCCTTCAGCCAGATGTTTCTGTGGTGCTAGTAAATGATATTTGGGCAACTTACAAGTATAGTCACACTTAGAACCTTATTTTAAAGCAGAAATGGAGAAAAACAGAAGAATCTCCCATTTGATAAACAACTGTGAATAAATATTCATAGATATAATATGGAGCCAAATCTAAATTACAAAACAGGTTACGTTAGTCAGCTGTATGCAAAAGATTTGATAATCAACTGACAAATCCTAGTCTGTTCGCAAAAGCAGTTGTAGAGGCAAAGCCATACTGTTATCAGTACGAAAAAGTTCAGTTTTCAGGAATTAAGGCTGAAATAAAACTATACTGGCAAAAGTAGAGTCTTCTGATATGCGTTGTTTCCACTAAAAGCATCAGTACACTACAGAACACTCCTGTAAATTCACAAAATTAATTACAAGGTTTTTAGTCACAAATTGAACTTTGGAAAAGAACTGGGTACCACTGTATTTCACACACACAAAACCCAAACCCCTCACATAATTCATTTCACCAAGCAGCAGTGTTTTTTACTGGGCTGTCCAGCCAAAATCTTGCCCTAGGCATATTTTTCATTTTCTTCATGCTTCACCTCATGTTTCACACAAACTTGCTGGACACTTCTACAGCTTTCCTCCAAAAAAGATTCTACTGGGAATAGTCTTCTTGAGGACAGGTTCCACTGCCCACCATACTCAACTGGGTGGGATACGAAAATACATCATTTTCCCAGACTAAAATTGTCAACTCAGAGGGCACTGCTTCCAAACAGTTTATTTCTTAATCAGGTTACACCACTCATTCTGCATATATTAATAAAAAAAGAAACATCTTATTGAATTCTCTGCTACCAATTAATAGAGAGACAACTGTTTTTCCCATGATCTCTTTGTTTCTAAACACCCTAGAGCCATTGGGAGGTGCTGTCCAGGCATGAGTACGACCCATCCCTGCATGGGCCAGTCTCATAAACTCATTCTTGTTTGTAAAGAACACATTAGAGGCAGCTGTACTTCAACACTTTCACTAAACTTGTCTGTTCTGAGAGCTGTGTTCCTGTGGCTCAATTTTTATTAATTACACTGTAAAAAAAGAAAATTAGAGTTCTCAGACTGTTTATAATGAAGTATGTTACCTGGTAATCTAAAGACGAAATGATCAGCTACTACATGACAGGTTCTCTTCTTCTGTATAAGAAGTTTAGCCATGAAATAGAGACAGTCAGCAGGAGTAGCTCCGTGATAAAACACAATAAGCCCTGGTCCTTCAGGAATATTTTCAGTACCATGAAGCTCATAACCTGTTAGGAATTAAAGACATAACAGATGTCAAAGTTTGATACAATTCTATCCCCAAGAAACTACCTTGCAGCAAGCTGGCAAACTGAAACCAATAGCTATTGAGAAGTGGTAACAGCAAAGTGACTGCTAAAAAGTCAAGAGGTGACTTGCAGCATTTACTAAGCTGCTTTCACAGGAAATACAAGTTTCATTTAAAGCAGAATAGCCACATTTAAAGAAAGAACAACAAAAAAAACACCTGAAAACAAAACATCCAGTCTCACTGTCTTGAACTATGTAACTTTTCCTGATTTTTTCAGTTCACTGTCTTCAAGGCTGCAGAGTCCTCTGAATCAACCATTCAAGAGAAATCAAAATAAAGATTGGAGTGGTGAAATACAAATATTTCAAGCTATTATTTGCCTTTCAAAGTTCATTGCCACCAGTAGCTGTTTAAGAAGATTTGATGTGACAACATCCATTTACATGTTGTTGTTTATTAACCTGGCCAGCAGCTAAAAACCCCACAGCCATTCGCTCACTCCCCCCCCTCCAAGCGGGATGGGGGAGAGAATCGAAAAGGAAAAAAAGAAAGTAAAACTTGTGGGTTGAAATAAAGACAGTATAATAGGACAGAAAAGGATGATGATGGTGATAATAATAAAAACAACAAGCAACGAACAGCACAATTTCTCACCACCCAAAGCCGATGCTCAGCTAGTTCCGGAGCTGCCCCACCTACCAGCCAACCCCCCAGTTATATACAAAGCATGATGTCATATGGTATGCAATATCCCTTTGGCCAGTTTGGGTCAGCTGCCCAAAGGCAGATGCCCCCGCCTTCCCGTTGGCAGGGCAGTATGAGAAGCTGAAAAGACCTTGACTGCTTGGGTGTTATCAACATCATTCTCATGCTACATTCAAAACACAGCACAGTGCCCGCTCCTGGGAAGAAAATTAACTCTATCCCTGCCAAAACCAGGACAGGCTTACTGAACTTACGTTTCTAATTAAGTTAACAGTGCAGAATGTATTCAGTTAACACAAAATATCAAAACGCATCAGTATAGAACATATTCAGTTAATACTGAGCAGTACTGTTACAGTATGTTGAATTTTTTTTAAATAAACAAAACTCCCCAACAGCAAGAAAAAAACCCCAAACTCTGACACTTTTTCCAAAGTTAATTAGGTCCGCAATTCCCATTCCTTTTTTTTTTTTTTTTTTTTTTTAAATTCTGAAGATACTCTTGGCTCTTCTCTCTCTATTTTACTTTCCATACCTGCGGAGCTGCAACATATTGCAAGCATATCAGCTGTACCACCCCAAGTGACCGCTAACTGTGCTCCATGCCAATCATAACCAGAATGATACCTACATCTAGCATTTGCATAATACATGTAAAATTACAGGTGTCACACACCAGTTTTGATTTTTGGTTTTGGACTTTTTCAATGTGCGGTTGTTTTTTGGTTTTTTTTTTTCCCCAACGAGACGAGTTCTTCCTATGATATATTGGTTAATCAGGTAGAGGCAAAAATAATCGCAAAACATTTCATTCTTTAGCAAGACAAGTATATAGAGAACATGGAAACAGCTGGCAGGGCAGAAAAAAGTCACAACTGTCAATGAGGGACTGGATAAGAATTTTTTCTGTGCAAATAAAAAGTTAGACCTTATAAAAAGAAAAAGTTACTATGGATGAAAAGAGCCAAGGCCTTAAAAAAAATCATTTTCTTATGAGAAAAAGTAAATAGCTTTTTATTGTGAAGTGAGCATTTTAAGCTCTTTGATGTAGCTGTTGATTTTGATCTAGTGTACTTTTCTAGATTTGAAAGTTACATCTTAGTCTTACAAAGCCTATCTGATACAGCCGCAGCACCATCTGGTTATCAATGCCTTGAAAACCCGCTTTCTTTTGACTAGAGAACAAATAGAGATGATTTTCAAGAAGGATTTGTTCTTTATGTAAATTGCTCTTAAGCATCTCTTTCTCCTTTAGCTGCATCTAGACTGAATGGTTCTGAAAGAGGCTTATGATTTCCTTAGAAAGAAAAGCCAAATCATTTATTAAGTCTGTCTTTATAAAAGAAATAATACTAGAAGGACAAGGAACACAGCCCTTAGTTCTGACATTCTAGTAGAAAAAGTAGTCATCAAAAATACATAGACAGAAAGAAAATTAAAAGAGTAGGGTTCTGTAACAGTTCTGGGCTCTACAGTCAAATTGAAGTAGCAACTAGTGAGTGAGCTGACACTAAGTGCTCCTTTTAACCAATCTTTTACATATAATGCCAAATGATGGCTAAGTGCAATTAAATTATGCTAACGTGCTGACATACTAGCTATCAGGAAACTGGCATTTAATGTTCAGTGTTCATATAATATAGTTAATTGATCCAATTTTTAACATAGCAATCATTTCAGGTCCTCCTGGAATGAGGAAATCCAGTAGTTATAAAAAGTAAAAAAGAAAAAAAAAAAGATTAAAAAAAAATTCATATAAATTCAACTGGATGAAAGATCTCATTTTGTAGTAGCAAAGGAATAAATGCATAAGACAAAAAATTTTACAGCCAAAAAAGTCTCAATGGCTTTTTTTTCTCCCAAGCACCACTGGCAGTCATTGATAAAATGAAAAAAAATTTAAAAATTAAAAAAAAAAAAATTGGCCTGAATTTTAGATTTCATGCAACAGCAGCAACAAGCAGGTATCTATTGATAATCCTGAAAGGTAAACCAGGAATAAGAGCTTCAGCACTTTTTAATGAAAAGTCAGATCTCTCTCACTTACCATGCCATATTCTTCCATGTCCATCCCATAGGGTAGCCAACATTTGTTTTGCACCATCCCAAAAATCATTGGAATAAGCCTCCTTTAGTTCATTCTTCCTTTTATAAATATGAAGAAGGAGAATGGAAGTGTAGAAGAGGATGACGAGAACTCCCGGAAGTAGAAAAACCACTGCAAGTGGAAAAAGCACCCATAAAAGGTAGACTGCATAACTCAGATAATCTTCTATATGCTCCACGCCAGTCCACTCTCCCAGAATGTAAGTCAGGCAGGTTAAGTAGGACATAGGTATCGGTCCTGCAGTACAGGATTCATTTCCACCTATCATCTCCTGTTTAATTAAAAAAAAAAAAAAAAAAAAAAAAGGCAGATGAATAAATCCTCTGAAAAAATAGACCTGACTATACTGTTTAACCATACCAAAAAAAAAAAAAATGCATTTCTGATGCATTTTATTCATACACCATTTACCCCACATCCCAGCAGCACCTAGTAGAAACATAATGGTTCATACAGCAGAACTCTTACTCGATTTTTTTCAGTCCTTTTCTTTTGTGTAGTGGAAATGCTGACAATTCTAATTGAGAAAGATAGTGTGATTGCTTAATCTGTCTAAGATTTTATCTCATTGAAAACTGTTCAACTTCTGCAGATCCAGAACATTTATACTGTTACCAATACCAATTTATACTGTATTTTTTATTTTCAGAAAGCTGTATTGATTAGTCTAAATTACTGTTCTATACGATACAGAGTACACTCAAAACCTTCTCCCAAGCACTTACCACAACAGAAAACAGCACAATCTCAAATCCAGTGCTATAAAAAACCACTTCCACTAACCAGAAGCGTACAATGATTCAGGAAGAAGATGGTCTCAAATAAGCAAGTCTCACTCCTGTAGAGACCTTTAACTGTACCGGGAAATTTATAGATAGTGAAATGCCAAGTCCCAGAGCACAACACAGAGAGCTGGCAGAAAGGACAAGGAAAAAAGATCACAGAGAATCCTCTAAAAAGCTTTAACTGCTCTGGCTTTACTGCATCCATGTGTTAGAATCTCTCTTCCACAACACCAGTTCCTAAGAAGTTTCAGGGCTAGACCTCTCTGGGCTGATATTTCAAGCTTTCTATAATTCTGGAGTAATACCTTTTTCTTAGCTTTGTAGAATTTAGGGGAAAATTTGCTATTCACTTCATCTTACAAACATGAGACAACCTGTATGCTTGGCTATCTTAGCTACAATTCTAGAACAACATAAATAGTACCTCTGCGGAAAAAATATCCTAGTCTAGAAAGGTTTTGGTCAAGACTTGAAGTAACTGTTAGTTAGGACCAAGGAAAAAAAACATTCTGCAACTATAATGTAGGCTTATAGAGGGAAACAGATGAAGAATAATAATTTCTTAAAGAATCTAAGCTTGGGGTTGTTGTGTTTTGGTTTTTTATTACAATGTGACTTATAGCACAGATGACTGCAGACTTCCTATGCCTAGGTAGACGTATGTCTGTCACTCCCTTACTCTTGCTTCGGTTTTGCCAGCAACAAGTGACTGAAATTCAGAAGATAATTTTGATAATACTATCAGAACCCCAATGACGACAAAAACTACATAGCAGATCAGTTTTACTCCACATTTGCTAAGAGATGTTGAAACATGTACTAGAGCAGAACTCATCTCACTTATTTCCGAGTTTCCATTTTTCCTCCTATTCTGATAGAGCAAGGATGTTCCTTTTCCTTGTTTTGAAATCGGCCTCTACCCACATTGCTCAAGATAACTCCCATCAACAAGAAGAAAGCTGATCTCGTGACAAGGACAGCTCCCATGACCCATGCCTGTCCCACTAATTCAGACTTACAACATTTTGCTCCCCAGCATGTTCTTGAGGACAACGAGACGAGCAGCTGATGTATATATTGATATATAGATCGCTGTCTTCAGCAATGTATAAGCACGTAGCATAGTGACATGCACTTCACTGATTTCATGCATGTGTGTTTGGGGTGTCAGCTGGGGGAAAGGACGGGAGAGTGCAAGCGTGTGGGAGAGCAAGAGAAAGCTCCTTCTCATTCCAGTTGCCAGAGCCGAACTCCAGAACCTGTCAGGCAGCAAACACCCACAGCAAGCACAAGAAACACAACTTGTGAGACCAAGCAGGGTTTAGGACTAGCATTCAACACTACAATAGTTATCAGATTGCTATGCCTGGACTTCTCCAGTGGTTCCACCTACTAGCTTGAGAACAATATGGAGCATGAGTTATGGCACAGAAACATTTTTCAAAACTCAGAGGTGATTATATAGTTTTAAAAATTTACTTAAAATTATACTCTCCTACATATTCTATTTTTAATTGTTCATGGCTTTCTCCAAACACAAAATCCTCATCAAATAAATCTAAGGTCCTGTCCACACATGTCGGCCTTGCAAAATATTACTTGTCCTTTTGCCTGTAATGTTAGATGAAACACCTCTGATGCAATCATTGCAGTTTTAGGTTTACTTGCATATCTATGCGCGAACCTGGAATAGAAAGTAAAATCTGATATCTTCTTTGCTGGAAGCCACAGAGGTAATATCTAAAGTATTGCCTTCTCTTAGGAAGAGTCCACTCTACTCTGAACAACATTGTTTCCTCATCTTGAAGAGAATCGTAGAATGATTTATATTTGAAAGACGCATTGGACAGCATTTCTCCAACCTTTTGCTAACTAAGGAATTACATGAGGTTGCTCAGAGCCACATCCAGTCCAGTTTGTAGTATCTCCATGGACGGAGATCCCACTGCATCTCTGGGCCCCTAATCCAGTGCGTGACCACCCTCACAGTGAAAATGTTTTTCCTTATTCTAGTTAGAATTCCCCTTATGGCAACTTGTGCCTGTTGCCTCCTGCCCCTTTGCTGAGAAGAGTCTAAATCCCCGCTCTCTATAACCACTGCTTAAGAGCAGCGGTAAGATCCCCCTCCTCAGGCTAAACACACACAGGTCCCTCAGCCTCTCCACAGACACCACACGTGCTCCAGCTAGCGAGCAATGTCAGCTATCTTAGCTACAGTTCTAGAACAACATAAATAGTAACTCTGGGGAAAAAATATCCTAGTCTAGAAAAGTTTTGGTCAAGACTTGAAGTAACTGTTAGTCAGGACCAAGAAGAAAAACTTTTCTCTGCACCCCTTCCAGTTGGTCAGCATCTTTCTTGCATTGTGGGGCTCTAACCTGGACTTGTGGTGTCAAAAGTGCTGAAAAGAGGGTAACAAATACTTCCTCGATCTAATGGCTATGGCCTTGCTAACATAGCCCAAAATGTAAATAGACATCCTCACTCATATTTGACTTACGATCCACCAGATAAAGGCCTCCTCCAGGCCTCCTCCAGGCCTTTATCTCCTGTAATTTTGCTCTCCCTCGTACCAAGTTCAGCATTTGTTCTGATCACCCATGGTATGTCCACAAAAATACTCTATTTCCAAGCCCAAGTGTGATTTATGTTACTGCCATGCTGAACACCCTACCAAAGGCAATGGCAGTGAAGAAGGGAAGACAGATTCTTTCTCCACGATCAAAAAAAGCACAGGATGCTCCACACTGAATAAAGGTCCAACACAGTTCATATACACTACAAACAGGTAACATCATTTTAGTCTGTTCCAACTTTACAGATGTCTACTCCGTGACTGCACAGAGCAGTTAAAATTACCAAGTAAAGCACACTGTCTTCGAGAAACACCAGCAATGTCACTCTGATTAGGACCTCATCCAAGCAAAGAGAGGGTATCCTGCCCTCCTTGTCAGAGGTTTTCTGACCTCTGTCACCACAAAAATCTAAAAGCAGAATCCCTCTGTAATAGAAGTATGCCCTTGAAGAACTTCTTATTTTAACCAACATCACTAACATATTTCTTGTTGTGCGGTTCAAACTAAATATTTTTAATTTAAGTTCTGACTTCTTAATAGATCAGCTTACATACATTTTCACTACATGAAAAAGATGTGATTTCTCATTTGACTAACGATAGTGCAGGCTGACAGCAAAGCGGAAACAAGGCTAACATACAATTACTTTCACTGACTTTTGGCACACGACCCAGAAAAGTCCCTCACTAAACTACAACGGTGGTCTGCAGCTGCAGTCTGCAGACACTGGGTTAACCGAGACCCCATTGATCGCACTAGACAAAGCGATTATGGGAAGCAACGTACACTGGTGTAAACCACGCACTGCGTGATTCCAGCATTTATATGAAATGTGTCAGTGGAACCTCTGGAGAACATTCCAGCATCTCCAAACTAAAAAAGATGCTGAAAAGCAACAGCTGCGACATGCCCCTGCCAACAGAAATACACCACCTTCCACTGTATCAGTCAGTTACCAAGAGTATTTCTACCAGAACCAGCAACGCCAACCACAAACAGGAAAAAGCTGAAGCCCCGATAATCCTGCTAATGGCATCTGCAACCGGAGAGATCCGCGAAGCCAGAGAGTGGTTTTCTCCTGGTTTTGAAACCAGCACCGGCCTGCTTCTTGCGTCTGTGACAGCAGGACCGCGGTTCCTTCTGCAGGAGGCTGGAGGGGCATCGACTTTCTCTTTTCTGACAAGAAAAGACGCAACCCTCGCCCGGCTGCCCCCAACCCCCGCGGCTGCCCGCGCACCGTCCCGCTCCGCGCTATGGCCGCGGCCCCCGTCCCGACGATCACGACAGCAAGGCCCCGAGCTCGGTGGTGACCGAAGCAAGGCACCTCCCGCCCGGGGGAGCGGGGGCTAAGCCCGAGACGGGACGGGGACCCCCCCAGCCCGCCCGGCAGCGCCCGCTCACCTTCCCCTGGCGGCGGCGGCTCCGGCTCCAGCCCCGCGTCCCTGCCGGGGCCTGGTTTTACTTCTCCGCCCGCCGCCCCCGGGGAGGCTGGGTGCCCGCGGGGCGGCCAGGCTAGGGCGGCTCCCCGCGGCGGGGCGGAGGCGGGAGGGCACCGTGCCGCCGGCGGGCGGGAGCGGGGGAGGCGGCGGGGGGGGGGAACGCGGACAGAACGAGGGCGGCGGAGGGAAGGGGGGAACTCCGCGCCGCAGGGGGCGCGGGAGCCGCCCGGACCGCATCCGGTACGCACCGCCCGCCGCTTCCGGCGTGAGAGGAGCGGGCGCCGCCAGGGGAGGGCGCAGCCTGGCGCCGGCAGCCGGGCCGCAGCGGGCCTTGCTGGGCAGGCCTGGCGCCGCTGGGTGTCCGTCGTGTGCCGTCCTAAAGCTGCTGCTACTGCTGCCGCCCCTACTGCTGCCGCCTGCTGCGCGGCCGCTCGGCCGGTGGGCAGCGTTCAGCTTAAAAACCACGGGTCCCGCACGTTGACCCTGCCGTGTGTGTCACCGCGTTCCCTCTGAACCGCCCCCCTGCTGCCTGCGAGCGCTGCGGCCTGCGTCGGCGGTTGGCGTTCCCCACGCTTTGCCCTTCGGACGTGACGTTCTGAGCGCTGTTAAGGGATTTCTGACTGGCCCGCAGGTTTGGGTATGGTTCCTGCATCTATCTATACAGAAAAACAATAAAAATCGATCCGAGAAAGAAGGGGTATTGCAGTTACCCCAGGCTCGGCTACAGACACACAGGGCCATGTAGGTACCGGACCCGCTGGGCTGAAATGTAACTGCCAGGAACTCTGCCCTCAGCTTCAGGTCAGATGGACTTAGCCAGGACTGGCTGCAAGTTCTTCCACATCTTCGCCTGTCAGGCTTCTCTGACTGGCTTTTGCCTTTACATCACCTGCCTGTTCGACTTCTGTGGTTGTTGAGCTGTGCATTTGTATAACTGTGTTTGCACTGTTGCCCCATTCATTTTATTTTTCCACTGTAACCAGTAGGATATTTTCCCCAGTGCAAAATCTTGTCGTTCGAGCTCGATAAACCTTATATACCAAAAGTTAAGAAACAGGATATCCTCACAGAGTTCATTGGCCAAACTATACCAAAAAAGAGCCATAAATGCTGCTTACATTTTGAGGCAGGCACAGGGTCATTTAATTTGCTGTTTTTAATTTCTTTTTTGTTGTATAACAGAGAGGCTAGAAAACGTGTACCAGGTGAGTGATTTGATCCACAACTAGAATTCTAGCTGTATGAAAAGAAACTCTAGTTTCTATAATACCAGTTTCTAGTTCAAGTTTCTGTAATACTGCTCTAAAAAGAGTAAAAATTTAGAGGGGGCCGCTAAACTAATATAACAACAACTGCTTTTTATTAGAGCAGTATTATAATGTTTCTGGGAAAAATCACATATACATAATTCAAAACCACATCTCTCAATAATAGTTTTGTCCATCACCTTGAGACCTCAGAAAGTACTCTTAAGACAGCTATGATGGAAGACAATTAATAGAAATTAGCTTTTGCTCCAGCTTACTTCAGCTAAGCTGCAAATACAGAGATGCTGCTGTAAGATGAAATATCCCAGGAAAAACTCGAACTTTGTTAACAAACTGTTGACAGCTGTCTGAAATGTGGGACATCTAGGCTCAGATCCCCAAAGATAATCAGTGCTCTGATTACATATCCCTTATCCAAGGCTAGTGCTCTGAGTTGCAGCACAGCCCCTAGCATCAGGTATCAAAGGGCATGGAGTTTGAAAGGTGCAAATTCAGATGACTAAAGTGTTTTAATTGATGATGCTAATGTGCTTGAAAAATAGGATAGGAGAGTCAGAGAAGGGGACTGTCTAGTCCTGTAGAGTTTCTGTGATACAAGGAATTCTTTCAGATTCTGGTTAATCTTAATTCCTCTGGTTTCTTCATCTGTGTCCCTTTTAGTTCCTTTTCTCACTTGACTTAAGTTCAGGCTTTGAATTTTAGCTTAGATTGTTGGAGTGCACTATGTAACACCACATGGTTTGAATTCCTGTTCATATCTAGGCTTATCACTCAGAATCTTGACTTGCTTTAGTTTATCATCTCCTATGCATGTTGAGTCTCTGCTGGGAGAAAAGTCTTTCTGCCTGTACACAGCAATTATAGTTAAGGTGTTCAAGTAAACATTCCTATGTCTTAGGATGGATTTGAGGTTTTTTTTCAGGACAGGATTCTTGTCTTTTGCTCCAGGGAAATAACTCACCTGTCTATCCTGCTCCCTTCTTCAGATGTGCAAGAAATATTTGTGGAGAAGCAGTATGGGAAGAGAATGGATTTATCTTAATCCAAAGAGTTGATTTGGTTTTCTAGTGAAAATGGGGAAACGTTGTATGTATTTCCTTAGATGGTACATAAAGTTTTAGGATGCTGAGGGGACAGATTACATAGGTATTAGAAGTACAAGAACGAAAAGCAAAGGACAAAAATTACCTTTCTTGGTGTTTCAAGTTGGTTGCATTTAATGGCATACTGGATAGATTACACAAAGTTCTCCCACTCCCACCAGTAACAACATCCCACAGCTTGTTAAGAACACATTATGCTTTGCAGCAAATTTCAGTATTCCACAAGTTGTATTAGGAAGACAACACTGCCCTGTGTCCACCTTTCCAAACAGACATGTAGGTTCAATCCATACAGGGACAGCGGTGTTGCAGTACCACATATTTGGGCAAACCACCATTAATGATAAGCCTCAGGGCTGCATTAGCTAAGCAAGCTTGCCCCCAGCCTGCTGTCTGCTCACTGGGAGATCTGGGTGAGTACAGCACATCTGTACTGCAAACACACTATGATGCAAATTCTCAAGCTGGGGGGCAGCCTCATCCACTAAACCAGTATTGTATGGTGCAATAGTGCATGAATGTACCAGCTCAGACTTGAAACTATTTTCTACATGTGTTTGCATAGTACTACACTTAACTAAAGTTTTTTCTTCCTCTCTTTGAGAGACTTTTCTTTTTGGATGTATCATTCCTACTTTCCAGGGTACCAAACCACTAAGCTGATGTGTTTGTAGGAGTCTAATATCTGGTTTAATAGGATTATTTCTCTTTTTATAGTCTCTCTAGAAAAGTGGCCTAAGCAGCAGATCATTAGCTAAAGCAAGATCGTTTCTTCTGATGCTGTCTCGCATGGGATCCAACAGGGAAGGTGGCCACCAACAGGTGGACTCTGGTAGGACAACACCGACTCTGAGGTTCTGCTCTGAGACTGGACTATGAACTACTCAAAACATAAACCCACAGATCTAGACAAAAATTCTGAGGCTCTTAGGTGTATGTACATACTTGTTTTAGGAACCAGGCAAATCCTAGCTACGTGATTTCCTTTTGGGGAATTTAGCTGTTGCATTGCTATTACACCTAAGTTTTCAGTCTTTCTGACTTCAGAGCATCTTCAAAGACACAGGCAAACCTTCAAGAGGTTAATTGTTTTCTTCTGTCAAATCTGTAGAAACTTGTAAATTAAACTGGTTGAACACCAATTATTAGTCATCGTTGCCGTAGGACATTGTTTTTTACTGTATGCTGTAAAAACAATGAAATAAACATAAGCATTCTAATCACTTTTACGACGTTTATCAAATCGCTCCAGTAAAGCCTTCCATATGCTGCCTGGGATTGTTTGGTGCTTGCTTATGAGAGCCTGGACGGCAGTCTTTGTCTGAAAAGAGAAGAGAAAGTTGTCTTTACAAACCTGTTTATGCAACAGTATACAACAGTATAATCACTGACTTCTCAGAGGTTCAGGAGGTATTGGGAAATTCATACATAAGACCTACTTTAAGAAAAAAAAATGTCTTTCATATTGGCTAGTTGTCCAAATGACACTTTCCTTGGAAAGGAAAGGAATAAAAACATTGATTGCAGTTTGGATGGGCTCAAATTATTGAGATTTATCAAACCTGGGCATTACTAAGTGAAAGCAGCCTTTAATACATTCAAACATTAAGTTTGTGCGATCTCCATCCCTGAAGGTTTTCATTAGAAGCGCTGGATAAAGCCTGACCTCATCTGATCTCATAGCTGACCTTGCTGGGACCAGGAATTTGGAGTAGGGACCTCCGTCCGTCCTTCCCAACATGACTTCTGTATCATATGCAGTATGCATATAATAAGAGAATTCATATCTAAATTCCGTTCATTTTTACTCTGCATGAGATTCAAATGGAAGTTTATGGAAGAGTGTGCATAAAATATTCTGTATTTCTACTACAGATAAGAAATAATCTCCCTTAGTTTTTCCTCATGTATTTAAACTTGAAATAAGGGTAGCTACATACTCTGGTGATCTGCCCCAGAGTGATGGTAGAATATCACTGGGAATGTAAGAAAAGAGTAGCCAAACCTTTCCTCACAGATTCAGGTCCTGACTCTTTTCCAGTGCAGGATCAAATAGAGCCAGGCCACTGCTCATCTCAAACCCCATTTAAGTTGGTTTTTTTTAAACTAGTATGAGCCACAGAAAGACCTAACCATACTCCCACTGAAGTGGGTGGTCAAAGTAGGTAATAAAGCACATCAATGTCATGGGAAATTTCTATTTCAGTTTTGCAGGTACACAAAATACTGTTCCCTCAAAATACAATATGGATAACCGTAAGGGCAGTCTTAGCACTAATACTGCTTCCAGGCTCCTAAACCTGCCAAGACCAAACTTGGCAGTTTGCTGGGGCAGTTCCCTTCTAACAGACCAAACCTGTCTTTCTGGTTTCACTGCTGTGAAGCCCAAAACAATCTGCAGTACATCCTTAAAAAAAAAGAAAAAAAGAAAGAATGTTTTGGGGGGCAGCAAGGACGTTTTTTACATCAGTGATTCCTAACAAATGTTTTAATCTGTGTATTCCTAGGCCATAACAAATTTCTCTTGCATGAAGCCCTCCTTTGATCTTCTATGAAAAATTTTTAAAATTGCATTTTCTGTAAACATTAATGTTTTGAAAAATGCCTACACCCTGGATCTATAAACTCCTGGATCTATAAATCTACTGGGCATTGATTTCACCAAGCTATAGGTACTCAAAATTTTTTTTTATTTTGGATGCAAATTATTTTTGTAACATTTTCCTTTTGACAATGAGACTTAAGCTCTTGTGGAACTTTGTTTCTAGAGCCCTATGTTATTTAGAGAAGATTCTCAAAGATATTTGTTATATATGAAATTTATTTTCCTAGTTACTGGAAACAGCTTAAAACATAGTTTACATCATTTCAGTTACCAAAGGCATGCGAGAAATAAAGTTAGCATCCCAAGAATACAAGAGCTCACACATTTTGAAAGGATGAGGGCATCCCAATCAACTATTACTATGTCAATACTTAATTGTAGGTATCCGTACATTAAATAACCCTGGAGCTCAACTGCCCATTGCTTTAACAAGCTTGTAAAAGTGCATTTCTCTTTATTCAAGCATACAAAAAACTAGTTTCAAGTGCATACATAATAGAGGGCAAAGTATGTAGTTCAGTATTACAAGGAGAGCTAACTTACCTTTTCAACTAATTCCTCTGTAGTTATATTCGGATCGTAAGGGATTGGCTCCCCAATATATGTGCGAAATTTAACTGGAAGTCCTCCATACGGAGGAGTAAATGGCAATCGAGTACTTTCATACAGCTGTCTAAAAAATTCTGAAATAGTTTAAGGGAGGAAAAAGTGAGATGATAGTCACAGAAAACACAATCCAAACTTGTAATCTGATTAATATGGAAGACTTCTTAAAAATGCATGCTTTATCTGACAGTCAAGAAGAAATTACAGGATTTAGGTAACTGTCCACCAAAACAAAGCTCAACAGACTTAATAGATCACTGAAATAAGACTGCATTATAGAACCAAGTCACACAGCACAAACCAGTTGTACACAAGCTATTTCCGTATCTGAGATACCCCTGACCCACAGCAAGTGTGTTAGAGAATCCAAAGTAAACTGAAGTCTGAAAAGCAAAATCTAAGCGAAAGTGAGAGAAATCTGAGAGAAAAGTGAAGAAAACATTCCAAATAATACTTAAAATATATTTTAAAGTTCTTACTTCTTTCTTTAAACATCCTATATCCTTCCCGGACATTTTGAGTATACATTGGAATGATGGGCTAAGGAATCACAAAAAAAAAAAAAAAAAGAAAAATGTGGAAATGTTATACCAGGTTTAAATTTCCATTTAGTGCCTGTTAATGCAGCTAAGAAAATCACTTGACTACAGAGGGTAATTATCAGTCAGTTAAGTAGCAAACAAGGAATCTTGTTATAAAAAATAAACTCCAGAATAGAAATAAATTTCTATTTCTCAGCTCCCACAAACATTGCTGTTTTAAAGTCACCAACCATAAGGAAAATGATTGACATTGTAGTAGAGGTTTATACCTTTCATTTTGAATGTACATTATAAAAGTTAACTGAGATTCTAAAAAAAAAACCTAGTATGTTATGTATTTATTGCACTATCGCTGACTGAAACCTAAAATGAAGTTTTGCAGTTTCTCTGCCTAAAGCTTACATCATGTGCAGTGAACAGGAAAATACTCAGTTCATGAAGTCTTGCAGAAAGCAAGTAGATATTCACATCTGGCATGTCTCATCTGCTTCTTAAAGTAAGGTCTCACTGAAGCAGTAACGTTTGGGTAATTTTTCACTAGAAAAAATTTCTGCAGATCCCTTGGACAAATAAGGCAATTGTACATCCTCATTGACCTGGACTACATGGCGTCTGGAGGGCAGATCCTTAGGCAGTTACAGAACAAGTTCACTTCATTATTGTGGCTAAAAAGAAAGGCATTTGAGATACCTAAACTTAAAACAATCACGTCTTACAGCCTGAGGTAAGATTTCATAGTTTGTAGACAAACCAACGGTGATTGTATCCATACATACAACTTTCTTCTCCTCTATTGTCCATTTTCATTTTTTGAAACTGTATTTTGAGCATGTTTTTGGAATTACTTTTCCAGAAGGCAATGAAAGAACACCTTTCTGCTATTAAGAATCACTACCACAGAACAGAAACTACAGGATGAGAAAAAAACAAAGCAAGAAAAAGACCTAACTAGAGCCTAATAACTCAAAGTGATGGAAACCATTTAAAGGAACAAAAAAAGTGACAGATAACAAAAATATCAAACATGGTGACCCTGTCTGGGGGCCAGGTGCCCACCAGAGCTGCTCTATCACTCCCCTCCTTCACCAAACAGGGGAGAAAATGTATAATGAAACGCTTGTGGGTCGAGATAAGGACAGGGAGAGATCACTAATTATCGTCACAGGCAAAACAGACTGAACTTAGAGAATTCATCTAATTTATTACCAAGAAAACAGAGTAGAGGAATGAGAAATAAAATCAAATCTTAAAACACCTCCCCCCACCCCTCCCATCTTCCCAGGCTCAACTTCACTCCTGGCTTCAACCTCCTCCCCCCTCAGCGGCACAGGAGGACGGGGAATGGGGGTTACGGTCAGTTCATCACACGTTGTTTCTGCCGCTTCTTCATCCTCAGGGGGAGGACTCCTCTCATTGTTCCCCTGCTCCAGCATGGAGTCCCTCTCACGGGAGACAGTCCTTCACGAACTGCTCCAGCGTGGGTCCTTCCCATGGGCTACAGTCCTTCATGAACTGCTCCAGTGTGGGTCCCCCACGGGGTCACAAGTCCTGCCAGCAAACCTGCTCTGGCGTGGGCTCCTCTCTCCACGGGGCCACAGGTCCTGCCAGGAGCTTGCTCCAGCGTGGGCTTCCCACGGGGTCACAGCCTCCTTCAGGTGTCTCCACCTGCTCCGGCGTGGGGTCCTCCATGAGCTGCAGGGGAATGTCTACAACCCCTCATCCTTCCTCCATGGGCTGCAGGGGGACAGCCTGCTTCACCATGGTCTTCACCACGGGCTGCAGGGGGATCTCTGCTCCAGCGCCTGGAGCACCTCCTGCCCCTCCTTCTGCACTGACCTGGGTGTCTGCAGTTTCTTACATCTTCTCACTCCTCCCTCTGGCTGCAAAAACTCTCTAACTTGTTTTTTCCCTTCTTGAATATGTTATCACAGAGGCGCTGATTGGCTTGGCCTTGGCCAGTGGTGGGTCCATCTTGGAGCCGGCTGGCATTGGCTCTGTCAGACACAGGGGAAGCTTCTAGCAGCTTCTCACAGAAGCCACCCCTGTAGCCCCCCTGCTACCAAAACCTTGCCATGCAAACCCAATACGAATAGTAAACCCTTCAGAATGAGAAATTATGGGAAATTATTATAAATAAACTCTTAAAAACAATCAGTAACATCTTTTAAAAGCATACAACTACTAGACACTAAAAATACCACACTTAGCTTCAGCTATTGATTGAATACTGTATGTCTAACATTTAAAATGTTTGAAATCCACCTATCATACAGACAAAACACTTCATATTTTAGGAACAGTGCAAGAGAAACATATGTTAGGCTATAAAGAAATCTAGCAACTACAGAAGTTACTCATATACAATGATCAACCAATGAAGTACAGAGCAGGTAGTAATGTTTGGTCCCTAAGCTGATAAAAATGCGTGCACACATAAAAGCTTGCCTCTGTGAAGCAGCATGGCCAGATCTGCAGTAACCCACAGATTTACATTTGCTTTGCTGGAACTGACTTGGATCACAGCCAGCCAGCTTGAAAATCACAGAATCACACGATAGTCGTGGTTGGAAGGGACCTCTGGACATCATCTAGGCCAACCCCGTGCACATACGTAAGATTTTTATAGACCTTGAACAAATTTTTTGGCACAGATAAAATGCAAGGATCTTCAGAAATGATGACTCCTCCCCATTACCCTGTAAAACTCCAGCCACAGGCAGACGGTATTTCTGAAGCTCAGGCCCCTGGCACACATAAATTCAACTGAGGCAAATGTATGCCCCAGAAGTTCATTGAGTCATAACATTAAATAATAATGCTCTCCTCTGACCACAGGTAAGCAGAGTAGCTACAGAAGACAAAGTAGAGACTGAATGTGGAAACATGCAGGCAAGGACTGAGGCTGAAACAACGTTCCTTGGTTGCTTTTCTTCAACTTTTTCAGTGGAAGAACTGTTGAACTTCCATAACATTATAAGAAGAATGGGAAAGTCTATTTATGTATAAAGTTGGTTTCATCTTGAAATCCCCATTCCAGTCATCTGCATCAGGTTATGAACCACCATGTAGTCATTTTGAATACTGTAAAGTGTGTGTGGTTCTTTAGTTGATGGCTACACTGTATGTAGAATAAATTCAAAAAAGGCATTTATAGTACTCTCTTGCCTTAATCCAGGGTTTGGATAAGTATTAGCAAAACATACATGAATTGCTACCTTATAGAGCAAGTTCTGATAGTTTAGATGAGTTTATCCCCAGTCTTCAGTCAACCTACAAGACTGATATGGCCAGTATTGAAAAAGATGCAGCAAGAACAAATAGAAACAATCAAACTCCAAAGTTGTCAAAAGATGGAATCCTTTAACATAGTAACTACTACTATGAGCCTAACTTTGTATGAGAAATGGTATATAAGGTTAATACTGCCCCCTCCACTGGCAAATGCACAACACTTCTTTTTTTTAAAGTGTACTAAAGTGTGTCTGATGACAGATTTCCAGAGAAATATCAAAGATGCTCAAAATTCAGTGGAGCCTGCAAGCTAATTACAGTGATGCCCGCCACACTGGGATCCAACCAGACTTCCTGATCATAAAAAAAACCCCAAAAACCGCAACAAAAACTGAATGAGTGCAATAATAAGTGATAGAGCCAGCAGCACTGGAAAGGTGAGCTCAGGCTAGTACGTGTCAAAGGAGAAAATATTCCCTCTGCTTTCCAGGTAACAGATAATCTTATGTAGTGTCTGTTTTACCAAACTTGTTATACAAATGACCACAAGAACCTTTCACACTGGAAGAACCTTACCTTCAATGAATACCCAATTCATTAAATAAAAAACCCCACAACCCCTGTCAATAGGTGCTAGTGATTTTAGGTATAGAATCATAGAATGGTTTGGGTTGGAAGGGACCTTAAAGATCACCTAGTTCCATCATCTAGTACTATTCAGCTATTTCCATGTGCTTCTAAATTATAGAAGACTGGAAGGATTAAGAGGATTACTAACAAGGATTTTTGTGATGTGTTTTGAATATGGTGGCACCCTTTATTAAGGGGTTTTTAATTCAATTTTTATTAAAAAAAAGCTTATTACATTGTAGAATTACACTATAAGGTTCCAAGTGAAGTGAAAACATATGGCAAAAGATTATTCAAATGTTTGAAGTAGCTTGAAAGACAGATATGAAAGCAAAATGATGAGAAATCACGTTGTTAAAGTGACACCTTTTTCTGACTGTTCGAGGATATTATTAAATTAACACATAAGAGGAAAGACTATAAGGGAATTCAGAATGCCCACCTGAATTTGACTGGATTTATCCTGTTCACATTCCGGTATTTTCCTAGTAGTGGTGGTGTACAGGCCCACACAACATATGAAGTAGTGTGACTAACGTTTACCAGCCCACGCTTTTGAGAAAAAGGACAGGGGACGGAACAGAAGCACATAAAACATGACTCTTAAAAGGCCACATGACAAGACAAACAAAGAGGTAGAAATAGGACTCCCAGCCTAAAATTACTTTGGGTAAACGCCTCTAAATTTATTCCAGTGTTTAGTTATCTCCCCACAAGATTTCAGAGACAGTTAAGATGAAATATTAACCCAAAGCATGTATTTTGCAACCCTAGGTACTTTGTAGTAGGAGCTTTAGTACAAGAGACCAAAGCCAAGTTTGAGAAGCAATGTATTTGATGGGGTGCACAAAAACCCTAAAAGGAGTGGTAAGAAATTAAATTTAATGGGAAGAACTCAACTCCCTGTACAGATTCTCCTATATATACAGAAAAGGATTACATTTATGTGGAAGGCCAAAGAGCACTGCAATTGATGAGATATTCATAAGAACGTAAAGAAAAATGACAGTTGTGCAATTCATGAGAAAGCAGCAGCAAGCCCATGGCAGAACAGATGAAGCCTGGATGTGTACCAGTACTGTCAGACACAAAGACCACTACATATGCTAAGTCTGAATTAAGACAGAAAACTCGTCTCTAGTGGTGATGATGAGGAGAAGTGGCAGGTAGGAAAAAGACAGGGTTGTTGCTCTTTCAGCTCTGTGACATCCCAACTAAAATTATTTCCCAGAGACTGTACCAGAGAAATAGTCTCCCATGTGAAATTAGATGGAGGAAGTCAGAGCCGGCGGTAGAAGTCTGTATTTGTAGATCATCATCCACATGGAAAATATAACTGACACTGTGGTCGTGTACATTAGTGGAGTGCAAACCAACAGCAGCTCATCTCTAGAGGATGCTGAAGATCTGACATCAACACTGAACACATTTCAGTGCTCTGTTTTTAAGCAGAACAATTTTTGTCTGATACCATTGGCTGAACGCTTATTTTCAACTGGAGAGTATTAGGTCCCACTTCTGGTTTAGTTTCAGCCAAAAGGAACACAGCTCGGGTATTCTAACACGTTCCATGATGTGAATGAAAGCATGGTGGGTGAGGGAGATGGGAAAACTTCAGAAGTGCACACATGATTCAAACTCAGACACTGATGTAGACACACCTTATATTAGTCGATGCAATCTTTCACAAACATGAAGTAAAGGGTAAGAACAAAATCCTGGACCCTCCCAGAATATATGAGAAGAAAGAAAGATAAGGATAATACATTAAAAAGCCCTAAGAAAATGAGTGGTCATATAGAAATAAGATAAAGATATAAGTCTAGTAGGATGAGAAAAAAGAATGAAACCTTAGAGCAATATGAAGAAGGACCACAGTGAAGATTCCTGAAATACAATCAAGACAAGAAAGTGGATGCCTGCATAATGGAACTGTAAAGATGGATGTCCTGCCAACAGTCAAGAAAAAAGCTATACAGTTCCATAAAACCCTTGCTCCCTATGGATTAATGTGCTTGAGGAAAGTGGTGGGAAAAGGAAGAGAAACCTTTACTCCCAAAGCTTTTATTCTGTCTGGAAGATTTTCCAGCAAACACTCCTCAGCTGCATTTTATAATGAAGCATGTACGCAATAAGCGTAAACTGGGATCAGTAACATGTAACACTCACCACTTTTGCATCTAGAGCAACCTGAGCAAACCCTTTTCGATTTCCCCACATGAGTTGATAACTTTCATCACTGAATAGTGCTTCTCTAACTCCACCTGGCGAGATGGACACCAAGTGTCCATTCTTCAGTGCAATGAGACATTCTTCCCTTGTACCTGGCATAACGCCCGTCACTTCCAATAATAATTTAAGTCCTGCAATAAATAAGTAGCAAATACATATTATTAAACAGTTTACCACAAATACTGCTTGCATGGGGGAACAAGATTACAGCTAAATGCAAATCTAATAGCTATATACTTACACTAAGGCAAACTTGTACAAAGGAAGTAAAACCCGTACAGAGTAAATATTGGCAAAATGACAAATACGTGACAGTGATTTTGCCCACATGTTATGAAGATGAATCAGCTTATCAGGAGCATCTCAGTAAATTAATGCCTCCACATGCTATGTTCATAATTATCAAAACACCAGCCATGCAACCAAAACGTGTGCATCATAGAAATCTGAAAATAAACATCTGTTCCTCCCTCCTCCTTTTAAAATATTTTAGTACAGAAAAAAATTACAAATTTTCAGTACAATAAAGAATACTACAAAAATAAATAACCTGACAAGTAACTATTTTTGGTATTATTTTAAAATGTGATGTTTAACATTTTAAACATGGAGGCTTTGAGTTGTTAAATTGAGTATTTTGTGGTTAAATTGCAAACTATGTGGATCAAATTGGACTGGAGTACGACTATTAAGATGCACGAATGGCAGAAGTTAGCAGGGCAGTTTCAGCACTGCATTAACAGCTCAATGGATCTCCTTCGTTTGTTTTCCTAACTGGGATTTCTCCAAAAGACATATTGAGAACCATAGAAGCACTCTATGCTTTCTTACATTATCTTCACATTTTAAATCCATTTGGAACTCCCATAGGGAGTTCACTCAGCAAATGAGTTTCCCCAGTCTTCAAATTCACTGTCCTAACAGCATGGTTTGAAAAGAAATTGTTTATATTAATAAATGTAAACAACAACTGCGGACCGGCAGAACTGGCGTCTAGCACTTCAACTTTGACAAAGGTCTGCAACAGAAACTTTGGAAGGCAGTGGAAAACACAATGCCACATCTTGTAATTGAACTGTGTGTTAACTCAAAGCATTGTGTTCAATAGATCTTTCTGTCAAAGACAGATGTTGACTTTGTTTAATCCCTTTGGGAACTCTCATGTATTCCTGTTTTATCCTGCAGCCATGAATGCCATATCCCGCTCAATCCTTTGCTTGGCTTTAAAACTTTTGCCTGTTAAGAGTTATGATGTATCACAGGAACATGTTACCACTCCTTATTCCTCTTTTCCAGGTCACGCAGAATTTTATATCCCTCAGTCATGCAAGACTCCTGTCGTATGTACTGGCTCTTCAAAGGAAGCCATGCCAGGCTTGTCCTGATCATCCTTGTCCTTTCTTGTATCTTTATTACTTTGCAGCTTTTCTGAGCTGGGGAGACCAGAATTCTATGCAGTGCTCAAGATGTGGGCACCATATGCATTTTGAGTACATAATGGTCTTTCCTCTTTTCTTCTTTTTTCATAAGCCTGAAATTGTTTGCCTTTTAGCAATTGCTGAGACTTAAGCTGACATATTCCTAAAGTCATCTAGAAAATTTAAAGCCTAATTACACGTTCATGTGTTTAGACTTGTTTTTCTTTCCTTCTGCACTGCTTTATAACTAATAACCAGGTTTCATCTGCCATTTAATCAGCCAGTGACTCAGTATTGGTAGATAACCGTACTCTCTGTGTGGGCTTTTACTGCCTTGAAAAAAAAAAAGGCCAATATAAAGCTTTGTCACCTCACTACTGATCTAGATTATGATCATTTTGAACAATACAGGTGCGAGCACTGATCTTCATCGGTATACCTGCTGAATTCTGCTTCTTTGTGAAAATGATCTATTTATTTCTACCCTTTATCTCCTACCTTTTAATCAGTATTCATTCACAAGATGACTTCTCCCCTAACTGTAATTAATCCAACAGACAGCATATGCTCAAAAGCATTCTTTAAAGAACCAATCTGTGAAGTGCAACATTTCTCTGCAAAAAGCAGGTAAGTATGGTAAAGCGAGAGAAGGTTAGGGAGAAGTTGCACTCAGTCTATTACTTTTAGCCACGTTTTCTACTAATGCTGCAAATGAGGAAGCCTAATCTCCATTATTTGTGGTCTTTCTTACCAGATGCCTTTTTGGTAGCCATTTTATAGGTTGACACCATATTTGCCACCTTCTGTTCCTCTGGCATGAACATAATTCAAGCAATATGTTATGTACACATCAGTAGTCCAGAAATTCTACAGTTGAGAGCGTTGCTTGGTCCTGACAATAGTTTACTAAACATTTGTAATAAAAACCTACGCTACGGACACTCCAATTTGAAACAGTACCCTCTCATTTATCCCTTAAAAAAGAAGCCTCCTTTGCAACATTCTGCTAAGCTTTAGGAGTTCTCTTAAAAGCCAATCATCTCTTGATGACTTCATGCTTCTGATGTGTTTAGTACTGCACAGTGTTTACTAAGTATGCTTTCAGCAAATACTTCCTCACCACCTTTCTAGGGATGCCTTAATATGTTTTTCCATCAAACTTGTTTGAGTTTATGCTCTTTGTTTTCAATGTTTGAACACAACTTCCTTTTCTGAAGAATGTCTTTCTACTTTTAAATGGCTTCCTTTACTCTTTACTATTATAGTAATTTTTAATGTAAGTGGTATAAAGGTGCCTTTAAATAATTTCCCTGCTATTCCTTCTGGATGCTCCTTCTTTATGCCTTGTTTTTCTAAAAATGAATGAGGTTTGCTTTTCTGTATCATCTTCTCTGTTTCACAATGGAATTATTTATTTCTCAGTCTACAACGTGTTGAATGTGTTGTGGTGGTCAGTATTACAGAGCTCTCTTCAGCAGTAAAATCTTCAAACAAGTTTTGCGTCCTACTCCAGGCTTTGATGAAAAGATAGATGTGATGTCATACCCCACTGCAATGGCTACTCAGTGTAGAGCGCAAGTAGGTAATTGATATCTTACCATTTACTGGGCTCTTCTGCACTCACAGCCCATTGCTGACCAGCCAGCATTAGGTCAATAATATAGTCCTATCCTCTACTTTCTACTGAGGCATGACATTTCATCCCAACAGGATTATATAATGTCTATTTGTTGGCTTTGGACAGTCTACCAGTGTTTTTATGACCTTTCTCTTAAAAGATGGGATATTCTACCCTGTTTGCCCTTCTGCATCTACAAGCTATTAGTTTAAAAGTCTAAAAGCAGTCTTTTAGTTTAAAAGCTCTCTTGAAAGTGTAATAAATGTGAATTTCACCAAACAGGTTGAGTGAATCCAGGATGCTTAAGTACAGGAGAACACGTTCTTACCTGGTAAACGAAAGACAAAATGATCAGCTACTGACAGGCAAAGTCTTTTTTTCCAGAGAAACAGCCTAGACAAAAAGTAAAGGTAGTCTATAGGAATAGCTCCATGGTAATACACAAGAATGCCCGGTCCTTCTGGTAGGTTTTCCACACCATGAAGCTCATAACCTGTTTGGGATGGAAAGCAATACACTGACAATGATGGCTGTAAATCATCTGGCAATTTAAATAAAAGTGTTTAGTGCCCTTTGTTAAATGACTTTCAGAGTTGTGAAAGCCTCTGCAGTAGCTTTTAAAAGAATTAAGTTCTGGATGGAACTTTTGGTGAATAGCAAAGAGGAAGCCCCTCAAGCACCACAGATTATCAGTGGACTAATTTTTTGGTCAGTTTAATCACTAGATCAGACCTGAACCTGACATTTTCCCCAGTGAGGGGACTAACTATTTCCCATTAGGAACTTTTTTCCCAGTCCAAAGTACAATAATTAATTGAAAAAAAAAACCATTACTGTACTGGTGTGAAACCACTTCGCTGGCAGAATGAGAGGCAAACAAGCAGTCAGGATGCTCTTCTGAAATATGTAAGTATGAATCTCCATTCTGTGTCAGGCAGAATGAAAACTTTGGGATTTTCCATCTCTGGTTAAGATGTTTAGGTCCAAATCAGAATCTGTAAGAATCCCAAAGAGAGGTGCTCTCCACAACAGTTAAATGTATTCACTTCCAGTGGAAGGGAATTTCCTCACAGACATGGACTTCTGTAAATCCCTCTCCTGGCTCTTCCTATGTTTGATTTAGGTTTTAGGTGGAGCCAGACTAGGAGACTAATGTACACAAAGGCTTGGGAAAGCCACAGCTTCTGCCAACTCAGAGCTCTGTTCCACCTTGTCTGCCTTCATATCCATCCCTGCTACAGTTTCTGTCATGAGCTGTTTGAGGAGAAGGATGGGGATGGTGCAGGCAGAGTCCTAGAAAGAGGTGGAGAAAGTTTTATACTGCAGGATGTTCAAAGATTAAGGGAAAAAGCCGTGAGGAAGGATAGCAACATAGATAGATAACCTGTTATTCTTCATCCTTAGAGCAGCAAAGTTAAGTCTTGCTCATAGCCTTAATCTACATCTGTGGGAAGAATAAGTGCCTGGCATGCAGCTAAGGATTTTCCTAGGGAGCAGGGTGTGTTGAATGTATCTGAAGGTTGAATGTAATGAAACTGAAAAATCAGGTTACTTCTAAATTCTGCCACAGTACAAACTTAAATGTGGTATCTAATTATTTCTTTGTCCATACAGCTCTTAAAATTATTTTCAGCTGTTGTAACAGAAAGTAGTTTTCGGCAACTAAAAATACACTGATTGCATTTCCAACTAGTTGTTGTGTTTTGATCATTTATTAAGTCAGTTTTAAGCAGATACTAAGGTAAATAATAAATCACACATCTCTCTTGCAGTTACATTACTCGAACTAACATTAACACCGCACTTCACTCTGACACTATATACACGGAAGTGCACCTGCCTATCCACTTAAGAGAAATTTACCCTATATAAACTAATTTCTCCCTTTCATTCTGCTTATTCTATAATTGCAATCAATCTTTGAGGTGGAAAATTTTGGGTTAGATGCCATACAAAGTATAATAAATTTCATTTCTTTGGATCCATTTGGAAGAAATAAAAAAAAAATAAAACTTATGTGTATTTACCATTTATTGTAATTCAAAGCTTCAGACAAGTCATGTCATACTTACCATGCCATATTCTTGCATATATATCCCAAAAGCTTGCTATAGCTTTCCTTGCACTATCCCAAACATCACTCAGGGGATCTGCTTTTACCTCACCATTCCTCTGATATATTAAAAGCAAAATATTAGTAAGATAAATGAAAAAGAGGATTGTTAAAGGAACTATAAAAAAAACTAATATTGCACTCATTGTCAGTGAGACAATGACCACATGAAAAAGGTATTTCTTCAGGTACTCCACCACAGTCCATTCTTCCAGTACGTAGGCAAGGCAGCTTAGGTCGGTCATCAGCATCTGTCCTGAAGCGCAGGATTCTTTTCTACCTATCATGTCCTGCATGGAGGAGAAAAAAAAAACCAACAAAAAACCAGCTCTAATTTCTCTAATCATGGAAGTTTCTCAATTTAGGACAAAAGTTTTCTGTAGATATACCTGATGCCTATTTTGGTATAGCACAGAGTCAAACATTTTGTCTCTGTCACGCCAAGATAGCTGCTGGCAATTGCCATCCAGTACTGCCTGTAAAGGGTGATGAGATTATCCTATGTGTTTATGGATCTTTTTTATACAGCCAGATAATAGAGGCTGAAAGGGCGAGGGCTGGAGTCCGAGGAAGCCTCAGGATCCATGCAACATGGCTGATCAGATGATTTCTCTGTATAAGTTTGGTTTACTTTTTAGAAGCTCAAAAGAGGGCAAGTGATAAATATTTTCAGCAGCGATAGCCAAGAAGACTGCTACCAGATGTCTGGGCTCTCCTGATCCTCTGCAGAGAGTCCAGCCTGGGCTTCTGGTCCCTGTCAGCTTGGCAGCAACAGGCAGCGAGGCGAACAAACAGCTGGGTGAGCAGCTGAAGAGCCCGCAAGCAAAACCTGGGCAGCCGTGGCTCCTTCCCAAGGCCTGGAGGGGCCTGGGACAGTGTTGGGTACTGCTGGTGGCACTGGGAAAAGCAGCTCTTCGCCCCTCATCCACACAACCATGCCAACACACCCTGCTTTCAGGTTTTCCAGCCCTGGCAAAGGCCAAGTAGGCTCCATGGCCCCAGTGATGTGTTTGCCACATGCAGCTCCCAGGTCTGTTCCTACAGAGGACCCTGTCTGCCTGACAGCAGGTAGCGGTTTCTCTGGAATGCAAGAGCACTCCAGCATCGCTGGCTGATTTTAAGATTCTTAAGCATTAGCCAGAGATTTAAATGTTGCAATCAGGTTCGGTAATCCGTAACTGAATACAGCTTTTATTTGCCTCAGTCAGGTTACTACTAAATTTTTCTGCTCCAACACCAGAACAAGTACCTACAAGAAACAAATCGTAATTGCCACAGTCAGTGCCAAGATCATAAAGTGCAGCAAGTGCAGACTTTTCTGACTTCATGTCTTCAGCTGCGTACTTTACTTACATGAGCAAACTTGTTATACACTACCCGCTCCATTTTTGTTTTCCTTCTTTGAAGCCCTGGGTAGAATGCAGGGGTGGACTGGTGTAAAGCACAGCTCCGTTCAGAATTATGGATGACAGCAAATAGCAAAAGCGAAGAGCAGCCACGAACAAGCACTAAACTCTAACATGCAGTAAAGCAAGCAAGCCCCATGGCAAGGCCTGCCGACGAGTAGCTGTAACAGCTGTAAATTTGGTCTTGCACACTCCTATCAAAGCTGTCCTTATCTCAAACCCTTCGAACTCCATGTTGGGCACCAAAAAGGACTGTCATGGTTTAACCCTTGTAGGTAGCTGAAGACCACACAGCCACTCGCTCACTCCCCCCCTGCAGTGGGATGGGGGAGAGAATTGCAAGGGTCAAACTGCAAAAACTCACGGGCTGAGATAAAGACAGTTTCATAGGCAGAGCACAATCTGGAAGGAGAGTAAACCAGGAGCTCAAAGGAAGCAAGTACTGTATTATAACAAACAAACAAAACCAATGTGATGAAGAACGTCACGAGAATTAATATAGAATTGTTTATAGCCTGATGACTGGTGCCTCACTACAATATAGGAAGATCTGGAAATTGTCACTAAAAAGAGATTTTATCAATAACATGAAAGAAGTAAAAAGAATAGTCTGCATGATTCAGATATTAAAATCTCTGCTTAGAAGGTGTTTAAGTGGGATAAAGCTGGTGGTGTGGTGCTACTCTATAGTAAAGAAGTTATTAATCGGTTAAAGTTGCTGATAAGAGCAAGGACTACAAATGCTCAATGCCTGCAAAGCACGCTGTGCTGACAGAGCCCAGGAGAAGGCTGTGTTAAGGGCTTGCCTCGGGCTACTCAATCAGAAATACTGAGCAGTACGTAGAATAACTCATTCAGCCTGCAACGGAGGGTGAAGGAAGCGAGTGGAATCTGTATCGTTATGGGGGTTTCAGACTGGGACCACAGACTCCTACAGCCAGCAGCCAAACTGGCTTAAAATTGCAGATAAAATGTCTGTACCCATAGTAAAGGTACCAGTAATAACCCCTATATGATATGGGGATTAATTTGGATATATTGATCACTGACAGGAACCTGGTGATCAAGAGATGGTATAATCTAGCAACATTTTAAGTTTAACAAGTCCAGGTATCTTCTTGTCCCTAACACTCTTTTAAAAACCACTTGTAATTCCCTCTGGCCTCCTGATATTCATTTTTAGTACCTCTTGAAAGACTAGGGAAAATCCAGAGGACTGGACGAGATTTAAGATTATTCCAAAGTCCCCAAACACAAGTAACTGCAGACTCAGCAGCCAGAAAAATCACTGGCAAGATTACTGAAAAGCTGGTACGTGAACAAGGTAACTGACGCCACTCATCATAATTTTGTGGGAAACGGACCTTGTAAACAAGTGCACCTCCACTCTTCGAGGAAATTAGAGGTTTAATAGCTTGTGCAAGCGTCATGCACATACAGTTTTACTAGGGGCTTTTGTCAAAGAGTCACTTTAAGCCACACACGAGCTGCTACATGGAACTCGCCCTTCCACCAGCCCCTCACCCTATGTTCTCACCACCAGCCTGGTCTCCAACAGGATCAGCTGGCTCCCTGCTAACAGGGTGACTCTGAAAATGCTGGCACAAGCAAAACCACTCTTGGGAACAGCCCAAACTTAAGTTGGCCTACAGGGATTATGAAAGTATATTACCAATGCTAATTGACATTTTGATTAAAAAATAAAGCTTTTTATAGTGGAGCACAAATTAAATGAGTGTTGTCATCAACTGACATGACAAAAAGTATCCATCAGTGGTGGAATCCCCATCAAATGAGAACTGAGTCTATGTCCTACACTATTCAGCATTTTCTCCTAATATTAATAGGGTGTTTACATTGATCAATGTAAACAATGTAACATCCCAGGGATTCCTCTTCCTCCATCCTAATTTTTATATCACAGAAAATTATTTGCTGGCTGGAAGACCACTATATTTAATCTTATTTGCTCACCGACCACAGTACAAATGAAGATAGTAACTTATTTGTTTCTGATTTTAAGTTCAATGTAGACGCTTAAAAAAAATCAGAAATAAGTTAAAATACATAAATGTCTAAAAGTATTTTTTTAAACCTACAAAACAGGTACTAACAGTACAGATTTGGCTGAGGACACGTGAAAGTAGCTGGGTACACATGGAGTGAGTCCACCTCATGCCAGCTAGCTGGGTGGGTGGGATACAAGCTAATTCAACATGATTCCAGTTGAATCCAAGCCAGAGTGGAGAAAGAATAAATGATTGACTGACTGAGAAAAAACTAGAAGCAGCATTGTTTTTTCTGGTAAGTAAGGTGCTCAACCAGGTTTCAGTTCCTGCTCCCACAGTTCAATTGTACACTACCTCCAACATTTCAAAATGAAGCAATGAACTCGTCACTGAACCCTGACCCTGGTTTTTGGACCATATGATGTGAGTCCAACATGGTAAATGCATCCCTCTGTACTGCCAGTATAACATCAAAGGACTAAAACAGGACAGAACTTCTATTTTTGCCATGTTCTACTGGCTCTTTCTCACCAGCCCCTTGCTGAGACCACAAACACAATTT
The DNA here is from genome assembly GCF_011004875.1 of Balearica regulorum gibbericeps. Lineage (NCBI taxonomy): Eukaryota > Metazoa > Chordata > Aves > Gruiformes > Gruidae > Balearica > Balearica regulorum. Next base: position 42,803,146 of record NC_046185.1, on the reverse strand, counting down.
TGAAGCATTCCTTCTATTAAACACCATATAGGAAATTATTACATAATTGAGTGCCTATCGCAAGCCTATTACTAAAGACCTGTTTGATTATGCACTGGAATAGAATGCAAGACTGTTACTGCAACATGTTTACTCATAACTGCTCTGGTTTGCCCCAAGTCTCAAAATTTAAGAGAGAAATTTCTCTTCTGCTTTTATCCAACCTGAGCCAAGAGCAGCTCCCATGTTCCTCAATACTGAACATCTCACAAAAGGTTAACAAATGAGTATAGTGTTTTGTGAACAAACATTTTTTAAATTGTATTTTTCACATCTCATGTTACTTTTCTGAGTGATTTCATTGTTCTTCTAGAGAACAACATCTGTGTTGACATGCAAGATGTTTGTTTGGGCTCCACCTATAAAGCATATCGAATTCCAGAGTAATGGCTGTATCTACAATGTAAAATTACAGGTGATGTCAGAGGGAGACAGAACTAATGTCTCCCTACTTAAAGGGAAGACAACAAAAGCCTTCCAACAAAAGCCTCCTGTACTACGGGTCACTCAGATCCCGAGCTCTTGCTGAAGCATCATTTGTCGATAAGGATAATCTTACCACACTGTAATCCCAGGGAATAGAAGTGCAACAACAAAACTGTCACAAGAGACCTGTGGCATCAAAATTAAAACCTTGTAGTTGGCTTTCAACCATGACCAAAGAGTGGATAATCTTGGTCTTGCGGCTCACCAGTTGTTCTTGGCAGGAGGTTTAGCAGAGCATAGTGGGAAGATGAGTGTAAAGCAGCTGGAAACTCTTCTACAGAGAATTTTTTGACCCCTGCTTTCTTGTGGCGGGCTCCTACTTTCTCTTCTGTCAAACTCAACTGCTCTGTTTCACAAGGGGAGTAATCTAACAGTTACAGCTCTGCATCTTGCCTTTCGATGTAAATGAAATTCCAATCTTACGTTTCCCAGAACTTTTGTGGCAGTTCCACGGAAAATAACTCTTTTGCTGGTCTCACACTGCCAGCACCCACTTTATTTGCCTCCATAAACCCACCCATATTGTACGCTGCTACGGCTTTCCTCACCTTCACAGATTATCAGCACATCCACCCCAAAACTGAAGGGTCTATCCCCCCAACATAGAAACTATCAGCAATCACAGCACCCCGGCCCCCAGCTTTCCGTGGCTATTCCCCCTGTCGCACACACCCAGGGTACCTAACCCGGAGCATTGTTTCCCGTTTTTTTCTCTTTCAGCCTCAGCAAATACAATGAACTAAATTCCCACTTGGGTTTGATTCACCACGGTGGAAACGAGGAACCATCCCTGGCCGGACATCACTGCTCGGGCCACTTTCCAGAAATGTGGCAGGTAAGAGCTGGAAGAGGGTGTGCGAAGAGCAGGATCTGCGTTCAGTGGCGGTACCCGTCACGCTCAAGCACAAGTAAAATACAGCAAGTGCCCGACACCTACATTTACCCTTTTCTTCACCTCGCAACGTCATTAACGTTTTCAAATGTCATTACCGCAAAAACTCGGGGGGGCGGGGGGGTCCCCAATTCCTGGTGCTAAGGGACCCTGAGAAAAGGTCGTTGCTGAAGCACAAGGGTACTGCGACGAAAGACCCTCCGCCACCCCCTATCCCCCGCACCGGCCCTCCGCGCCCGCCGCCGGCGTGACGTGACAGCCGCCCTCCGTCCCACCCCCGCCTCGCGACCCACCCCCCCCCCCCGCGCCCCAGGGCTGCGACCCTCCGCGCACCCGGCCCCGCTCACCTGCCCGCGGCGGCGGCGGCCGTCACAAGGACCCCGCGGATGGAGCCCCGTCCCGGGATAAGCGCGCCGCCGCCCCCGCGCCCAGGCCCGAGGAGGCGGGGCTGGGCCTGGCAGCCCCAGTGGGTTCCGCGCCCAAATCTCCATTTTTAATTCTTCAGCGATAAAAATCCCGGGACGGGCGGCGGTGTCCCCGCCCGAGAGCCGCTTCCCATCGCAAGGGAACGGGGATGGGAGACGCGCGGAGCCTTCGGCGGCATCTCAGCCTCAGCGCCCTCAGCCCCCCTCTGCACCCCGGCTCTCCTCACGCCGCCGCGGGGGGACGCGGGTGAGCGGCCGCTCCCGCCCCGAGGTCTCCCCGTCCGCGGCGGAGGCCGGGACTCCCCTTCCCGCTCTCTCCGTGGTGACCACGAACAAGCCTGCGAGGAGGTTCCGGCACGGGAACGCTGGGCTTAAGGCGCGCTGCCTGCTTCTGCTGCGGCTGCAGACGGGGGGAGTAAAAGTCTGCGGTTAGCCAGCGGGGATGAAGCGGTGTTTCCTATCCAGCTACTTCGAAATTATAGGCAGTTCAGTCAATATATCCTACAGGTAGATGGGATTTAAAACAGCTGCGGGTTGTGGATTTCAGGCTTTGCACGACTTCCCACACAAGACTCCCATCACTGCTTATAAGGCAGGAGTACCCGTTCTCTGCTTGGGAGAAAGGAGCCTCCCCGCCGGGACGTGCCTCCACTCGATTCGCGTGTGCGTTGATTAAGGAAACTTACAGACAGCGGCGTTGCCTACTGAGTTGAGAATGTGCGATGGTTTTGCAAAGGAAAGGATCTCTTTAAAAAATTTAGTAGAACAGGGTGTCACGCAGACCGGAGGTGTAATTAAATAGAAAGCAGCTAGACCGTGCTATTATGGCTAAATTAAGTGGAGGAAACCTGAAGCGTAATACTTTTATGTTGTACTGTTGTTCACTCTATGGGTAATATGACGGAGGTCATATTTAGACTGATAAGATCAATAGGGACCAATTTTTAAGTCCAGAAAAGGATTAATCAGACCTACGTAAGACAGGTGATAGAATTTCATTGATTTGATTTGATATGGAACAAGAAATTGAGGAATAACAGTGATTTGCAAATGAAGAATCTAGTTTCCCAGGTGAAAAAATGTATTTATGATTAGTGTCAACTTCTGAAGAATGAGAAGGTTCTGCGAGAGGACTTGGAGTTTGTCTCTTCCAGGATACAGCATACTGAGTCAGGACTGACGCAGGTCCTGAAGGCAGGCAGAATTGCCCACCAGCTGCTCTTCACAGTGTGACACTGCTTTAAGAAAGGTCCACTCTAACTTGAAAATGCTCAGAGGACTAAGTGAGCATATTCAATAACACTGTAAAGGGGATTTGTGATGATTGTCCAGTAGGATTTATTCCTAAAGAGGATTCTTCAGCAGCTAGACTCCCTCCAAACTTTGGAGAGTCTTGGTTCAGCTGACAAGCAGATTGGCTTGCCACCTGTGCTTCAGAAGATGCAGAGGATAGCAAGCGGTGCTCCAATCTGAGCATCTCTTATATCCACATTCATCCCAGTTGCACCCCTTGTGTGGCTCCCATGAAATAAAATGCATGGCTGCCATACGTTTCTTCCTGCACATACGTTGTGCTGTAGCTGTGGTTCAGGGGAAAGACTCACAAACCTGCAAAAAAGCATCCACCAGTGATGCCATCAGTGATGCTTTTCTGCTGGGTTCTGGCCTTTCTGGCTCAAGGCAGAGTTGTTCAATAACAGCTTTTCTCCTAAGGGAAGACATTTAGGAAAAACTTGATATTCCTTGCCTAGCATGAAGCAGCAAAATCATCATAAAAGTGGTTTTGCTAGTAGAGAGCTCAGTAGAATGCAGATATAAAGTCTTTAAGTGGCAAAAGTAGATTTCGATGATCAGTGCAGATAGAAGAAGGTTGTAGGTGATGCTTACTAGCCAACAGCAAATGTAACTGAAATAAAGTATTTTGGTTTGTTGGCATGTGTTTTGTTTCCTTGTATTTGCATGATGGTGTACTATCATGCAAAGAATCTAAATAGAAATTAAAGAACTAAAACTGCTATTGAAGAACAGAACTATAATTAAATAACAATCGTGATAACATGGATATTGAAAAATGCATTGGAATAGAGTATTGAACAGCATTGTATGATAAAAAATAATTGCATTGCTATCTTTGCTTTTCCTTCTCTCTCTCTTTTTTTTTTTTTTTTTTTTAAGAACAAGAGTGTTACAAGGCTTTCTCAGAGTATTTTTAGGAATCTGGTATGGGCCTCCAGCAGCAGATTTGGATATGAAGGGAGATTTCAAATGATGGATAAAAGTACTCTGAGGAATTCAGTTCATTACATGAAATCAGAATTTAGGCATTTGAATCATGGATATAAACATTTTATGAGAAATGTAGCAAAAGGAACTGATTGGGATAATGAACTGTATCTTGTGAATCAGGAGCATATGTTAAAAGGGGAAAAAATAACAGTCAAGATTTTCTACCTTCAGATAAAAACAAAAGTAGAAACCAATGAAGGTGAGAGAGAAATAAAAAATTAATAGGGCTGAAAAAGTACTTTACGCTAATTTTGAATAAAGGCAATGAGATGGAGCATTAGCAGATTGATAATAAAGATGAAGGAGCAGGAATACAAAACTGGAATAAGAAATCAAGGTTCAGAAATTGTAAGGACAGAACCACTTAGTTTTCTTAATCTATACAAGAACAATGTCTAGCAGATGTAATTGCAGGCCCAGTAATAAGGATTTTTTAGTAGCTTCATGAAGTTAAGAATACCAAATAACTGAAAAATAGTAAATTTAGCACCTATATCTGAGAAAGTAAGAACAATTAGGTGTTTACTGTATTCTGTACTGCAACAGTGTGTTCCAGACCACTGTGTCTGAAGAAAATAGTAGTTCAAGATGTGGAGAAATGGTAAACTCATATTTCATTTTCTAATTGTAAATCCTGCCAGGCAATCCTGCCAATGGGGTGAAGCTATGGAAGGGGGAAGTATAACCTTACGGTTTATCTGACAAGAATTCCTGGTAGGATTAGTGAAGTGTTACAACCAGCGTAGAAGGCATTACTGAGATCTTCTTTGAAATACTGTATTAAATTCTATTTCCTTCTTGTTTATACAGATTAATTTAGATTGAAACAAGAACAGAAAAGAGCCCAAAGGATGACAGAGATGCAGAAGCTTGTTTTAGGAGAATGAGAAAGAGGCATGTGACTTTTTTTTAGCCTAGCAAAATGAAATTTCAAACAGGATGTAACTGTTGCTGTTAAAGAATTTAGGGGGTGAGAAGGGCGAAAAGTAACTCAGTTAAAGGCCAGTCAAAGCACAGAATAAATGAGTGTTAATGGCCAGTCTATAACTTTAACACATTTTATATTCAGATAGGATTTCTAGAAAAAAAAGATGTTTTGAATCTATTTACGAGAGAAGTAATAGAGTTTCTACTGCTATTTGGAAGTCAAAATAAATAAGTTACAGAAAGTTGGTGGTTCAAGTTTGGTGTTGCTTGCACGACACTGCAGGTGAGTTGCACTCAGAGCTGGCTCCCTTTTGCCGAGGATGGTTCCAAGTGGTGTTCCTGAGGCCGGTCACAAGTGGTGTTCCCCAGGGCTCAGTACTGGGGCCAGTTCTCTTTAATATCTTTATCAGTGATCTGGACAAGGGGATCACGTGCACCCTCAGTAAGTTTGCAGACACCACCAAGTTGTGTGGGAGTGTCGATCTGCTTGAGGGAAGGAAGGCTCTGCAGAGGGATCTGGACAGGCTGGATCAATGGGCCAAGGCCAGCTGTATGAGGTTCAACAAGGCTCAGTGCCGGGTCCTGCACTAGGGTCACAACAACCCCATGCAGCGCTACAGGCTTGGGGCAGAGTGGCTGGAAAGCTGCCTTGTGGAAAAGGACCTGAGGGTGTTGGTTGATAGCTGGCTGAATATGAGCCAGCAGTGTGCCCAGGTGGCCAAGGCGGCCAACAGCATCCTGGCTTGTATCAGAAACAGTGTGGCCAGCAGGACCAGGGAAGTGATCGTCCCCCTGGACTCGGCACTGGCGAGGCCACACCTCAAGTGCTGTGTTCAGTTTTGGGCCCCTCACTACCAGAAGGACATTGAGGGGCTGGAGTGTGTCCAGAGAAGGGCAACAAAGCTGGTGAAGGGTCTGGAGCACAAGTCTTATGAGGAGCAGCTGAGGAAACTGGGGTTGTTTAGCCTGGAGAAGAGGAGGCTGAGGGGAGACTTGATCACTCTCTACAACTCCCTGAAAGGAGGTTGTAGTCAGGTGGGTGTTGGTCTCTTCTCCCAAGTAACAAGCGATAGGACAAGAGGAAATGGCCTCAAGTTGTGCCAGGGGAGGTTTAGATTGAATATTAGGAAAAATTTCTTCACCAAAAGGGTTGTCAAGCATTGGAACAGGCTGCCCAGGGAAGTGGTTGAGTCACCATCCCTGAAGGTATTTAAAGGACATCTAAATGTGGTCGTCAGGGACATAGTTTAATGGTGGGCTTGGCAGTGCCTTCTTGTGATGCATACTTTATTAATGGTTTTCATCAGATCATTTTCTGATAGCAGAGAAGTGACAACTCATCAGGAATTTTTGGATCTCTTGCAATTTATAAAGGAACATGGTCTCTGTGAGGTATTGTTCTCTGTCTTTTCTCTATACCTTAATATTTTGCAAGTGTCCTCTGCATTCTTTTCCAATATATCTCTACTGATGTTCATATAATTTTCCTTCTCTCTATCTTTCTTGAATCTCAGTCTGCATTATTCTTACTCCCTATTCTTTTTTCCCAGCACTAGTTCTTAGTCTGAGATTCTCTCTTTCCTTTCCACATCTCTCTCTTTCTGTTCTCAACATTAATCCATCTCACTTGAACAACCCCAACCTTGTCTCCATCACCTTGATTCCTAGTTTCTTTGCCCAGTTTATCACAATATCAACACCAATGAAAGCTTCCCTGTCTAATTAGGTGCACCTTTCCCAACATCCCTTCATTGACCCAAAACCCTATTGACTCTCCCCAGCCTCATTATCTGGAAATGGCACTGTCCATTCCCAGCCCTTTTGCACACTATATCTCCTTTTAAAAAAAGACTGCTCCCCAGCCTTCTTACCCACCTTCATATCTGTTAAATCCCACTGAAGTTTCACAACACCCCACCCTTCCTTCCCACAACCTCCACTAATCCCTTGCACTTCTCTCTCCCTCCAGTCTCCTGGAATTCAGCAGTTGCCATAAAATTTCATTGCCTGCACTGATAGCCTTGAGCTATTTTTGCACCCAGAGGTAGAGGAAATAGGATGAGATGTTCTGCTTAGTTCTGGTTTGATTAATGCTATATATTGTGAGAAATTACAGTATATAGAAAGGACAGAGTCTTTGCAGATATTTAGATTTTAAAAGGTGCTGCTCTTTTTAAACATAAGTACACTGCATTTTTTTTACATTTCATAGTAGGTCAGCCTAGATGCAGGGCAGAAATATATCTGGTGATTTCCCTCCATCCACTTCAGCTTCACAATGGACTGTTCAGCCTTCATATCAATGGCTGAAAACTCAATAAGCAGTTGGTAAAGTCAACCAAGAGCTGTGTATAGCTCGTAGGATAGCAGAACTTAAATTTTGCCTCTAGCCCGTGACAATTGTGTCACAACTTGCCATCAGAAGGTTCAGAGAAGAGGAGGAAAAAGCGATTCATCCCAAATATACACAGAGATTCAAAACATTTGCAGTATTTGTACACTGTTTTCTGGGTTGCAACACTCATGGGGTACCTCAGCAAAAACACACATACGTCATTTCTTTGATAACTCAGCATCATTCTGGGCAGAACGAACCAAGCCCAGCAGTGGTGTGAGCAGTCAAAATACTAGTGATGACCGTAAGTGTACATCTTTTAGCAAGACTGAAGTGTGTGTAATGTACTTGCCCTGTGGTGATGTTACTGACAGACACGTATGCAAATTGCATGGCTATTAACTATTATGTGCACCTGAATACATGGTTATTTTCTAAACTCATGTACATACAGACACAGGAAAATATGGCCTTATCTCATCAGACACTTTTCTTTATGTAGGGTTGTACAGCTCCTACCGTGGCTGGACTATAGTCAGGACTGAGGTCTCCACTTCAGAGCAGTCTAATTGATGGTCCCATTGCTCCTGAATGATTTTGCACCACTTCAAGCATTATAAACTGTATTCACCATCAAATCCCAAAATAAACATTGTAATATAATTCAGGTCCTGATTGTCAAGAGGTTAGGTGGCCTTGCTCTAGTTATTACTTCAGTTAAATACTGTAATAATAGCATTCTTTCTATTGCAAGCAGTCAAGTGGGTGTATATGTAGTGATTGCCTAAGTGGGTAGAATTTGCACAGATGAAAATGAAGTAGATGAGCTGTAATATCAAGTGTGGGTGACATGCCTTCTTTATACACCCTTTCTGCTTGCCCACGCAGAATGTACACACCAAACAAGGCAGCCTTCTGAAGGGTCATCAAACCTAACAGAAGCATGGGGTTTGCTGAATGGATCTGTCTAGGGTGCTTTAGGCTTCAGGAATTTAAGAGAAAAGTGCTTAACAAGACATTTGTTGGTTTTGTGGAGGGTTTTTTCCTAACATCATCTCATGTACTACCAAGTAACCTTAATTTGAACATTTATGAAACTGTAACTTCAAATACTCTGCCTAAAAGAAAATTTTATAAATGTTTTCTTCTGCATCATTAAGAAAAGGATATACGAATTATAATCTTAACTAAACTACAGCAGATAGAAAAGGCTAAAGCGTGTTTGAGGTTTTTTGAGAATCTGAACATTAGAGAACACGCTTCTTTTCATAGGGGAATATATTTAAAGACAAATGAGAAAATATTGTAACTTCATTTCAGCTTGCTGGAGTGTTTCATTCTTAAATAAAACCGGAAAACCCAGCCAGAAAGGTGACAGACCTCATTTGTCATAGGTTGACAAGTCAGAAGCTTAGGCAAATTTCTTACTTGGGGCAGGTTTTTTTATGATACAAAAGACAAGAGATTAATGCCTACATAAAATGCTTGGTCTTGTGTCACTAAGACATTTGAACCATTTGTTCAGTACACCACCCTTTCACACAGGTAATGGCAAAACATTTGGGCTATTTTATATTTTTCATGTATTTGAGCCCAGGTTTTACCATCACTGGTCGGCCAGACTTTTCTGTCTCTAGTCCTGGTAACAGGAAGAACTGAATTGCACCACACCTGATGGACTTAACCATAAAATGGCAGTGACGATGATCTCTGGTATCATTCCACAGACAAAAATGTTGCCCAATTCTTCTATTCAAGGAAGTAGAGGAGCAGCCCTCTAGGGCCAGAGCAGGACTGGAAGGGATCACGTCACCTCAAGAGGTGATCAGGTCCATCCCCTTGCTTAAGGCAGTGCCTCCTCTGTCTGGGTCTTCACACATGCTTGTCTGTATCAGTCTGAAAAAATACAGTGATAGAGATTACCCCACAACACTACAAGATTATTATTATTATTCTTTTGTTATGAGTCTTCTGTAAAGCAAACAGACATTTCAGAAGATAGTCTGTTGGGAGGGATTGACGGATGATTAATTAAAGCACTTTATTTTTCCATGTAAATTAGTAGTAATCACAGATATATAGCCATTTTCTTTGTTGCATTTTTAGATGTTCAATTCCTGGCACATCAAAAAAAAAATCAGGAGCTCTTCAGGAGTATGTAAAATGAAGTAATCTTTGCAATAAAACAATAATAAATCATGATTTCAAGCAATTTCACAAAAGCAATGCTATTTAACTGAAAGGAATCTGAGGAAAAAATAAGCTTATATTTTAGTAATAAGAAAGTTAATCCAAACCATCATACTTTCTTAATTAGATGGCTTTAAACCATTTTTCTCCCCTGCATGCCTTTCAATCCCCTTTGACTTTCAGAAAAGGTACCAAAGTGCTTCTTGAACTTAGTTCTTTTTTTCTAGATTTTCAATTTCTAGATTTTCAGTGATCAGCACGCTTTGTACCTGATCAAACTAGGATTTTTCAATCCTAGTTGACTAGTTAGGAATTAAATTGCTGATTTACAACACAGTGACTTTATTCTGTCTTAGATTTACTGGTATCTAAGGTTACATTTATAGCTGCAATGACTACTAATAAAAACTCGTTTCTAAAAATAGATCCACCCACAAAGAAAAAAGTACAATCTTTTGCATAGTCCTGTTTCAGAATAGAATATAAATTTAGTAGACATAGTGCAATGTTTTAAACTGCATTCATTTTACTTCACTCACTGTGCCACAGATCTTTCTAAATACACTGCCGATTCAGCAGAGCAAGACCCTTGGTTCTCATCCATGTTTGAGTTCATTTTACACTGCTCTAGCAGTGTGAGGACACCTGAAAAGCTGCTTATTATTCATATATCTTTAGGGCTTCTTCACAGTGTTAGAGATGGGTGTAAAATAGGGAATCTATAAAAATATGCAGTTCATATTTAAAATGCAGTTCACTTAATGAAAATGCAATTCATTTAACATGCAGGTAATTTTTAAAACATGTATTGTATTTTCACACATATTCATTCCCATGCCCATCCTGTGAATGTGCCTATGCTCAGACACCTGGGATCAAATAAACTGAATCACAAAAAATCATCCTTCTTATATTTTCTTCTGAGGGTATTCTGTAAGAACTACTGCTTCCACCTATTTGAGGATTGAACTCATTTCCTTTTCCTGTCTGGAAAACTAGAGGTTTTTTCCAAAGATCATGAAGTGATTTCCTGGAAGATATTTCTGGGTAAGGAGTCCGAGTCACAGAACAGTCAATTCAAGTCGTTGACCAGCATGAGTTAAGATGGTGTTTCCAGTTAAGGATGCTAGCCTTGATCTGGACAAAGCACTTTGAGGTATTTCTGTTTCTTTTGTCCCTGGTCACAGTAAGATAGATAGGAGGTGACAAGTATTAGCCAGAGGTATTCTCATCACTGATTGCCAGCTTTGCCTTTCAGAAAATTACGGAATCTTGGTCAATCCAATACAGTCTTGCATATTGTGATTAAAATCATACTTGATGATTTAGCATGCATATTCCCAGAGATTTTATTCTGGACAAAACAGAAGCATTAAGTAAGTGGTTTTCACATGAAATTTCACTGTCTTTTTCAGTGAGAAATCCTAGGAGTTTGCCTTTTACTAGCACAGAATGCTGATACTCTTACATCCCAACCCACGGATGCCTGACATAATGGCTCAAATGGCTGCTGATCTGCATTTGAAGAATGCTTGTTTCCTCATGAAATAAGTGCTTACTAACTATAAAAATGGATCCATTAAACTCTTCTGAGAAAATACACCAGATATTGTCAGTCCAATGTGTTCTTGGTTCTTTCTATCATCTGCTCAGATTAGCTTAATCATCCTGAACTCTTGGTTAGAATTGAAGGAGTCTATCATTTTTTTAGGTCAGTCAAGAACTAAAACATCTGGTAGCTTATCTGGTAGTTAATTTAGCCCACTGCATGGCATTTCTATATTTCCAATATTTCCACAAATAAATATATTTCAATATTTTCTTATGTAATTATACACAACTTTTTAAGGGATCAGCCAACTTGTTGTATCTGTAAAAGACTGCCACTTAGTATGGCCTGATGTTGGTATTTGCAGCCTTCCTGGATGCAGCTTTTGAGTCCCTGGACATTTATTCATCATTACATGTGTTCAGGAAGGTGTTTTTCCCAATGACAACAGCTGCCATGAGGTTAGAAGAGTTCAAGACCAGTGTGGCTGCTTCTTCAAATGTGATATTCTTTTTCTTTGTACCTCTGAGACAAATTTTTCCCAGATGTTAAAATTTAATCAGAGAATTCAATTACCTGTGCTCTTTCCTAAACCTTGCAACTGTGAGGCTGAGGTGTATGCTGCAGATATCAAGAAGGCCATCTCTTTTTACCACCTCAACGCTATTTTTTTTCAGATGGCCTGTGAAGCTGATCACATTAGCAGCCAAGAAATCCAGAGGTACAGTCATCTCCACACTGAGAAAGTGTAACTGCAGAGCAGATTGCATCAAGGCTTGTTATGACATTGCTAAGGTGGATGGAAGTGTCCTCTGTCATCACAGCCCATGCCACCAGAGTTCAAGCCCTATCTGTGGCCTCAGTGAGAAAGGGATGTGTAGCATAATTCTCCCATCTGTAACTGCATCCGTACCACTTCCGACCACCCTGCCACTACTGAGCACTGCAGGAGGACTTCCACTAGTGGTAAAGGCTTCCCAACTTCTTTGCTTCAAGGATTTTGAAACCCATCACTCAGTAACTGTGAACAGCTCCTGAAGGTCTTCCATGAAGTTAACATGCATATAAACAGCCACTTGAAAGTAAAAAAAAAGAAAGAGACTTCCCCCAGCTGCAGTCCTTTGAAATGTATTGCCTTTATACATATTTACCTCTTACCATTTTCCCTTTCTCCTCCAGAAACTGCTAAAAATATGAATTCTGGGATTTTGGTACCAAAAGAGAGTCTGACTGATGCCAGACATTTTCCGTTCCACGTAGTCATGCAGTGGGAATGAAGGAAGCAGGAGGGATGATGGCCTACATACTCACTGTAAGACTCTGTATTGGGTTTGCATGGCAAAGTTTTGGTGGCGGGGGAGCTACAGGGGTGGCTTCCATGAGAAGCTGCTAGAACCTTCCCCCATGTCTGACAGAGCCAATGCCAGCCAGCCCCAAGACGGACCTGCTGCTGGCCAAGGCCGAGCCCATCAGCCACAGTGGTAGCACCTCTGGGGTAACAGAGTTAAGAAGGGGAAAAAAACCTGCACAACTGTAGCTGGAGAGAGGAGTGAGAATATGTGAGAGGAACAACTCTGCAGACACCCAGGTCAGTGCAGAAGGAGGGGCAGGAGGTGCTCCAGGTGCCGGAGCAGAGATCCCCCTGGCAGCCTATGGTGAAGACCATGGTGAGGCAGGCTGTCCTCTGCAGCCTATGGAGGCTGATGGTGGAGCAGATACCCACCTGCAGCCCATGGAGGACCCCACGCCAGAGCAGGCGGAGGCACCTGAAGGAGGCTGTGACCCCGTGGGGGACCCAAGCTGGAGCAGTTCATGAAGAGCTGCAGCCTGTGGGAAGGACTCATGTTGGAGAAGCTGGTGGAGGACTGTCTCCCATGAGAAGGACCCCACACTGGAGCAGGGGCAGAGTGTGAGGAGTCCTCTCCCTGAGGAGGAAGGAGCGGCAGAGACAACGTGTGATGAACTGAGCACAACCCCCATTCCCCGTCCCCCTGTGCTACTCAGGGGGAGGAGGGAGAGAAAATCAGGAATGAAGTTAAGCCTGGGAAGAGGGGAAGGGTGGGGGGGAAGGTGATTTTATGATTTGGTTTTATTTCTCATTACTTGGCTCTGATTTGATTGGTAATAAGTTAAAATTAATTTTCCCAAGTCAAGTCTGTTTTGTTTGTGACAGTAACTGGTGAGTGATCTCTGCCTGTCCTTATCTCGACCCACGAGCCTCTCGTTATATTTTCTCTCCCCTGCCCAGCTGAGGAGGGCAGTGATGGAGCGGCGTTGGTGGGCACCTGGCCTCCAGCCTGGGTCAACCCACCACAGACTGAAAACTCTTCAGCCTCTGAAGACCGGGACACCAGTGTGCAAACCTACACATGAATCGCACACCTTCAAAACTCCAGTTACTTTGCTGCTGAGAATACCTAACAGTTGGCATAATCCAGCTAGTTTTTAACGCAGTAGCATCTTTGATACAGGATACAGGCTCAGGACTATCTCATGTCAGAAACAGTCCTAGCTTACTGACCTTCGACAGAAAAGGAAAAGTTTGTTAATCCCTAAGGAGTGAAATAATTCTGGTGGAAGATTATAAAAATATCTGTATGGTTTTAAATGCTCTGTTATTACCTGTAGTTGTTAGGTAAAGGATGAGTCCTAAAGAGGCCCTCCCTGATGATTTGGTCATGGTATTACAGATTTCATCTTGAATTAATGTCCTCTTTCAGCTGCTGCCCTAGGCCTTGTGACTGACTGTCTCCTCCGTGACTCAGTCCCATGGCTGAGATCATTCTTGTTTCCAGCCAACAAGGGTACTGGTTGTCCACATAACTCCAAACGTAACAACTGAAACTGCAAAGTACCATTGGTAGGATGTCCTTACTCCTGTCATCTGCAGGTAGGAAGCTACTGAAATTTTTACCATTTATATTTGAGAACATGTAGTTGAATTAATGAATCAAAGAGTACCTGAAAAAAATGTCCTTTTTAATTCTCTGAATCAGGAAAAATAAACTAAAAATACATTTTCTTATTTTCTTTTCATTTTCTTTTATTATTAATTTTCTTTATATTCTTAAAATATATTTCTTAAGGTACTGTTAAAAATAGAGGATATTTGCTGAGAAGTGTCTACAGTTAAGTGCAGCTGTCATTACACTGATGTTTTCTACAACGTCATGAGCTATAGGTAGATTGCTAGATAGCCTACTCAGTTAATAGAAGTCTCAGAAGTTCTGCTTTATAGTAATATAGTCCAAAAACCCCTAACAAAACACTTGTCTCCTGTACCCTGTAGGGTTATCAGAACAGTGTCTTTGTCTGAATCATTCACCCAACAAGACTCTAAATGTTCTGCTAAATGTGCAGCTGAGAGTAGCTGATAAGAAGAAAAAAAATAGACTAGATTTTAATTTTCTTAGTTTTCTTGCTTCAGTGGTGTGCCTCTGTGTGATGATGCCTCAGTGAAAAAGCATCTCCTGACCATCACAAACGTGGCCAGTAGCAGAAGCTGTTTAAAGTCAGGGACATCTTCGAGATTCAAGCTCTTTTGTATCCTGGTCAGAACTTACCAAGATCATTAAAGTAAAAATGAGAGAACAAACTATTAATTGATTTCACATCTGTGGGTCAAAACCATCTTTGAAACCAATAAGAGTGTCATTTACCTAGACACTATAAGTGGTAGAGCTGATATTAAACGCATACATCGTAAACAGTTTAATCAAAGTTATAACAAATAATTAACTCTTCCATTAACACCGCCCAGATGTGGAAATAATCTTATTAATCATCCTGGGTAGGCAGTGCCTGTAAATAATGTTGCATAACAGTTGATATTGTATAGAGCCTTTCTGCATCAATATTTTTCTTTTTCTTTAAATATTTTATATATGTCTAGATACTGAGCTTTTGGGTTTGGTTCTTCTTCTAAAAAGAGTTTCATAAAAAACCCTATTTAATAATACATTTTCAGAATAACAACAGTGATGTTAAAAGCAAAAGGATTTTTAGTACCTTTAATGCCTTGATGCATCTGCATCAACTTGCACTAACTAATATGCGTGTCCTATGAGAGGAGAACTGTGCCATGTTCATCTACAAAAGAGATCAGCTAATGGTGCAGTAGTAACCCTAAGATTGGCAATTTGTGACTTTACATTAGCAAATCTTAATGTCCTTTCTATTTAGTGCTTATTTGTATAAATTACTTATAAATGATACAAAACCAGATTAAAAGGTCTTAAGTGTTTTACTCGCATTACAGATGCATTTCCCTCAATGTAATAGTGGGAGTTGCATTGTCTGTTGAAATAATCTGTCAAAATTCCACAGGACTAGATGTATTATAATACAAGGTTACCACTTCGTATTCCACTCCTTCTATTTGTTAATAAAGATTTTCTTTTTCTCATCTTACACAAAATTATTCCTCATCATTTAAAAAGGACATTAATTGCTTAGAGTTAAAGGCCTAGCACCAGATTCAGAAAAGGTAACCTGCCTTATGTTTAAAGCTGGGGAAAGCTAGTAAGGTAGTTACTTCCAGTGTAAATAGAGACTTTGAGGGAAGTCAGAGGCAGTTTCTGATCAAATTCATTAGAGTGCAACAACTGGACATCTGGTAGGTTAGAAACTCCTGTTCTGTTGGCATGTTCCTATTACTGCATAAAGTTTAAAGAAGTCCCTCGGGCATTTTTAAAAATTATACATATGATGATAACTGCCACTTTTCCCAGTCATAAAGGGAGGGTAAAATGTCTTTTTCATCTCTGACGTTGTATGCCATGTGGCCACAAAAAGATGATCAAGACTTTGAAAAAAAAAATAGCCAGGTATCGCAACAACGGTCTGAAATATTCCAAAGCATTGGCTGCTGAGACTGGTAGTGTCCTGATCTCAGAATATCCGCCCTATTATCATCCTCCCAAATTACCACACCATATCCAAATTCTAAGCTGGTTCACATAAAATTCAGTGCAATTCCTGTGAAAAAAACCCTGAGCTGTAGTGTAAAATTACAAAAATACAATGCAGAGACCCTGAGAGGTCATCTTGTCCATCCCTGCTCTAAAGGAAGTTCAGCCATTTCTGATTATCTCTGACAGTCATTTCACATTTTAATGAGAAAGGGGGCAGCTCTGCAGTCCGGAGGGAGCAGGATTCAATCCCATGGCTTCCCTTAGTAAGACTGAGGGTCTGCCGCTAGAACCCATTAACTGGCAGTGTTTTCCTATTAATATCTTTCCTATCCTTCGTATTTTCTTGCTTGCAAGAAAGCGTTTGTAGTTCTTCAGACAATCTCAGCACCTTGGCTGGCAAAATCTTCCCTGTCTAAATAGATCTGGGCTTGAATTAGTAAAAGTGCTTTTTTAAAGTTTTTCTTTGACCACCACTTCCATGATGGATTCACAGATTTTTCTGACAAATGAATCTAAATATATCTGTAATTTCCTGATGAATTGCATAGCCATAATACACAGAGTTGTTTTGCTTCCTTCTTTTCCCCAAAATGTGTCTTACTGATTTCTGGGTTTGGGGACATTTTTTAAGTCATCTTTGCACTTTATAACTATGTATTTTCCCTAAGTTATTTCCAGTAGTATTCAGTTCTTGAGATATGTGTTCATGCAGCCTTAGTGGCTGCCTTCATGGACTTTCATGCAGCTCCACTAAGTGAGAAGACAGTGGTCTCAATCCTTGTGTTCCTAGAAAGTAATAATTACTTCAGAAGGTCAGTGGCATTAGTCTCTACGAAAGGGATGACATATAATCTCAAAGAGTATAGATCTCCAAATATATTTTGCAGAATATGATTTTTTTTTTTTTTTTTTTGAGAATGAATGATATTACATTTCATTAACGATTGCTTAAAAGATTTTTGAGTTTGGTTTCTTTTGGTCATCCTGAGATCATGGGAGTTTCTCAAGCAAGGTTCTTGATGAAGAGCAACTGATGGACTGGTCTTACACCTCTCTTCATATATTAGTGGAAGAGAAACCAAGTGAATGGTCACAGTTTGCATGGATATTTCTTCTCCAACATGTAATTTGTCATCAGAAGTGTGAACACAGTTCCCTCAGTTGTCACAAGCTAAATCTGGACTGCTTTGTTAACTGGTTTTGATTAAATGCAATTGCAGAACTTTTTTTTTTAATCTTCTATAAATTCACATCCTCACTTCTCACACTATTATTCTTCTTTAGCAGTTATGATCAGGAATAAGATGAATTTCTATTGAAAAATAACTTTTAAGTTCTGTAATCATAATTTCAGTATTGGTGCAACATGAGGATTTGTACACAGCTCAAATTTCTTTTGCTTTCCTGCTTGAAGAACACTATTTTGATTTGTAAATTTTCTCTTCCTTGCAATTTAATGATAATGAATTTAATGGTAAGTATTTTTCTAGTATTTTTTCTTCTCAGTAAATTGCATTAAAAAATAATTGCTCCGTAAAGGCAAACACAGACAACTTACTCAAGAGTACAGATAAAAGCCACTTCATTTGCCATATGAACAAAACACATCAGAGTTTTGAACAAATAAAATAAAACAGAAAAAAACAACAAGCAATTCTTTTCTTTGAAAAAATGGGATTTTTAACATTTGGCTAAAAGTTTGATCTGGTTGATAATTTTTTCTGCTCAAAGAATATACATACGCTGAGTTGTGCTTCCTCAGTGGTTTTCTTTTTATATTTTTCCTTGGCCTGTAGAGAAACTGCAAGAGACATGAGGCTGCCTGATTCCTCAGAACTCTTCAAAGTCCAACATCTCCTGTCCACGGGAGACCTACAGTCACCCTCGCCAGGGAGAACAAAGACCTTGAAGTGCAGCTAGTGCTTTTCTTTACCCAAGCAAGAGCTGTAATGTCTCTGATGAAATGTTTTTATCCCATCCAGTCTTATTCAGACGAGAGAAAAATTTTGCAGCTGATCCAGAGTGGGTATCTCTTTGACAGCCCCAAATCTTAGCACTGTAACATTCTCTATTCAAACTCTGAATTTTAGCCAAACCGCATAAAGCTTATTGAAAAGCCACCGGAATTTTATCTGTACTGAAGAGTTTAAAAACTACAGGGATCAAATATGTACAACAGTAACAAACTGTAACTTCATGTCTCCTTTTCTTATTCCTTAAAATATGCCATTTTATTCAACCTCCTTTTAAAATCTATCTGTTTCTGGCTACCTACTGAATTAACTACTCTTCTCCTAATTATTTTTTCAGATGTCTCCTTTCTGATTGTCCAAGTCTTTTGAGGGATTCAGGATAGTAGTTCACAGCTTTTTGGATTCTGGTAACTAATTCAAGCAGGAGATGAATCAGTAACCCACCACGGTTGATTCACTAGGTGACATCCTTCTTGAGAAAAGCAAGATGTCCAAAAGGTGGTCTGTATGTCCAAAACAAACTTGCCTTGTTGCAACATCTTTTTCTCAAACTTTCCCAATGGTTCCGTTTCCTCAGTCTGTTTTATCAAACTGGATCAAACAAATCTAAACATGTAAAATTAGGTGGGATAAATACTGTCTGTTTCATTTCTGCTGTGTTCAGCAGAGCTGAAATTTGTACTTTCCAGGAAAATAAACAAGTCTTCAGTGAAGAAAAACCCTAATAGGAACAAGCTACTCAACTCTCATTTGTAATATAAAAACACAGAACTGAAAAGAATAATGGGGGCAAATCCAGTCTCCAGAAATCTCGGGTACAAGCAGATGGCCGCTGAAGAAGCCCAGAGAGCATCTACTCCACTTGCAGTGACACATGATGGTTTCACATTACCAAGCTTAAGAATTTTAATAAGAGGTCAAGAGCCATAGCAATTAAGTGTCACAGGATGAGAACAGGACAGATTAAGGGAGTTGTCAATGACAGAGATATCTGCAACAGGAAGGAATTTGTTAAAGAAAACTCCCAGATGGTGGGAAAAACCTGTTGTCCCTGCAAAACTGACTTAGGGAAAAATTCTCTGTTGACTACAATTCTGGCAAAATAGATTAATGGTTAGTACATAAGCAGTATACACCACAAACACACCTTGGCAGTTTTAATGTCAATAGAAACACAAACAGATTTTGTCCTGCAGCCCAGGGTTAGGAAAGAGGGGTGAAGAGCCTCCTGCCCTGCTCCAAAGAGAAGCAGCACAAGCCCACACATGAGATCAATGGGATGTTTGCATTCTGTTTCACAAGTGTAAATAAAAGTCTCTTTTGCTTGCCTTTTTGGAGGTAGTAACACATGCATATAAGAACTTAATTTTCTCTCTGAGGATCTTCTGTATAATCTTTCAAAAAATGTTTCAAACTCAGTTTTAAAACCCTTTAGGTTTTTCACACTCAGGACTATTTAGGACATTATTCCAGAATTTGGTCTTCAGATACGGTTTCCAGTTTACATGTATTTATTCCCAAGATAAGCATTGGATCTTGTGCCAATATTGTCCCTTAACTTAAACAAATCATGTTTAATTCTATATGTGGAGGTTTTTTCCTTTATTTAGTCTAGGTCAAAAGGTCATGTACTTTTAAGCAGATGAACTTCAATTCCTCACCCCTCCTTCTGTTTTGATCTCAGCCTTTCTGGTGATAACCAATGTATTGCAACTGGTTGCAACATTCACTTCAATCTGTATGTTGCTAGTAGATTTTTGTTATCAATCTGCCCGTATATCTCGGGGCAGATATTTGGGAAATTTGGTCTATATTTGATCAAAATATTTGTCTTGAAAGCAAGATGAAATCTCATCTGATCGTTCCCAGCAACTTCTCCACTCTTACCTGATGCTATTAGCCAGTGGTGTGTTCTACACTACCTCTCCCTCTTTTCTCTCTTCTTCAGAGTCTGTTTTACCCCTAGTGTAAAACCTAAGTAGTATCTAAAAGCACAGGACTGAGAAACCACTTATGCTAAGTTCCAGATAAACACAGTAAAGTCTGCACCTAATCCAGAGAGCAAGCAGAAGGCATTCTCAGAGAAAGCAGCAGGGGAAGTAGTAACAGTAGTAAACCTTTTAATAGGCTGAATTACGTGTTATATATTAAGTTCCTATCCAAGTTAGGCCAGAAGGCAATGCTAAAGTAGAGAAAACCAAAGGAAGTGACTGTAGGCAAGAACTGTAGAAATGGGGGACTTCTCATGTCTGGCAGAACTGACTACAGGGTGTAACATTAGACTGGTTTAGATAATCAGAGTAACAAAATTCAGTTAAAGTTAGATCTGATTGCCAAGATAGGATATGACCAGTTAGGTATATCTACCTCCTCTACTTTTAATGCAGTTTCGTCTTAGTAGTAAGATTATAAAGGAAGGGCTTGTCTTCGAGGCACAGCTCTCATGTTTATCCTGACACTCCTGAGCCTCTGTTTATCTGGGTACTCCCACGGGGAGGTGCAATGAGACCATCACTTTGCACCCTAATTGCTTGAAGTTTAAGCAACATTTATCCCTAAGAGACTGGCCTCCTGTATATGTTTCTTAACAACTTAGAATGCATAATTTTTCAGTATTAAGATTCCTAACTGTCAATTAGATTTTGAAATGTTATTAGGGAGATACTTGTCTTTCTGGTAACATTTGTACTGTTTTAATTTATTGGCTGTATTAAGGGTTCAATATTTTCAATAAAAATAGTTCAAAATCAGTTCTAGAGCCGGTTCCTTGAATAATTCACAGAGCTTGAGTAACCACACAGCTCATTGTACTGATAAATTACAGTTTAAGATTGAAAGCTGTTTGGGATTAGTTGCAAAGTGTTTTTTGAAGAAAGTTACACTTGAGTGACAACTCGAAAAAGACATCCTGGTGTTATCATTGACAGTTGCTTGAAATCATTAGCTGAATGTTTAGTGGCAATCAGAAGACAGGACAAAGGGTGTCATTTTCTGACCATACAACAATATGATGCTCCCAAACCTTGAGTAATTTGTGTAGTTCGGGTAGCTGTATCTCACAAGAGCAGAGTCAAGTTAGAAAGGGTGTGAAGAAAGGCAGCTAAAACGATCAAGAGAATGAAACAGCTGTTGTTTGAGGAGCCACAAAAATCTGAGAGTCCTCAGTTTCCAGAGAAGAAGGCTGAGACAGATGTCACTGGGGTTTATCCTGTCATGAAGGCAGCAGAAAAGGTGAATGGAGAACTGTTCATCAACTCCCACGGCACTAGAACTGAGGCACACTCAGTGAAACCAGTAGGAGATTGGTTAAAAAAAAAAAAAAAAAGAAGGAAATACTTGATTACATGACAGACAGTGGACTTCTGGAACTTGCTACCGAAGAACCTCATAAAAGCAGACAGTGTCAATAGGTTCAAAACGGGATTAGACAAAGTCATGAATAACTGCTCCTTAAAAGAGGCACAAAAAAGGACAGGCAGAAATGTACCCTCTAACACTCCTAATACAGTTCTGCATGCTGTGGAAATACACAGGTAAAAGACTGCAGAAAACGGCCAGGCTCACGTGGTCCTCCTGAATAGCATCCCCTATTGCCTCTCTGTGAGCATATGGGGCTAAGTGGAATCACTGGTCTGTTGTAGTATGGCGTGTCTCATACTCTTAAGAAAAAACCATTTTGTTTGTGCCCTGTTCTAGATGCACCTCCTTGTCAATAAATACAATTCCCCTTCCTGGTATTACAAAACATCTTTGTGTTTAAGGTAATATAAATTCATTGGTCTCCTTTTTACCAAAATGGACCGAAACTGAGTGAATCTATAATATAATATACTATCTATACTTAATGGCTACATACTAGAAGCATA
This sequence comes from Balearica regulorum gibbericeps, assembly GCF_011004875.1. Classification (NCBI taxonomy): domain Eukaryota; kingdom Metazoa; phylum Chordata; class Aves; order Gruiformes; family Gruidae; genus Balearica; species Balearica regulorum. Next base: position 42,781,265 of record NC_046185.1, on the reverse strand, counting down.
ATATATTAAATTGCTTGAGAAATATTCATAGAAGAATGGATAAAGAAGGGATAAAGGCTCAAAGAAAAACAGGTCCTAGGGCAGAACTGTAGAAATGATGGACATGTGAGTTCTAACAACCCGAGATGAAGATGCATGTAAAATTAATTATTACTAGATTATCTATGCCTTATCCTGAAATAGCAATACAATCACATATCTGATAAGCAGACTGACAGAAGAATCAAATATACAAAATATATGCAGATTAGTAGCACGGTGCCAAGCATATGCAATGTGAACTTGGTTTACCCACAAAAATAAAAATAAATCCCTGTAATTCCACAGGAAAGTAAAATCGCAGGATCTGAAACCCACAGGTTATTTCCCGGATAAGCAGGGCATGTTTCTAAGATGGCCCCTGTTTGCAAAGGGCAGGTCCAAATGGCCTACAGACATATGCTCATGCTGTAAAAGAGAAGCCTATTTTGCTCTCTTGAGGAATCACAAGGCAGAAGGCAGAACCCACACAGCTTTCTAACCAATCCAGCCACTTGGATGGACAATAGACTGTCTCATACATGTACAGCAGATTATAGAGAGACTACCAATAACTCTCACTCTGCAGGTTTGGTCATATTTCATCATTCACAGAGAGATTTTACGAGCAGTATATACACAACTCAGCAATTATTTATTGGCTAACACAAAGGATAAAGAGCTGGGACTAACATGCAACTAAGCTAAACATTAATATGCTCACCCTTGTCTTCCAATTCTCTATTTTTTTCTTGCTATTTTCTCTCCTTCGGTTACTAGCAATTACCACCTCAGTAATTACACTTTGCCTGTGGTTTTACTTATCTTGCATGGCTGTAGCTCATGTACTGTATTGCAGCTCAAAAACAATCTCCTTGAAGCATTAAACCACAGATGAGATGCACCAAACTGGACTCTGGGTCACAGAGGGCTGAATCTGAGTCCCTGCGCTGAATGACATCTCCTCTCTGGGTCATTCTTTGAGTACGTTGGCTCTCAACTCTTCTTGCTTCTGCCAAAGCTGTGCTGTCCCCTTTTTCTTTTGCACACTTCTTAAAGCCTGTATTTGCCTTTTCTACTTGTACACAGCAGTGTGGCATGATTTAATTACTGTATATGAAATCCATTTGTTATGATGATGTAAAAGGTTATTTAAAATGGTTCATATTTTGGCTTGCAACTTTGACATCAAATGATTGTAAAAACAATTAAGTAGTTCATTCTTCCAGCTGACAGCAATTGTGTCTGAACCAAGTGTAAGTGAAGTATCAAACAGAAAAATGGAAAATCCATTCTGTATATTGTAGCATAGAGGCTGGTGTGTGAATTTAGATTACAAATTTAGGCTCTAAACGTTATTTACCACAGAAGTATTTACCTGGTATCCTGCTGATAAAGTGATTAGTTGCTGAGTGGCAGAGCCAGCCTGTGTTAACGCAAAAATCAACTGCAATCTATAAGAAGAGCATCATGGTAATAAGCAATTAGCAAAGGTCCTTCCAGTGTGGTTTCTGCATCATGCTGTTCATAAACGGTCAGGTGCTCAGAATGCTATACTTCCAATAATAGCTTTAGGCAAGGCATCCTACAATTTAACTCCTTACAACATGCTGAGGACGCAGTAAATGAAAGTACACATTAGTCAATATCTAGTGGGCTTTCAAGAATTAAATATTTCAGCAATTATCATTGAGTCTTGGCAGTCAACCATTTCAGAATGCCAGTATGGTCAAAATGCTGTGAAGACAAACCAAGAACATAGCATATGGCTTGCTTTGCTTGTGTAGCGTTCATTTTATTACAGAGGTCTAAAATTTCTTGATTATATTGCTTCTGTGACACTTTTGTAGTTATTACAAGCCAATTCAATAACAGCTTTTTTAGCACCAGTTTGTATAACTTATGAATACATTAATAGATGTACCATGTTATTATGTGGAATTTAAATTTACACATAAAAATAACACCAAAATAAATGAGTACACAAGGGAAGTAAGAATAATTTTGAAGTTAGAAAATTGACAAGATGAATATGAAACTGACTCACATGACTGAGCGCAGGACATTGTCCTAATGATAAAAAGTCACCCATTTTTGTGATTAAACTTTTTATTACACTTTGTGAAGAAGCTGCTTAAGAAATCTGCACCTGAGATTTTGTCTCTTGGCCTATGCACAACATGGTATCTGTGCATACAATACAATGAAGAGCAGGTAGCTACTTCCTAGTAGAGATATTAAAATTCATGTTTTACTTCTCTGGTCATCGTGATTAAAAAGAAGGAAGCATTACACATGCATGTCCAAAGAGGAAGGTGGCCAAAGAAATTTACACTTAATTGAGAAACGTGGAAGCAAAAGAAGACTGCTAATAAAAAGGGCAATTCTAAAAGCCAACCACACACACACAAACAATTTCAAAATTCTTTTTAAAAAAAGCAAAATTGGCAATCTATGGACAGTCCTTTCATTTGTTTTCTAGGCAGCACCAGGACTTTAATTTCCTGCAGTCTGAAAGCCTCATGTGAGATTGCACTTCCATTTTCAGCTCAAAAATCAAGAATTCTCACAGACTTCCTGCAGCATCTTCTGAAGTGTACGAAGTCTGAACAGTTATGGACTTTACATTCTTTTGGATTTGGTGACATTTTAGCAATATTCAGCAGATGCAGAGGCTTCTGCCAGCTGAAAGAAATGTATTTTCCAGAAGAATACCTGGCTGCACCCATCTTTGCATCCAGCTCTGGTTTGTCATCTTCCTTGCTTCTGTACTAACAGTTCTTCCTCGTAAACACTACCCTATTGCACTTCCATCCATTCCCTTAGGCTCCCGCTCCTCAGCCAGGGGTCTGAAGTGGTAAGAGGAGGCGCTGAGCTACCTAGACCATCCATTTAATAGTCCTGCAGAAACCCACCCTTTTTTGAAATGAAGATTAGACTGGACTAAAAGCCACTGTACAGCTCATCAGCATGTATTCCTGCCAGTTCTTCTGCAGAACCTACCGTGCCATCAAAACCCTCCAACTCTTAGTGCTACTGGATTCACTTTCAAAGTGTAAACTGAATGTCCACCGGTGTGCATGGCCTTCCAAGCCCCAGCCAGCCTTCCTTCCCCAAACATAATGCCTGCCCTGAAGCCTCCTAACACTTCATGTGGCAGGAGTTGCTGTCTTACTGCTCACTGTTCCCAGGGGAAATGTCAGGTGGGTGGAAAGCTCAGACTGCTGTAACAGACACTGGAGTGTCGGTCAGCGTATGGCTGAACCCTTGTCACAGCATCTTCCACAGGGCAGGCTGGACTGAAATGCCTGGCTCTGGTAGCACACCGGACCTCCTGCAGGATCTATCTTCCCAGAATGTCTGTGGCTGAACTGAGCATGAGGGCACTGATTTTTGATGTCTAATATAGTTTTATAGTTACATTCTCAGTTTTATGCTGCGCCTAGCATTAGATAAAGTGAAACCGATAGCCAATTTTAATGTAATTCCTTGTGAAATGATGAAGTGCAGCACTCCCGATGTGCTTCCTCCTACTTTCAAAGGGCGTGCAGACACTCCTCAGAGAAATGTATTTTTTGTTTGCATGAACTCTGGTGTTCTGAGCTCTAAAACCAGCCTGCCAGGGGCGTCAGTACTGACTTGGTACTTTGGTTACGCAATGAGCCATTACTTCATTCAGAGTCTCTCATGTTAGGACAAATATTGTCTCCTGTTCTTCATTCACCTCTTCCACCACTATTTTGTTTCCATCACAGTCATAAACTGAAACCATAGCACAGCCAGCTAATTTCCTTTTGTTTCCAGTGCCCTGGTGGGTGGTGCTTCTGATCATCCTAAAGTATTCCATCCATACAGCCTTTTATTTTCCAGAATCACCTTGCCTAAATATGGAAAGAATAAGCAAAAGAAAGGGACATGCAATTTCTTTGAGATGTTGTTGACAAATTAATTTAAAAGAGGTCTGTAGTTTCTTCTTTAGTTTCATAATTCTGTATTTAGTATCGCCTACTCATAAATTCTCCTGATCCCCCAAAGAATTACTTGAAATGACTCTAAATATGACTGTCATGCTTTCTTAGTTCCTTTACAAGCTGTTTATACATCATGTATCTTTACAGGAATAAGTTCTTCTATTATTTAGACATAATTTGTCATTCTTTGTTCTACTCTTGAGGTTCCAGAATAATTAAATACCACAGCTTAAATAGAGTACCCCTTCTCCTCTTTCCTAAAAAATCCTCATAATATTATTTCTAGTACTTACTTTTTCTGTAGTCTGACAAAACCTCTAACGTCTGTTTTTCCCTGTGCTGGTTTTGGCTGGGACAGAGTTAATTTTCTTCATAGTAGCTGGTATGGGGCTGTGTTTTGGATTTGTGCTGAAAACAGTGTTGATAACACACACAGGGATGTTTTCGTTACTGCTGAGCCATGCTCACACAGAGCCAAGGCCTCTTCTGCTCCTCACCCCACCCCACCAGCGAGCAGGCTGGGGGTGCACAAGGAGTTGGGAGGGGACACAGCCGGGACAGCTGACCCCAACTGACCAAAGGGATATTCCATACCATATGATGTCGTGTTCAGCATATCAAGCTGGGGGAAGAAGAAGGAAGCAGGGAGACATTGGGAGTGATGGTGTTTGTCTTCCCAAGTCACCATTACGCGTGATGGGACCCTGCTTTCCTGGAGATGGCTGAACACCTGCCTGCCCATGGGAAGTGGGGAATGAATTCCTTGTTTTGCTTTGTTTGTGTGTGTGGCTTTTGCTTTACCTCTTAAACTGCCTTTATCTCAACCCACGAGTTTTCTCACTATTACTCTTCCAATTCTCTCCCCCATCCCACGGTGCAGGAGCGAGCGAGCAGCTGCATGGGGCTCAGCTGCTGGCTGGCTTTAAACCACAACACTCTCTTTTATATATCTGTATCTCCATCCATATTTGATATCTATATCCAGCATTGTCTTATTCCTCCTGGCTGGTATATCCCTCTGGTTTATTTTCTCTGTCTTGTAAATGTGCTCTGATCTCTCGTCTGTGTGCTTGTCAGGTTAGGTTTTATTTTGTATTTTGCTTTACCACAGGGTTTGGAGTTTTTCTGCTTTAACCTAATTCATTATGTATTTTATTTTCTAAACATCCTGAGAAATGTGCCTGTCTGTGGAAGAGGCAGCCCAAGGGAAAGGAGAATGGGCTCCATCATCCTACACCACCCCAGCAGGCAGGGTGTCCCATGGCAGAGGTGACACCAGGACCTTCCAAAGGAGCGGAGCTGCCCGGGGCCCACCGTGCACAGCTGCAGGGTGATATTTCTGGGAGCCCAAATCAAATAATGCACATTGTCTTGGAGCCCTGAGCTTCAAGCTGTAACTGAGACATTTAATACAGACAAGATAAAATCTCTGTAGTTAGGCTTATGTCTTGTTTATTTGGGGGCTGGTATTACTTACACTTGCTACCCACAGAGGTATCAGCATGACAACAGAGACTGGTTGAATACGCATGATTCACCGTTAGACTGCTTTTTGTATCCTTATCACATCAGAGGTACAAACTGATTTGTTTATATTGTCATTGCAAACCATTGCTAAATTGATTTATGTTCTACTTTCTTCTTTAACGAGTTTTCTTCCAGAGATTTCTTTTGATATTTCTTCTCAAGCATGAAGCAAGGCAGAAGTTTCAGATATATGTCTTTTCTGATCTGTGACTGTCACTTCCAGACATCATCTAATAAAATAAGGATGCATTAAACCACTTTATTTTTCTGTATTTATGTTTTATTGTCAGGAATAGTCATCCTGTTTGACTGCAAATTCTCTTCTTTGTGCTAACTGTGCTACCTTTTTTATTATTTATTGGTCTTATTTATTCCTCTTTCTTAGGTACTCCAATGACACAATTAATTGCTCCAACAAACAAGGGCTTCACTCTGTAGGTAAAAAAAGTAATTCATACTTACAACTTGTACTTTTTGCTTTTGAAATCAGTGGGAGTTTTTTCACAGGTTTTAGTGAGACCATGGCAAATAAGAACTTCAGACACACACACACGTATAGATATGAATATTATGAATATATATAACACATACACACACATATGGAATTGTCATATTGATTTCAGTAAGACATCTAAGGGTTCTCTGTTACGTGTTGGATTAGGATGCAGACTGGCACACTGGAAATTGAAGATTTTTTCCTTTCTTTTCAGGCTACACAATGTGTTCGGCAAATACAGTCATAGCACAGGCTTCCCTATACTGCTACTCTAACACTGATCTGCAGGATCCACCTTAAGGGCCAGGTATTCAGTCTCCTTGCGTCTACCTAGATTAGCAAATCGAACAGGACAACGGCTGTTCCTTGGCCTTGAGGACAAGGGGTCCTTATATCCATGGGACAGAACTCCTTTCTCCTCCCTCCCCCAGAGCAGGGTAGCTTCATCCATTCTGCCTGATGGGAACAGTCAGCAGCTAATTCTGTCCCCCAGACTGTGCCCAGGAACTGTCTAGGAGGCTGCTAGATGGCTTGGGCCAGAACTGTGCCAGGGACTATGCTGGCATTTAAACAGAAAGGGTGATTGCATCTCAGGATCTGACCCTTCCCCGTCCCGCTTGATTTCCCAGCATAGCTAGTGCCTGGGGCTGTCAGTAGGGATAAACACCACCAACTATGTTGATGTTTGTTGTGCTCATGGCTACCAAGCTAATCCCAAACTTATTTCACATCAGAAAAACAGCTTATACGAAGATGACAATAGCTTTCAACCATTAGTCAAGGATGAAATAAAAAATAAGACATGCAGTATTCTGTATTCCACTTGCTAATGCTCTGAATCACGCCGTCTCTCTTCCGATCAACCATAATCACATTTTAGCTACTCTCTTTCAGTTTAGCTTTGCAGATACTGGTCCCTGTATCTCAACCCTTTCATAAGTCCGTGCATAATGCTTTAATAATTGTATGTAAGAGCCACAATATATATTTGTGAAATTCTACCTACGTCAACCTCCCCTATACTGTTCCTCCTCCTGAGAGCAAGAGGTCCCAGTAGGCACTGCCCAGCTGCCTGGATCATTGGTTAATGCACACTGTTTACACGCAGGTTTGCTAATGGGTAAGGGCAGGATAAATTGCAAGCTGTGCTGTTTGGGATCACTGTAAAAGAGGATAAAGACTGAGAGATGACTGGTGGCCGTAGGGGACACCTTCAGGCTTTATGCAGACCTCCTTGCTAGAAGAAAGTATGTCTTAACTCCTGATCTGCGTATCATCAGGCCAAATGTGTTTTGGCTATTATGGTTTGTACTAAACCTGGCAGAACTTAGCCACTGAGTCAAACCACCATAAAAACAAGTCTGAATGCTGAAGTGTCTTCCTTGTGGTTTTGAAAAGTGTTCAAGACCCCAACACTGGGAAAAAACCAACAAAGCCACAGCAGGGCCAGCGCTGAGACAACCCCAGTGACCGGCAGCAGCACAGATGGCAGCTGCCTGGACAGAGTGTCTTGTCTTTTTGATGTTTTTCTGGTTTCTGTGGACTTTCCAGATACAAGGTTAGGAAAAAAAAAACACCATACATTTCATATTCTAATCATGTTTTAATATGAAATCCTATCCCTCTTTCTAAAGCTACAGTATATTGCTCTAGCATCACCAGAACAGGTTATTACCCTTGCATGGAGCTGATGATGGACTGAAAGCAGGAATTTTCTTCAGATCTAAAATCTCTGCCTTAGACTTCCAAAGCTTTTTCTTTGCATAGACTTCGCTTAGGCCAAATGTTTAGGGATTTGTAGGTTAAAAGAAATTGCTGGTAAAATCACACCGCTGTGAATAATTTTATCATACAGTACAGAGTTTTGCTTTTCCAAACACTGGAAGACTCAAGCAACTAGGGAAATCTTCCCCACTCACAGTTCAAAACCCTTCTTGGCCAGCACCATGATCCAAAAACACATTCCCCCAGGCCTCTCTCAGGGTTGCAAGCCACTGCTGCTAGGAGATACTGAAACATCCTTCTCTCTGTTGAATGGCACATCTCATCCATCGCTATCTCAAATAAAGTACTGCCCTCAAAGCAGTTGGACTCATTATGGTTTTGCATTTACCCTTGTTTTGGGGAATATAGTAATTCATCTTAAATGAAGAACAAAGAATAAATCTACCACTTACGTAAGATTTAACATAACAGAATTAGAAAAAACAAATCATTAGTGTGGGTTTCCAGTAGAAACAGCTTTGCTAATCACTGTGGTAGGACCTGACGTGACACTCTGTCCAGACTGCCCAGTGAGCTGTCTTATGTATGTCTTGAATTACATTCATGTGCCAAAGTCCTAGAAGTCTTAAAGGCTTTAGAGAAACGGCTCAGGAAGAAGGACTAAGGCTTCTTCCTCTCCTCTCCCTTTCCTTCCCTCCTCTCCCTCTTTCAAATTCAGAAGAAATGTGTGACCGTGCCTGATACAGATGCTTACAGAGCATCCTATAGGGCACATACCTGAACCTCACTACTGTTTGATACAGCCACAGTCACACTAATTAAAAACCTGACATGGCAAACTGATGAGTTTTGTTTGGACCTATGTAAAGCTGTATCAAGAGCCCAAAATATACACATTAAACCTCCTATAAAATTGGTAGTTATTATGCTACTGAGGATTTTAAAAAAAAAAAAAAAAGGCAGCAAAACCCCAAACTCCATTAAACAAAACAAATCCATTGAGTTTGTCTCATTAAAAAAAAAGTACATATTAAGTTCGTAAAAAACCACCATCCTTTTTTTTTGTTATTAATCCCCATATAGTAGCAACATAAAGGATAATTTCTCTTCATGTTACTTTATCATATAGGTACCTTTTGCTAAAACCACTGCTAAAAACAATCACATTATGAAATATAAAGTCATGCTAAGGTAAAAATGTTGATAACAAAAACAACAATGTTGTAATAACAGACATTAAAATAACACTAATGGAAAAATTTATAAGAGTAATGGCCTATCAAATGCTGCCTCAAACTCTCCCTATAAACTGACTTCTTTTTTTTTTCTGAAACAGACAGTAAACATAGTTCAGAGTGATAAACTCTTTCCGTGATTCAGATTGCCTGATTCTGTATCTCTTGCTTGGAAAAAAAAGTAGGAAGTCTTTTGATGTTTAGCTAAAATAGATAGAAACTGTATATACAGCAAACCCTTGTGATGTTAAATGGAAAAACAGTTCAACAAAAAACATCAAAATTTCACTCCCTGTGACTTTCCTGTTACATTCCCACCCCAAAAGAAGGTCATCTCATCTCTTGTCCTGTCTAGAAGCAGCCTCAGATAAAGGCCAAGAGAAATAAAAATGAGGAGGAATATAATTTCTCAAGACCCAGACCAAATGCTTGCACCTCCTACTTAAAGTCTGTGGCAACTAGAGGTTAAGGAAGGTACGAACTTATCTGGAATAGAAAATATAACTCAGACATTTTATAGAAAGAAGAAAATCATCTGTGAGTACAGTGACTTTGACTATAAAAACAAATACATTTAAATAAGTCTATTAAAGAATTAAAACTTCTCCCTTAAAATATCACAAGCTCTAGCAATTAATTAATTTGAAGGCTTCTTAGGATAAAATATTTCAACATATTAAAACATATTAGTCAACTTTCTGATGTTCATGAAATCTTTCTAATAAAGCTTTTAGCATGTTTCCTGGTGTTTTTTCATGTCTGTCTCTTAGAGTCTGACCTGCAATTTTTGCCTGTTAAGAAATGAAAAAAGAAAAAAAAACCCCACATCTGGTAGTTGCAGGAACTTCGGTCTTTATATTCATGACATACGCAGGTAAAATACATCATCTAAAAGGCTTTAGGATTTATTCTCTAATCTGGAAATGCAGTTATACAGGCAAGTTTTGGAGAGACAACCCACCTAAGAAACTAATTTTGTAGAATTTCACTTCTAGCTACCAACGTGTTGCTGTATATTTGACAATAGCTTAATTCCTCCAAAGAAGTTTGCCCATACAGAGCTCAAGTAGGACTGGTGTTTATATCCAGTTCATTCTCAATGATGGTTATGTACATGAAATCTTCCCTGTATCATAAAAACAGCAAGGGATATGGAATAAGTAATTAGGAGATATTGGAAATGCAGCAAACATGAAGTACCAGGAAACAAAGAAAAACTAAAGAGGGAGGAATACCTCTCTGAAATGTTCAGCTATATATAAGGAATTTTCTGCACTTTAGTAGTTGCAGACAAAAAGCAGTTAGAGGCTGTTTCACAGCACAAACAGTCTGATTCACATCAGACCATAAAAAAATCTGTTATTGATAATGAATTCTTTTCCTTTGAATTTATGAATGAAAAAAATGTGATTTTCATCAAATATTTCACCTCTGCATCTTTGCTGGCTTTGTACTGAAGGCAAGAGGTCTTGCAGAATGGGAAACTAGATCCTTCATGGTTTATACTTTTATACATACACGGCAAGTATTTTATCATGCTGAACACAAGTTATATCTTTTGAAGGCTCTCCTGCAAGAATAAAAACAATTTAACAATACATTGTTTAACTTACATTATTTCTAGGATGTCATCCAACATCATGTTTTCTCTGGTGGCAAACCAGGTTTAGTAAGTCCCCAGCCCTTGGTCCCATGTCCCTATCATGTGCCCCTTTGCTTTTGGCAGTCCTGATGAGAAACTGTGCTCAGAAGTAGATCAAGGAACTGGTATTTAGAAGCACTGAAAAATCAAGGTGTGTGGAAAGAGGATGGAAAGGAAATTTTTTGCATATACCTTAGATAATATGTAATGTTAATAAAAAAGACACATAGCAAAGAGCACTGCTATGCTTTATGTTGATAATGCTGTATTAATGGCTTCTGGAAAGCTATGCTCTGTTAGCAGTTGTGAGCAATAGAACACCATAGATTTCCAAAGCCATTAGAAGTTACACCATTTCTGTAGTGATAAATAAACTCAATTTGGGATAGGATGCGAGAGCCACTTGGCAAAGAGATCCAAAACTTTCAATAGATATTTCTGTGAAAACGTTATTCCTGAGTCCCATGCTCAATTATGGTCAACGGCAAATCAAATGCTGGCAATTACAAGAAAATAAACAGAAAACAAAACAGAATATATATAATTCAAATTTATCTGGGGAACTTCCATAGCAGACATGGTGTATTCTTATTTTTTTCCTTAGCCTTGGTTAGCTACGGTTGGCCACAGCTGCAGAGACTGGGATAACAGCCCCTTTGGTTTGTCTCTTTACGTTTCTCTTTTCTTACCAGAATTACTGTAGGTACATATTTATCTGTGAGTTACATAAAAATATTTTAATTTTAAATATTTCTTACTTAACATTCTCTCATACAATGAGAAATGTGAAATTACCAGCTATGGAGTGACAGAGCCCGTGCTCTGGCTGGATAAGCCAGATGGCTCCACGGTGAGTGATGGACCATCTGGCATTTCTTCCACCCCACGAAGCTTCTCACCTGTCAAGAATATAAAATGTTATAATAACAATTTTACACCAGCTGATTTTTGAGGTAACAAAACCTCCTGATGGACCTATCCGGGTAACATGGCCTGGATAGTAACTGGTGGTATGGCAGGAGTGTGACTGGAAACAGCCCATGCGGACAGGACACCCAAAACTGCCTGGTCTGAGAGGAGGTTACTCCAGAACAGAATTAAATGGGGAAAGCAATAATGACAATATCTATTTACAATAGGCATCCGCTGGATTAAGCAGCAACCAGGGGATTACCAAGAGGCTTTTGAGAAAAGAGTCAGCTTGAGAAGAAGTATAGAAGATGGAAGGAAACTTGTGACTGTGGGGTGAGACCTGGGAGTGGGAAGGTGCTCAGCACAGCAGTCAGACCCCTGCCTCGGGTGCTGCAGGAATCACCCCGCTGCCATTGCACCCCATCTCGGCCTGACGCGGCATCGAGCAGGGCTGACAGTACAGGGTGCAGCAGCAGCAGGAGCCACAGCTCAGGGAGCGTGCAGGAACTCGTGGGGTACCTTCTCGCCACACACAAAGGCAGAGCAGCACCATCTCCAGCGGGAGAACATGCATGGGCAAAAGAGGAGGGGTGCACTTGTCACCTCCCCCCCATCCTGTGAGAGAGGGGTGCACACACATGAGCCTGCTTCTGTGGGATTAGAAATGGTGGGGATTAGGGTGTTTAGAAACTTGTAGGTGCTTTTTAACATCTTGCAAGTGGTTTGTATTCTGGTTTACCTGTTGGCCTGCTGATATGGATCCAGAATGTGAAGTTCACTGACTGCTGGCTAATTACATGTCATTAATAAATCACTAAACCATTTTGATCCTGATTTGAGCTAAACCACATAAATCGAGCAAGTCTTCCCTGCCACACTGCCTTGAGTTAAAAAAGTCGTATTCTATTAAAAAAGCAGTAAGCAATTAGCTTAAGTACCTCTGAATCACACTCAAGTTACAACAGCTGTTTAACGCTGATGATTGACTACTTCATTTCCTAGCATAAATGTAGTTAAAAACCAACAAGCTTCTTCCTGATCTTCTAATTATATCGCTCTTCATCTCAACGAAAGTTGCTGGTTTGGTGCATTCCTGTGCCATTCCTCTCTACATGTGGTCATCCTTTAATATGAGCTTGTAATAGAGAAAGGAAATCTCTTATTTGTAAATTATATTTCAGTAGGTAGTCTCTCCTCACATACATCAGAGTTATTTGCAGCCAAATCATTGAATAGGGGGAAATACCTCCCAGATGAACAAACTGTCTATAGTTTCTCATAGTCATATGCTATATCTAAGGAAATTAAAAATACTTGATGGGCTAAGAGAGTGCAGAAAGAGCAGAATGAAATAAAAGTTTCCCATTCAGTGAAAACATTGAAAATAAAAATGCAGCTAAAGCTTTTGGATCCTCAAATATGAACTAGGAAGCAAGACGGTTCAATGATTAATTCCAGAGAAATAACATATCCCCTAGAATTTTACTGAAAATACTAATCGTGAAACACAGCAAATAAATTTAAAACCATGTAATCCAAATATATAATCTATCTGCAGGTCAGGACCTCAGCAGGAACAAGTTCAGTGTCAGAGGAAAACACCTGTATGGAAGACCTTTTTTTTATGGAACCACTAACATTAAGCTGCTTTAATGCAGACAGGCAAGGGCATGCCCCTAATTTGCCACCCTGTTTCTTAGGAGGCTAGATCCGTTAGACTAGCTTTGTTACCTTGCAGTTACTTCAACCAGTATGATCTTGTTTTGTGGTCAGTGGTGGCTGTCGAGGTGAAAAATTAATCACTTCTATAAGCTCTTGCCCATGGCCATGACCTTTGATTTGTCTTTCTTTGACACCAACTTTTTGGCCTGAAAGCACAATAAATCTCCACAAAAGTCTTGCATTCTTTGCACAAAATTGCTACCCACTCTTTAGATTAGAAATGATCTCTTCACTCAGTATGTACATACTACTTAGTATAATGGGCCTATGACTAGGGCTCTTATACAATGCCAAAAGGTCCACACACTTGCAAGCAAAAATTAATAAGCAACAGAGAAACATAAAGTTATTATTTTCAAAGCTGCACTGAAAAAGACAGCTGTAATGAAGCGCTTTAAAACTTTCTTATAGGAATAGTCACAAAAGGCTGCATCTATAAGAACTAGCCCAATTGAAAGAGAAATATCTTTTAAGTTAAAGAGGAATTAAAGCTACACATCTTTAAATTAATTTTTTTAAGATGTCCTCAATGTGTTCACAGTCTCAGGATGTGGTCTCCTCTGGCTTAAACTACATCAGCAGCACTTCCAAGAGCGCAAATTAATAGTGGTCACTTGTAAAATAAATGGTCTGATCCATTATCTAGGACTATGTAACTGGAAACGATTTAATTGCATGTGCTACCATACCAAAAAAACCAAAACAAACCCCCAAAAGAATATAAAAAGTTAAAGTAAAGAGTACAATGAGGAGAAACAGAAGTATTAGGTTAACTGTCTGATAACTGGCAAGACCAAACAGGTACTGTTCCAATTAATTATGGTTCCCATGGGATTCAAAGGTGCTCTGAAGACAGCAGGCACTGACAGTAGTCATTTGGGCTGTGAAGACATACGGAACCAGGGAACAATCAAATCCATGGCACAAGCCTTGTAAAAGTTATCTGTTATCTTTCTAGTCTTTCTGGCTTTTGCCTCCAAACATGAGCTAGAAGATTCTTTATGTAGGAATTAAAGGTACCGGCAATAACTGACGGGACTCCCCAGTGGTGCAACAAAACAGTTACCTGTTCTGTGGGAATTTCTCCCCTCTAGTGAAATGTCACGTATGCTTATTTCACCTGGTTTATACAGAAAAGACACTACCACCACCACGCTAAAAAACCCCCACAAACACACACACACAAAAAAAACCCCAAACCAAACCAAAAGAAAACAGAACAACAACAAAAAACCCAGAGCCCTTCACTGTATAAAAATAAGAGCAATTAAAATTCATTTTCTGTCCTGGAATCAAAGGACATGGAGCTGTGACCAAAGCACCTCTTTATTTCTATTTTTTTCAATAGACTTCCTCTTAAACACTTGAGCTTTGCTTCTGTGAAAGTGAAATAATGACTGTTTAACAGTGTTACTGTATCACTGTAACTGCAAATGCCCAACAAACCATAACAGCTAAGGCAACCACAGTGATTACAAGAACCTGCATCTCCCATAGATTTGTCTAATGACATAGTCTGTGTACAGCTACAGCATAATTAGAGGATTCTGCCCATTACCAGAGAGCTGAGACTTAAAATGTCTTTAAGAAGGCAATTAGGGGATCAAAAATGCACCATATAGTAAGTAACAGACCTAAATAACGTGCCTGGATATCATGTTTGTTTTATGTGCTTTTAAACATTCATTTGGCTCATCAACCATTTAAAGAAAATATCGAATCTAGCTGGGAGGGCTTCACAGACTTCAAAATAAAAGAAAAAAAATGTTATGTGCTGAACAAGAATTAGAAGTGCAAGGTTTTGGGGACTATAAAAGTTTAATTCTCACTGAGACAATGTTGCCACATAAAATTACCTTCTCATATGCCCGATCACTCATATCCAAGTGTCAAAGGGGACTTTGGCACAGAAAAAGAAAATCTCTCACAGATGGTCACAAAATCGACTGTCAAACTACCTTGACCTTATGATTTGCATTTGCTCAGTGGGCTCCAGTCTTTACAAAAAGAGTGAAAAGGAGATAATACTGAGATGCCTCTAGTTCTGCAAGTCATGAAAAATATTTTATTATCTGGTCGTTTATACATTGGCAAATAGCCTTTTAGAGGACTGGAGAGCCAATTGTACATCCTTCTGTGTACATCTGCAACTGAAGAACTGTTATTTCCTCCCGTTCTTCCTGTTCATCAGAGACTATTTTCAAGTTAAAAGAAAAAAACCCTTACTTACCATGCCATAATTTTCCATTGAAGTTCCACAAATATGCCACCATTTGCCACCTTCTGTCCACAGTTCATTGGAATAATGTCCCTTTAAGCCACCTTTTCTCTTGTGAATGCGAAGCAAAAGACTGAAACGGTACAGAACAACAGGCAGAAAAACCTCAGGTACAAAGAGCATTACAACTGGCATTTGGATCAGCCACAACCAGTGCACACATTGCAGAAAGTCATCCAGATACTTCAGCTGAATCTATTCTTCTGATATAAAAATTGCAGAGATTAGAGGTTCTCATGTATGGCATTCAGATCTCCATATCCCTTCCTAATAAGAGAGAATACAGTACATTGAGTTAATCACTCTCAGATATTTCTCTCAGCTTATCCACTACATAAACATGATAGAACTACTTGTCTTTTGTAACACGTTAACTTAGAAAATTTTACCATATTTAAATATTGTTCTTAAACTTATCATCTGCTTATAAACCAAGATGTTGATAAACTATTTGGTTTTTTATTATATTCAGATACATATATAATCAGATAACTTCCTCCAAGAAAACAGTGAAGGTTCTTTTCTATAAGTTCTTACATAAACATATAACAAACCCCAGCTTGATTCAGAAATATTTGCCTTATTTCTCCAGCACTTCTCATACATGGTAAAGGATATGTGCATGTTAAGGCTGGAGCTCAGAATTACATGATCAGGTAACAGTTACTTTGAGAATATCTTCTGTTTTATACACATTGCATATATTTGCTTTTGTTTTATTTTTAATAGCTAAGGATGCTATTCTCAGCATCCCTCAACTCATCATTATTTGATCCATATCTGTCATGGAAGTTAGCCTTGAAAAGGGATTTAAAAAGAATGAAATAATTAAGAACTTTAAAGTCAGCTGGGAGGCAAGGTCATGTTCTGAGAAGCACCGGAGGTCTTCACTATCACCTAAGATATAAAAAAAAAATAGCAACAGAGAGGTCCAAGAAGGGCTTTGAAGCTGAGGCCTAGGACAGTGTGTGAGAGCAAGGAGCAGAAAAGAGGTGAGGGGAGTAGAGAAGGAAGCGTTTCTGAACAGGACCTGCCAGAGGAAAGCAAAGGTGGGCAGAGGAGGGCCCGCAGCCTGGGGAGCAGGCTACAGAGCTGCTGGTTGCTTTGGCTTCATTTGTGTGGATCAGGTAAATCATTGCAGGTTCCAGTGGAAGGACAGATAAACTCCACACCAACTCAGTGTGAAGTGGTCATAGAATCATAGAATATCTTGAGTTGGAAGGGACCCGCTTGCTCACTCACTCTTCCATAAGGGAAGCATCACATGAAGCTGGGAGAAGCCACATTCAAAATGAAAAAGGTGACTTCTCATGCAAGCTGATGGACTGGTGCAATTCACTGCTAGATGATGGATCCCGGGGAAAACTGGACAAGTACCATGAGCAGAAATTCACTGTCTTACTAAACAGGCCATATGCCGTCAGCTGCAGATGGCTGGAGAATGGGAGAGTATTAGGAGGCACTCCCACATGTCTAGTCTTACCTGCTGGTGGCTCCTCCTGGGAGGGCTGCAGGGTATTGGGCTTAGATATTATAAAAGAACAGCCATCTTGTTCTTATACAAAAGTAATCTCTGCATTTCACTTGAAATGTAGTATTGTTTCCTTAAGATGAGGAGTATAATAATTTTCAAAATATTTTGCAATTCACAATTCAACTTTTAAACACTCAGCACATGGCTGTTGCTAACCAATGTGTTGAAAGATTTATTATTTTACTGCTTTTTCAGTTTTGAAATATGAAGGTGACGTAACATCCTAATTGCAGATGCAGTTATACCCATACAAGTGCTAGAACCGGTGTAACCTTTCCCTGTATTTCTGAAGTATTTAATTACTATTGTGATAGATGTATCACAAGTCCTGACTAATGACTTATTATTTGGTTATATCAGGTGTAAGATGGTGCATGATTCAGGATACAATTAGGTTTAAGATTTTTGTTTGTAAGTGGACAGAATTTGCTGCTGGACAGTAGTTGTGCTACTGTCACCTGAACGGTCAGTCCTTCTGCCTCCAAACTCCCTTTTGCATGTTTCCTACATGAAACATTTTACAAATCCCGAGGACATCTTGCATCCTCATGAGGCTGTATAGCCTTGTTACCCAAAATCTAGTGATGCAAACAGAACACAGCTGACAAACCGCACAGCACATCACGTGTTGAATGTAGCTAACGTAAAGCCCAGTATCCCAGCTTGTCAAAAGCAAACACCTTGCAGAGGGCCTAAAAGCAGGGCAGGCATGTATGATACACTTCTGAAGAGATCACAAAGTCTGTAATTATTATCTGAGAAATCCTGTCCCAGTGATGAGTAGGAAGGCTTTGTAATGGTCTTCAGAGAGACCTGGATTTCATGCATTTTACAGGTAAATTCTGAATAATCTAATCAGAGCGGAATAGTCCACCACTCAGTGCTTTCTGTAGAAAATCTCTCAAACCTTGTGCATCTTCATATAGAGTCTCTGCAGTGGAGGCAAGGATAAAATCTGATTCTACAGGGCAGCATCCCGTGGTCTGCGCAACATTGCACTTTCCCTTCTCTCCTACCTGCCTCCTTTTCTAAATACCTTCCAACTCGCACAACAGGTCAGGAGGTCTCATCAAATAACAACGGTTTCCTTCACAACGATGGTTTCCTCAGATTAAGTCTGATCCAGTGCCTGAAGCAGGACTCCACAGGAAAGAAGTCTGTGAGCAAAACAGACACAGTCTGTGCCCCTGTACCATGACACATGGCTGCTTCCCCACGCTCCCTTTCTTTCCTTCCTCCCTCCCACCCACCCAACCCCCGCCTCCGGCGCCCCACTCCGACCTTGCCGCCTTTTTGCCTGTTGTCATGTCAACTCCCTCTGCCCGCCCTGTCCCCGTTCTCTCCTCATTTTACGCTCTCCGGTTACTTCTGCTCCACTCGCTACTCCAAGACGCTTTACTCAGGCTTTCCACTCCTGTTTCCCACTCCCGGTTTAGCCAGATTTTTGCTGCAGTATCTTTTGCCGCAGATTTTTGTGGCGATGTCTTTTCCTTCCCTCCTTTCTTCCCCCCCCCCCGACTCTGAACACCCTCAAAATGCAAACAGTCCTCGTAGGGAGTCACTGAAAGCACAAGACGTCATATTACTACGGCTGCCCTTACACAGCCCTACTCTGCAGCTGGGACGCCGGCAGCCAAAGCAGGGTGCTAAACGTTGAAGCCCCAATTCGGGTGCAGCAGCGGCTCCTTGAGCGGAGACCCCGGCACGGCCGCGACGGGCGCCCCCGCCAGGCTGCTCGGCTCGGCTCCACTCGGGCCGCCCCCTCGGCCGAGCGGGCTCGGGGCGGGCTCGGCGGTCAGGGCAGTTCCGGCGGAAGGCAGCGGCGGGGCTGTGTCGCGGCGTGGCTCTTCCCGCAGGGATGGTGCAGGACCCGCAGGGCCGGCTGGTGGCGGAGCTGCTGCTGCGGGCGGGGGCGGCGCGCAGCATCCTCTGCCTCTGCTCCCGCGCCTTCGTCGAGTGAGTAGCGGCCTCGCCGCCGGCACCGAGCGGGCGGGCCCTGCGCGTCCGCGTCCCCCGTGGCCGGGGCAGGTTTCCGCTGGGGAGGTGCGGGGAAGGGCTGTGCTGCTGCGGCCGTAAGCAGGGGGAGGTGCACAGAAGGGTCCCTGTAGGCTGTGTTTGCCAAACGGTACCAGCCGGGGCGGGGGGCGAGGCGGCACTCAAACGCCCGTTCTCGCGGGGGCCCTTGCCGCAGCAGGCACGGCACGGCACGGCATGGCGGGCAGCAGCGGCCCCGCCGGTCGGAGCCCGCTCCCTCCCGGGGAGCGCAGGGGCTGTGCGGGGCTCAGCCCGCCGCGCCCCTTCCCTCCGGGGCTCCGCAGGTGCCCCCCATCCCCTTCTCCCTTCCCCAAACGGGCCCGGAGGGGCCTGGAGCCTCCCCGAGCCGTAGCGGGTTTCTCAGCCCGGGGGTTGCTGCTCACGGGCTGCCTGTCGAGGGGCGTGATTCGGGAGAAGAGGTTGGGGCCGCTACGGGCCCTTTGGGCGTTTAGCGGAGGTACGTGCAGAGATGATGTGCCTTCAGCGTTGGGTGGTGGCTGAAATATTTGCAGGTCTGCAGACACTAAATTTCACTTATTTAAGCAGAATGTTTTGTGGGCCAAAAATTTAATTCCCAGTTATTTTGCGTAGGAGCAACGTTTCCTGTACATCTCTCATGTAGGCTTTTCACGTTGGGCGTTAAAGTGCTGCCCTTTTTGTATTTTTCTTTGCTTTGTGTGTTTAGAGTCACAGAGTGGCCCAGGTGGGAAGGGACCTCATCTGGGCCAGCATTTCGTGGGAAAGGCAGCCTAGAGGAGGTTATCTAGCACGCTGTCCAATCGCATCTTGAAACCTCCAGCGATGGGGACCCTGCCACATTCCTGGGGAGGTTGTTCCACTGAATGACTGTTTTTACTGTAAAAAAAAAAAAAATTATTTCAATGTCTCTCTTCATTTTTACAGAGATCGAAAATTATATAAACTGGGATTAAAAGGATTTTATGTCAAAGATGACAATGACAGTACAGGTAAGGTAATAAAATGTACTGTGCAATATGGTGTGCAGTTAAAGTGAGTTATGTGTAGTTATTTGAGGTACAGTAGGACTGTAAAACTGCAAACCCATAGCTTTGTTCTTCTTTCTGGCTTGTTTTTCAGTACTTTTTTTACGGGAATGTGTGTGAATAACAACTTAACACTTGCATAACTTTCAAGGTAATATAATCTTGATGTGGAAGTTTGTGTCAAACCAGGTGCAATGCACAGACTTAGCAGCTCACATAATCTCCACCTGGTACACAGAGCAGATTAGCTCACAAGTGCCTGACCTGCTCTCAAATCATAATTTCAACTTCCCTAGCCAAAAATTAATTATATAATGGAGGGTCTGCAAATCCTAGATGTTTGCCTGGGAGTAATACTGTCCTGCCTCTACCCCAGCCTGGAACATTAGCTGTGGCTGGTTAATGTGCTGGGCCAGAAGCAGAGAAGCAGCAATAGCCCTGATGGGGGAAATTACGGTTAGCATGTACATGAAGAATCATATGAGGAGGACCAGAGGAGTAAGTCTCGCTCCCTGCTTATTTTAGGAATAATCATGGTGCATGCTTTGGCAAATTCAACACCAGTCCTGCGCTCTGTCCTCCCGAATTCGCCACACATGCCTATCTGAACATAATTCCTTTGGCATCCGATTTTTCCATTGCTGTCTTGCTAGCTCTGGCATCATATAATAGCTTGATTTGGAAGGAAGGAGCCTGAACAGAAAGGAACGTCCATAGAAGCTGAGAATGAATAGCGCTGGTTAGATGGAGGCAGTGTGAATGGAGCGAAGAAGGAGAATGTAAATCATGGTTTTGTGCATATATGACTGAATTGTGGTGAGAGTAATCAGTTAAAACCAGAAAAGTCTTGTGCTGTGTCATAATTTGGCAGTAAATATATCCTGACCAAAAAAAAGTCTTAAATTTTTCAGTTTTATCAACTGTGCCAAGAGCTGTTGTATTTCATAAATTTCATCAATATACAGTTCCTACTTTCTTAGTGGTATATGTCATTTTATATACATATGATGTTGCTTAAAAATTTGATAGATGTACAAGCAGTGTTTTGATAGTTGATCAGTTATTTCTGAGATAATTATGTCTGTAGGTCACACATTACAGTTTTTTTAAAAATCATGTTATCTTTGTTAGTTTGTTTTTGAAAGATTTGTAACAAAACCAGCAGTTTCTTGTATTTTAAGCTGTTCTGGTACATGCCAAAAGAACTCCTTTAAATAATTTTCTTAATGCTAATTTTTCTGTTGTTTGCAGGGTGGTGTTGTAGTTTGCAAGTTATTGAGGTGAATGTTTATGGTGGGTTGACCCCAAGCACCCACACCCTTGGGCCAAGTTTTTATTGCTGAGCATCACGTTATGTGATATGGACCAGTTTGGGTCAGCAGTCCCCAGCTGTGTTCCCACCCCAGCCTACTCACTGGGGAGGGCAGAGTGGGGAAAAGAGAAAGTTATAATGCTGTGCAAGCACTGCTCGGGAATAGCCAAAACATCGGTGTGTTGTCTGTGTTGTTTTAGTCAGAGATCCAAAACACAGGCTGATATGAGGAAAGTTAACTCCGTCCCAGGCAGACCCAGTGCAGTGTTTTGGCTATCAAAGTTAAATTTTGGTTTCTACTGATAGTTATGTGGGAAATAAGATGCTGATGACAAAAATTTTACATGGGAAAGGAAGCTCGAGAGGCAGTTCTGCTAATTTTTTGTAGGCCATGCTATTGCATTGAGGTATCAGAACCAGATTATATTCACTTAATATAATTTGTTAATAGGGGAAGAACAAGCATCTGAGGAGGAGAACCGTTGTCCCAGTGTGACATTAAAGGCAGATACTAATCATGCTCTCGACCTGCAAGAAGTTGAGCTAGACTCGGAGGCTGAGCTTATGAAGAGTATGGGATTGCCTCTTCAGTTTGGTGGGCAGTCAGCCCGCAGGGACTGTGTGGTAAATCTTTATTTGCTTTATTTGTTCTATTTACTTTGTGTTTCCAGACATAGGGGCATGTCTGCTCCTCAGTTATTTTTGTGACTGCTGTTCATGGAAATTTATCTGAGCTGGCTTTAAGCTGCCTGCCTCGCATACTTGTAACTACATGCAGGATCATGGTCTGTGCAGTTTGTAAAACCCACCTGCCAGTTTGACTAAACAGGGTCAGGCTGTGCTTTACGCTTCCATATCTATATTCTTCTTGCTACTAGAGAGAGCTAGTTTAAAACAGCCCTGGTAACGTTGATGCTCTGCGTCAGGACATCTAGTTTGAGCTTGTACATTCACACTGTCAGCTTTAACCATTTAGCTACTAATATAAAAAGCTTGTTTCTCAAATCTCCCTTGCAGCTGATAAAGCCAGGCTGTTTCAAAGGGCAGGAGTGAGACTTGGGGGCTCTACTTCCCATAGGGAGCATTTGGGCTTTAGGGGAAGGCTAAAGTTCTAGATGAGAAAAAGACAGTGGGATATCTATGTTGTCCAGTATGGAATACAGACCTTCCTAGCAGTGAGAGTACTTTTGTGCAGAGCACTCCATGGTTCTGAGCTGATTAATTTGTAAATAAGTAGGAGAAATTAGTACATGATTTTAATTGGTGGCATGTAAATGGGCCTTACAGGCATCCAACTTCATGCCCAAAGTATACGTGCAATTTTTGTTGCTATGTGGTAATACTGCAAATTGAATGAGAAAAAAAAAAAAGTTGAATGAGAAAATAACGTACATTTTCACTAGATTACTACTAAGCATTGTGCTTTGCACTGTGTGTATTAACAAGATGTTATGAGGGATGTGGATGAAATATTAATGCCAGTTCTTTGAATCTAACTTTTTTATAGTCCGCCTTATGCATTTGTCAATACAACAAAATTAGGGGTTGCAGCTGATGGGATGTTTGCAGTAATATCTGTATGTTGCAGAAAGGATTTAACATTCTGTTAGGCTGAGCATTACATGTTCACTAGCCTAACAAGACAGGTGGCCAGGCAGACAGATACCAGGTGACAGTAAGGGTCAGCCCCCACGGCCTCCCAAAACAGGTCCTTGATGTTACTGAGGTACTGTTTTACTGTTGAGCTCAACCCAGTGACCCCTCAGTTCCTGAGCAACCTCCTTTTAGGATTTTGTGGTGTTTCATGTTGATGTCTTTCCCTCTGAATCTCTGAGCTACTAAAGACTCTCAGCAGCCCCACGTCTCTCTGTAATTCTGCCTTTTCTTGTGTGTGTCTTTCTATAGACTTTCTCATAGCTCTTTCTCACAACTTCCTCAGAAATGTCAGCCGAGGTTGTGCAGCGGGGCCCTATCAGACCCATAAACCCTACAACCTTTTGTGGGGAGACGGCTAACAGCAGAGATGCAGTGAGAGAGGGGGTTACAGTGGTAATGGAAACGTGCTTGGAGAGAGGACAAGAAAAGGCTATATACGTTGTGGACTTCTAAGTATGTTTTTTCATTATATTTTAGGCAACAGAAAATAATAGAAAGAGAAGTAACATGAAGATCATGAAGAAGAAGAAGAAGAAGAAAAAAGAGTTACAGCAAAAGCATGAGGATAAAATGGGGCAGGAACGCCAGGATCAAGTTTGTGGTGGTCATACCCAGTCTGGTTCTGGTGAAGTGGCCCTACCTACAGAGCAATGTGAGAAGAGCAGCGAACCTCAGGGTGTAAGTGAAGGGAACTGTGAAAGTTCACAAAGTCTTGCAAATGAGGCTTTACCCAGTGAACTTAAAGAAAAATGGGAGAAGTACTGGAGTGAGTATGGAGAGGGCCTTCTTTGGCAAAGTTGGTTGGAGAAGCATCGAGAGGTCTCATCATCTGAGGCCATCACAGCCTCTGAGCCTTGGAATAGTCCAGACACCAAGGAAGAGTGGGAGCAGCATTATAGCGAACTGTACTGGTATTACTGGGAACAGTTTCAGTACTGGACAAGTCAAGGATGGACTACTGAGAGCTCACGCAGTGACAACTTGGAAACTAATGGGGTTACCCAGGAGATGGGCGTTTTGGGAAAAATGGACTTGGTTAGCTCAGGGGCTGAACTCAGTGAAGTGCTGAGCTTGGAGCTGAGTCCCTCTAACACCAGAAGTGAGGAAACACTTCCTTCAAGTGCTGAGCCCCACAGTGAAATAATCTCTGGGATTTGTAATTTAAATCTGAATTTGGAGGAAGTGGAGCAGAGCTGTGCAGCTCTAGCAGTAGCCCACCAAGGTCCTCAAGAGCGTAGTTCATCTGACAGTGAAAGCCAGAAGGAGCCCTGTGATGGAGGAACCAGGAAAAGGAGTGCATCTTATGAAAATAAAAGTATTAACCAGTCAGGTAATACGAAATCAGCTAAAATTGATTCTACCAGAATTTCTGTAGGTGGTTATATATAAGAAACAAGGGTATGTTTGTCTTATGCCTTTTTTAAAAAGTCAGTCAAGTATTTTGTGGAATGATTGTGTACTTGATTCCTTTTTCTTCCCCCTACTTCTCTCTCCTCTCTAACCTATATATTGAATGCGTTCTTCAGCAAGAAGTGATTTTAACAGAACATGCACTTCATGAATCTTCAAATGTGCTACAGAAAGTGGTGAGAGAGCACTGTTAGTGTGATTTATTTATTTATCTTAGTATTGGTATTGTAGCTGTGATGTGTCTTTTTCTCATTCTAAAGTGAATGAAAACTCAGGTTGATGTTCTCATGAATCTGACAAATTTTAAGAACAGCTTTTTTGAGGAAAAAAATATAGTTCTGCAGTTCTGAGGTTTGGGGTTTGCCTTCTGTCTAAAAATGCCATACTTTAAAATGATGAAAGCCAGTGGCTGTGCCTTATGGTACTGGAGGAGCTGCTGTGTGGGAGGTACAGGACTGGGCTGGAGATGTTTTTGCCAGCCAGTTCAGCGTGCAGAGAAAGGAGAGAGCCATCTCGTTTGCCTGCCTGTTCTTCCTGCCAGCGTTCACTGTAAGCAGCAGTGCAGCGTCTTTCCTGACTGTTGTATGGTTTCTCCTGCTGAAGGGGAGGGATGAAGCACGGGAAGTAAGTGTCAGCAGGTCAGGACTTCGGTTTGGTGGGAAACCTCTGAGTCCGCTGCTAGTGACTTTCTAAGGAAGGAGGAAGCAGGTGTGTTCCCATCTTGATTCTACAGTAGAGTTGGAATGGGAGAGGTGAAAGGAAAATCTCCTTTCCAACAAAAAATAAGAGTAGTGTTGGAATCCCCTGTTATTATATGTATGCGAGTATCTTTACCTAGCTAATGAAATGGAAACAAAATTTACACACAAGAAAAAGAATGGTTTGAATTTGTACCTTGTAGACATTTTATTTTTTCTTGGACAGCTGGGATAATTTGAAGTTGGTCCTGCTTAAGATTATTAACTCTACACTGTAACTAATTCTGGAACCTTGTAATGGTATGTTTTCCCTCAAAGACAGGTAAATATATGCGGGTTTGGCACTTGTGCCTTGTTTGTCAAATTCAGGTATGTACAACAACCTAACTGTATCTGCAGACATACTTTGGGCACAGGAAGATAATGAATTAATTTATGTAGAAGGAAAATATAATCTCATCTATCTTTTTTTAGGTTCACAGGGGTCATGTAGCTCGAATTCAAATGACAAAGAACAGTTGATGCTTCGTGACAGAGATGAAGATGAGGATGAAGAGCCTCCTGAATACAGACGTGCCAAAGTCAAGAGAAGGCAAGTATGAAATTTAGATGAGCTTTCTCCTCAAGATGCCCAGGTCCAGAAGCCTCCTGATTTATAGTAACTATTTGATTGAGATTGAGTTCAAACTTCAGTACAAAACCACGTAGTCATCTATCACTGCTTATCACTTTATCTGGCAACAAGTGGTGGCTATTTCTTCTCTTCCGTTGCTTTAGGAAAACAATGTATGACCTTGATGACTGTGCAAGGTGACGGTACTATTCTTGTGCCACTGAAGTATACAAGATTGTTAAATTGGATAGGACAACTTGCTTCTCTAGGTCTAATTAGTGTAGCCAATACAAGAACGATAGTAAATAATTTGTGGTGTTTAACTGAATTGTATGCTGCCGGTAAAGTGCTCAGTGCTATGGCAATCATAAAATAGTTAATCTCTGCCTTGTCAGTCTTTTTCTTTCCTCTCTAAAAATTTATAGCTTCAAAGATGATAAGATGGCTCTTCCTCTCTAATAAATTTACAAACTCAAAGGTGAAGGTATAGGTGGACTTACTATCTGCTAATCATATAGTTTTGGTTTTGCTCTAATATTTTGCTGTTGCCATAGCATTAATAATAGATATTAATATGGATAACATAATAGATTATGAAGGTAATTTGGAATTAGGGTGAACAAACTGTCTTCATCAGGTCCATGTAGGGCTTGATACTAGATATTTTAAGAGTTCATTTGGAATAGTTGGAATATTATCACCTAAATAGAAGGACATACGTCCCTAGAATTGGGTAAGAAAAAAAAGGTATGTGCTCATGCATATGAATAGGGCTGGCGTTATCTGCCTTGCTTGGTTTCAGCGATGTGTGGAAGAACTTCCTGAAGCCCACATTTAAATGTTTTCAATACGTGAGTTTCTTAGTGGTGTATCTGTAAAATAAGAGTGGTTTTTACAGGAAGTGACTTTGTCATCTGTTTTTTTTTTTTTTCCCTAGCCATGAACTGGATGTGGATGAGAACCCAGTGGAAGATCCTGAGGAAACCTGCTCTGTTTTGGGTCTCAAGTGTGGCACAGGACAAAAGTAATTGTTTATGAGGAGCTCGTGTTTTCTTCATAGCAAGTCAGCTTTCCTGTTATTATTTGAATAAACCCTTCACCTCCATTCCCATTTTGTTAAACTTTTGAAAATGATTGCCAAAGTTAGTCTCTGCTCTTAATAGAACTGTCATCCTTTGGCTAGAGAGAGGGATGCAAAGTTACAGAGACTAATTAAAGAACAGGAAAAGTGCTTTGAAACAGAAGTGAAACTCCTAAGGCACTTGCAGTTGTGTAAATGTTAAATGGCTGCTCAGCTGCTTAAATTAGAGCTTAAAGGCTCTGACAATGAATGGTCCTCTCAGTCTGGAGTCCTGTGAGCTTAGATCATAATTTATAGCTGTTTCATATTGGAATGAGGTTGCTTTTTATTAGTAAAATGTTGCTATACTAATAAAGTGTTGCCAGGTTGACCAGTGACATTTCATTTTTGGTGGTATGACCTAAAGATCAGGTCGTCAGTGCTGTAGAAGTAACATCATAGGGCACAGGTGGACTGTAGCTAAGGTCTAGCACTTCTGCAAGATGTAAGTTGTTTAGTGTGTACGTGTGTATATATGTATGTTCCAAAGAGGAGTGTTACTTAAGTGAATTGCCTATATTTTTCTATTTTTATTTTTTAATTGCATTTGTCAGGAGACAAAAGTAGCTGTTTTGGAGGTTCTTTACAGCCACCAAAAAGATCTTTTATTCTACTAATCAAGATATCTTTTTCATTTTCTATTCTTCAGGCTGTTCTGGGAAATTGTTATAACCTAAAGTTATACACCTATTAGGAAAAAAAAAATCTAAAACCAATTCGGGTAAATATTTTCAAATAAAAATATTTCAATTTTCATGAAGCTATGTTGTTTTGCACCTACATCCAGTGACATGTTTTAAGAGTGGAGCAAATGTCTCATAAAGAAATAATCTAGTCTAAATTATTTTCTGTAGACATCAACATAAATGTTAAAGCTTCCAGACTGAAAATTAATCAAGTCCTGTTTTTTAATTTCAGGTATGGTGGAATATCAGATTTCACCCACCGGAGTGTGCAGTACTTGGAGAAAAAAGCAAAACTCAAGTCCAAATTCTTGGATATGCGTAAACCAAGGAAGAGCAAAAACACACACATCTTCTTTACAGAGGAATCTGAAATATCTTGCAAAAAAAATAAAACCTTGAAGAAGGTAGGTTTAATTGTTAGTGTTGCTGTAAATCATATTTATTGCCTCCCTTAACTGTTGTTCAATTATGGAAATGAAGAAAAAATTATTGCCCAGAGAAGGTGGCATTTTTTAAGTGTCAGTCCATGGCTCTTTTTTGGTTTTTTCTTTCTTTTTTTTTCTTTCTCTTTTTTGTCCTTCTCCGTGCTTAGGTGAAGAGTTGAAAAGTAGTTAGGTTAGGATGGATATGGAAAGGCATTGGTCGACTCTTGGCAATCTGTCAAGAGGAATGTGAGCTTAATGGTGAAGTTGTGTGAAAGTCATTCTTAACATCTGGGTGCATCATACCTTTAGAGCTGTGTGTAGGTTTCTATAGTTACTAAAAGTATCTCTTGATTTTAAAATGCACGTGAGGGCATTTGTTAGTGCTGGCATTTCAGCAATAAGAGAAAAACGTTTGTGTACGTTGGTGTATTTCTTGTAACTCCATGTTCTTAGTGCTTTGTATTAACATTTTTGCTTACACCTCTACCTGCATTTATTTTATAACTTTCTGCATAATTTTTTTTTAAGCTCAGAAATTAGTAATAAGTAAAAAAATTTGTTCACTGTAGATTTTTCTTAGTTGAGTCTCTTTAAAATCTGTTAACCTCAGATTTTCAGTGCTGCTTTGCCACCTTCTGGGTGCTCGGTGCTAACACCCAAGTGCAAACCACCGATTGCTGGTGGTGACAGCACATATTGTATTTATCTCAAGTCCCGTTGCTGTCATTTTTGATCAAAGGCTTGACCATTGCCGTCTTGTACCAGAGGCCAGTATAGTTCAAGGGCAACTTTTTAATTATGTGAACGTAAAAGTGAGCATCTGCCTATGCCTTTGAAGAGTTTGGACTAGCGTCTGCATGTTGGTTAGGATGTGATGTTGGGCACGCTACTGTGCAGCAGAACCCTTTAGCACATGTGCCATCTGGTACATCTTGGACATGAGGCAACTAATGTATGGAGGTAATTTTACCTGTTTATGCTAACCTGAAGGGCAGAGTACAGCTTCTCTGAATGCAGATCAGAGAAAAGAGTTACTTAAATTAATTAAAAAGTAGGAGTCTTGATCACCTGTGCTGTGGCAAGTCTGACTATGTTTCACATGTTATCGGTTAGTTTTGTGGAGTTTCTCTTTTGCAAGTAGCTGGTATCTAGCTCCCAAAGGCAATTTGTTTCCAAATGTTGTAAAAAGGGAGCGCAGTTAAGGCTTTTAAACCGTGCTCTTGGTAGCTGGTTAACAGCACCATTAATTGCCTGTGATATTTGACAATTGCAGGTGGAAGAGTTCCTAAAGCGGGTTAATAAACCTGGGGAGGAAGCCACATCCCAGACAGCATCTCCTCAGGGCAGAGTGGAGGCGTTGTCCTCGGGCAGCGACTCGGAGCATCAGGAAAGCGTTTCTACCGCGCAGACTGCGACACTGAACGCCGAAAACCAGAAGCCACCATCTTCCAGTGAGACCCTCGCAGAACCCAGAGGGAGCAACCTTGAGGAGGAAGCGCCAGACGCGGCAGCGAGCGGCTCTGATGGCCAGGGCACGGGGAGGCAGGAGCAGGGCTGCGGGCGGCAGCTGGTGTCTCTGGATATTCCCGATTATCTCCGGGCAGAGACAGAGGACGTCAGCCAAGGTACATCAGTTTCCTGTGAACTGAAAATGAATTGGCAGTGGATTTAATACCACCTTCCCAAGTTACAGCGTGGTGTGGTATTTATTCTGTTTGTTCAAAGAGACTCATTAGGTCCAAGGGGTAATGATGCCAATAGAGAGCTGTGCCAGTGGAAGTAGCTTATTCCTGGAGCACCAGAATCCAAGGTCTTGTCTTAAATATTGTCAGTAATTCTTAATAGATAAACAGTCATTGTTGGTCCTAGACGTGATCTAACAGGTTTCCAGTTCACACCCTTTTTTCCCTGTAAGGATGAGGGTAATTAACTTCAGGTAGATCCAAAACCTGACAGTCTGTGTGTTCTCAGATGCACATTGCTGAGCTTTGGGGAGCATCTGTTGTTAAAATTATTTTCTAGGAGGAAAAAAAATACCGATATTATGAACTTTACTATTTAACTCTGTAAACAAGGGAAAACAGGATTGTTCAGGTTTCTACATATAGTTTAATCCTTCCTACAGTAATTCAATTATAATAGATTTGTACTGTAAAACTCTTGTCTAGATTGGTTCTTATTCGTTACATGAATAAGGGCATGAAGTTGGTCTCTGATCCACTTGTTTGCTCACTATGTAGAGTTTACTGCCATCAGTTGAAGATGATGGCTAACCTCTTAAGGCTCTTAAATAATGGGTGACGTGGTGGTATTATTTTTAGGACTGTGACTGATACCTGTCAGGTAACACTATACCCTTGAAATATAGGATGCTCTCTTTTAACTTAAATCACTAATCTGCATAATCTGGCAAACAGTAGTAAAGGGCATTTAGCGGTGTTGTTCAGCATGAGCATCTTGTATCTTAACTCTCATTTACCTACAGATTACATTCCTAGCCTACAAGAACAGTAATTATTAACTTTTGCAGTGTCTTCCAGCTGTAGATGAAAAAATAACCGCAAAGAAGAAGGAGAAAAAAAGGAGAAGGAGGAAGAAAATTGCGCTGGGAGCTATACCTGCTGAGATTGCTGCTGATCCGGAGCTGGCCAAGTACTGGGCACAACGCTACCGGCTGTTCTCTCGGTTTGATGAGGGAATTAAACTAGACAGAGGTGCGTTTAGTACAAAGTGCGCTGGCTTGGTGGTATAAGATGTATCCAAACCTGGGGCCCTTCTTGCAGTTTATTACTTTCAGTTTTATTTAGTACAGAATGTAATCGTGATGTATAAAGTTTTTCGTAGCAGTCTCAGTGGACTTGTCCTTGATAAGCCAACATCTTCAGCACCAAGTTCAACAAAGCATTTACTGAGATTCACACATACGTTTGCTTCAGTAAGACTTTGTTTGCTAAGCAAATCACTGGACTGACCAGAGTTTATCATCTTCAAAGCCTGTACATCCTGGTTGAATGCGCCAAGCCAAAATTGTTGGGATTAACGCTAAACCTTCAGTTGTGCGTGGGGGTTGTTTGTTTGTTTTTAATTTAAATGACCTTGAAATAAGAGGTGAAAAAACACTCCTTTCCTTTCCTTTGCAGAGGGTTGGTTTTCTGTTACTCCTGAGAAAATAGCTGAGCATATTGCTGTCCGTGTTAGTCAGTCGTTCAATTGCGGTATCATAGTGGATGCGTTCTGTGGGGTTGGAGGAAACGCTATTCAATTTGCATTGACTTCAAAAAGAGGTAAGCAGGTGTTGTATATAGCGCATCATTTTGTTTCTTCAATCTTTTTCCCTAAACCTTTGGGTATGCATTTTGCTGATTTTTTTTTTTTTCCAGTGCTTCTGAAGCAACAGAAGCTTTTTTGTTTCATCAGATTCGCAATATGAGGTTTCTGTTTTTAAAAAGGAGCTATGAAACTGCTTTTCTATTTTAAGTCAGGGTTGGATTTGTGTTATACTAGTCAAAGTTATTTTTTTCGTGGCATAGTAACTAGTCTGTTGGATGCTCTGAAGATTGCTAGTAAAGGTTAAGTTCTGTTTGCAGTGCTGACCTGCAGAGACTCCACAGAGCTGCTGCTTTTCCCAATTATGCTGAGTCTGTCTGTGTACTCAAATGCAGGTTATGTGTGAGTAGTACTTAAAACACTTGTATGGGATGACCTGCAGGTGCAGCAGAACCAAATACAGAAAAGTGATGATAACTTAGTATTAGTCTAAATTCCTCTTGTCAGCTAATGAAATTGCAGTGAAACATTGAGAGTGCTTTCTGTGAAAAACATCGACTACTTGATATTCCCTTACTCATCAAACACTCTGGTAAAATACCAGCTCGCCTAACACTTCTGAGTAATTTCTGAGCAAGACAAATGGTAGTTTCTACTGCATGAAACTTGGTAGACTATGATCCATTCTATAAATATTTTTTAAACTTCACTTAGCTTTTTGTATTTCCTGGCTAAATTTTTATTTCTATGATTACATGCTACCCTTTATCACCTCTCTTGTGCTGTGTTGGGTGCTTCTATCTGTGGCTGGTCACATTGAGTTTAAAAAAATGTTTATCTTTAATAAAGGAGAAAAGTAAGGTTCAGATTGACACCATTTAAGCTGTCAGGCTCCTGCCAAAATTGAAACGAGGAGGACTTCCTCTCTGTCCTTACCTGTCCTCTACTTGAGCTGAGATGGAGGATTGTCATGGTAATAGATGTATGACTGCCAAAAGCTAAAGCTTCCCAGCTTTGCAACAGCAGCTGAGCCTTCCCAGTCTAG
The DNA here is from genome assembly GCF_011004875.1 of Balearica regulorum gibbericeps. NCBI lineage: Eukaryota > Metazoa > Chordata > Aves > Gruiformes > Gruidae > Balearica > Balearica regulorum. The sequence continues at coordinate 42,748,935 of NC_046185.1, read as the reverse complement.
GCTGCGTGGCTTCCCTTGCTGGCTTGTAAACGCAGTGGTTTTGCTCTTGGTGGAACCTCTGCTCCTGCCACGCAAGGGCAAGTCCTTCCCTTCTGCGGAACTGTAGCTTCATGTCTGCCATGACGTACAAAACTGAAGTAGTCACTCATCGCACAACAGTAGATTATAGATGTGACTTGTGGCTGCAGAAGAACATGTTCCTTCTGAAACGTCCTTTCGGTGGTCAGATGGGATTTGCAGTTGACGTTAACCTGTGCATTTGCTCTCTCTTTCGTTTGCAGTGATCGCTATTGATATCGATCCTGAGAAGCTCAGTCTTGCACGCAACAATGCTGAGGTGTATGGCGTGGCAGATCAGATAGAATTCGTGTGCGGAGACTTCATGGTGCTGGCTGCCGACCTGCAAGCAGATGTGGTGTTCCTCAGCCCTCCCTGGGGGGGGCCTGACTATGCCACTGCCGAAATCTTCGATATCCAAACCATGATTTGCCCAGATGGATATCCTTTCAAAGTTACACCTTCCTGTGATTTTTTTCAGTCATTTATGAGCGAGTTTCTCTCTTTCTTCACCTCCTCCTCTTGACATGGGCTTTGCATGCCCATTTGGCTGACTGGGGATGGTATGACCAGCACCTGAAGTCTCAGGTGTGCTGCATTTCTTTAGTCCTCCTCCCCCAACCTCAGCTATATCACTCTGACCACCTAAAATTAAATATTTTAATTATTTTTTTATTTTTAACAAAAGTCATAAAGAGTTATTCTTAAAACTAAAAAATCCTTTAGAGAATTTTAATAGCTTCTTAACTTAAAGCATTAATTCAGTAGTTCTAGCTCCTTTGTATTATTTTATTAAAATACCCTGAAGTAATCAAATAGCCATGTGGTGTGTATATACATAGGTAATAATTACTTACGTAACCTATGACTTTGTCATTGATTCCACTTTTTAATTGATTTATAAAAGGTATATCAAACAATTCTCAATCATAACACCTGCCTATGACTTGGGAAATCACAGAAGAGTGCGAGCAAAATATTAACCCTTTTAACTAATGTATATAATTCCATACTAACTTATTGACAGTGGTATTGAGCACTCAGGCATCTAGGAAGGTATTAGTGTAATTGTTTCAGGGGGAAAAACCCCACCACACCTCTTATTCGATGACACTATCTCAGTTGTTTCCTTTTTGGCTAAAATGTAGCCATATTTGTAAGAGTAAGGAAATCTTTGTATGCATGTGCGAGAAATATTACACCAAATGGATTAGAAAACAAATATCAAACCAATGTATTAGCTATAAACTACATTCAAATTTCTCAAATACTACTTTGTAGTTCAGTTAAATTTTCTTAAAAAGTGAGGTGGTTTGGTGGGGTTTTTTTCCTACTTTCTAGGGCAATAATGGTGAAATAGAGCTTCTGCGTTTCAGAAGAGCATCTAACACACACCTAGAAGACTAATTTAATTGCATAATAACTGAATTTGGGACGTACTTTCAAAATGAATGAATATAAAGCAACTTCTCCTTCCTCATTCTTGTTTTTTCCTTTACTGGCTTCTACATTCGAAATTTTCAGGCTTTCCAAGAAGATCACCAACAATATTGTGTATTTTCTACCTCGGAATGCTGACATTGACCAGGTGTGTTACTGAATAAGGACTTGGTAGTTACAGAAAGCTCAGCTGGCTTAAAACATAGGTATTATAAGCACAAATTTAAGACTTTTAAGTCTGTTCAGCTGAATGGTTTGTTTTGGGGTTAGTTTTTTTGGTTTAAGTTTGAACCTTATGTTAAGAAATTTCTGTGCTTGCAGTACTTCTGATATATTTAGAAGTGGGAGTAGTGGATTATTTCCATGATTTTGATACTGTTCCTTCATAAAGCAACAGACTGGAGATCCCTGTGGAAGTTTCAAAGCCAACAGATTTCTTGAGTGCCAGACAGATACATCATTCTAAAACAAAGGGGAAAAAAAGGAAGAAAAAAAAAAAAAATTTTAACCCGTACTTACTACCTGGTAAGTAGCTGAGGCCTAAACTAAAGTTCATGGCTTCCAGTTTATGAAGGAATTGCAGGAAATCACTGTACGGCCTGCAATCATTACTATCACTGATTAGTAGATCAGAGACAAATGTCATGCCACCAGAGGTGGTACTGACGTTGTCCACAGAAGTGTGTGGTTCCATATGGGCTGCTTGCACTGTAGTGATTAGCTAGTTAGATGCATCACTGACTTGATATTTATTCCACTGGTGTGGGGGTTTTTTTGTATTAGAGATTTTTGTTAGAATTTTGTTTCAGTAATTAGATGACTGTAACAATTCCCCTGAGTGTCTCGTTTAGTTTCCTCTGTGGATTTTTCTATGTTAATTACGTCTTGTAGCTTTTTGCAAAGAAGGGAGCAGTGAGGTGTTCTCCTCACTGCAACAAGCTGCAGAACTTCCAGGATTATTTCCTGCTTTTCCAAAAGCTGTGTCTGACTTAGAGCAGGTCTCAAGCCACATGGTGGCTTACAGAATTGTTGGTGGCAAACAGCTGGCTTGAGAGACAGGCTGAAATCCACATGGCCTGAGTATTAGCACGCTATGAGCCCGCGCTATGCACAGCACCATTTGTACAGCAGGTGATGATTCAGCTGAGTTTTGCATTTCAGGCTGGTGAAGTGTCAAAGTGGCATATGAGTCTTTTGAACAGGGACCTTAATTTTAGGCAGTGTCTTTAGTTTCAACTTCTAACCACTTGCATTTTATCGAATATTTTATTCCCATGATGAAGAATGACCTTACCAGGTTTCTGCTCTGCTCTTGAGCACTTTTTACTGGATTTATAAATGGGTAAAGACATCTACATTTCAGTCACATTCCCACAAAAGCGTCTAAGAGTACTGTCCACAGGCTTGCACCTATTCCTACAGAAGAGCTTGGCACCTCTACGTGGTTGGGCTAGGTGCCTTGACACCTCTACAGCTTGGTCTAGTTGGCTCTGAATGTTGTTGATGTGCTTGAAGTGTTCTTTGATGTACATCCACGGATTTGTCTTTACACAAATGGCTGAAGAGTAACTGTTGTTGCTCAAAAACATGGCTTTGCGGTCACGGCTTAGTTGTTAAAAGCACGTGGCTGAAAGCATGGCTTCAGTTCAGTTATCCAGACTATGGGCTGGAAGAGAACTCAGTTCCTCATGCCTTTCTCTAGAGATTGTGCCAGTATGAGGAAAAAAACCCAAAACCCTAAAGGTTGATGATCTGAGAGGGGGGAGGAGAACGTGAATCCAGCCCACTGTTTAGGCAAATTAGTCTTAATCTTGTGTGGACAGAGGTGTCTCAAACATGACCGTCCCAAACATGGCCTTAGTGGATGCTCTGGTCCATAGGAGACTGGTTATGAGTTTGGCTGCCATCATCACTGGCTGTATTTAAGTATGAAGTTTCTGAATTTACTGCCACTACACTTCCAGGGCTGTGAATCTCCAGAAAAAAAAAAATAAAAAAAAATATATATATCACTGAAGTTCCTTAATAGTTAGTGTAGACAGTTGTCTTCTCAATCTGCTTATGGTTTTGCCTGTAGTTCTCATCCATCTTACTTTTCTCGTGGACCAGATAGGGTGGCTTCTGCTGCAGCAACTGTCTTGGCAAGGGCCTGTGGACACCACTGCTAGGGTGTAGTGATGTAGTTTGGGTTGTAAATGTAGTCTGTAAACTCTAGGGGCCTATAAAAGCCCAATGAAGTAAATCTTAAACTTTTTTTTTTTGCAGGAGATTAATACCTGAAAACTGACTAACTTGGATAAGGCAGATTATCAGATGCCTTAGATTTCAATGGAAACTTAAACACACAAGTTTGATTTGTGATGACATTGCTCAGGCATGTAAGATGTGCACCTTCTGTGTTCTCAAAATTTAACTCTGTATTCTCATACGCATATGTAAGGATTTCAGAGATCACTTAGCTCTGAGAACAGGTGATCTAACATGCTTAACATGTAAGGTGGCAGTTGTTAAGTACTCTGCCTCTTGTCTCTTGTTGTCTGGCTTGAATCTACAACTGAGGAGTGCTTGTGTGCTTTGTCAATTAAAATTCATTTAGAAGCGGACTTAATTGCCATTGCAAACCTCCGTGAAGATGTTTGTGCTGACTGTGAGCCAGTGTATCAGTGCAAGTTTGCTTGTCTGACAGTGGGTCTGAAGCAGAAATGGAAATAAATGCCCAGCAGTTAGAAGCAACCTTACAAGAAAAATACTGTTTAACCTTTAGTTAAGGTGGTGCAAATTTAGTGGAAAATATGTGCTGCTTTTTTACAGTTAGGTAGCTAACATAGAGTAGGGATCGTGCTGCTGGTTTGGAAGCAGTGGTAGCTGACTTTGACCTAGCTGCGCTGGACTCTGTGTTCATTGCCTTATCAGCAGGCAAGACATCCAACCTTGTTCCACATGATCTTATTGCAAAAACAGTGTTAGTTATGTCTGCAGACACGGCCTTCTCTGTGTAGAGTTAGTGTTGTAGAGAGAGATGAGGTTCTTTGAATTCCCTTATAAAATTCACTGAGTTTAGATGAAAGAGGAGAAATGAACTTCTGTACTTCTGCCTCGAGAGGGAGCAGCGAACCAGTGGAATATGGTTGGTGCATTTACAAGAAATGTGAAACATTTCCTTTAATTGCATCAAATCTCCTTGTTTACAAGTGTGTACTTGTTACAAAATATATAGTGTATACAGGTCCATTTTTAGGTGCAATCAATCTTTCAAAATATTCTTTCTAGGTAAGGAATAATCAGGAATTATGTGTGCGCACATACATAAAAAAATATTTTATTAATAGTGCCTACTATGTAGCTCGTGTGACGCCCTTGTTGATACCTCTTTGCAGCACCTTTACCTCTGAGTGTTTTCTTTAAGGATTTTTTTTCCCATCCCTTAAGAAAAGGAAAAAAAAAAAAGGAAGGTATAGAAACTACAGGTCAGAAATATATTAATATTGCTTCAGTTCTTGAGGGCTAAACTTGTATTTGGCTACCAGTGGTGTTTTTGAAAAGCAAAACAAAAAGTTTGACCTACTTAGAATTCCTGAAAAGTAGAGAGAATTAGAAATCACTGTTTTGGATAGTCTTGCATATTTAAATCAAAATTATAGCCCAGCAAAATGAAGTGAAAGCACTTGATAAATACTTGGATAGTTGAAAACTCTTCTTGCCTTCTATGAAAAGCATGCCTTGGCAAAATTTGGATGAAAATAAATTTCTTCCCCTTGTTCTGCTGTCAATTTGACTCTGGTGGCAGCAGGGGACCTGCAGTCAGGGAATGTTCAACCTTCCCCAGCATCCTTCCCCTTCTAGGCCGGTTCCACCAGCTCAAGGGGAAGACAGATGATATCTGTAGGGCATCCTACATTTAGGTCTTAATACTCAAGCAAAACGTAATAGAGACCTTCGCAAGTAACTTGAGAAGCAAGCTTCTTGAGACAGAATGATCACATGTTGTTTATGAAGTGTTTAGCAAGCTGTGCTCTGCCTCATTGTGCAGAGTGGGAAGTGTGTACTCACCTCAGGGACCAGAACTCATCCCAACTAGCCAGATCTGTTGCCTGGACTGTTTTCTGCACCAGAAAATACTTCTGTGTCTTAATATTTGCAGCAAAAGAGAAAGAACCTGGGATTTGTTGCTGTAGGGCTTTCTTCCTAATGGTGGAATAGCTTCTTTTCACCTTGTTGCAGAAGGCATACTCAGCTACGTAAGACAGAAAACCTACCCTCCTAAGCGTTCACATACGTAGTGATGCTCCTTACTCTTTGTGTAAGCTGTGTGAGCGCTACCGTTGAGGTATTGTTCTCTCACTGGTGGTCGGAATGGAGTCAGGCTGCATGGTGGCTCCCCTCAATAAACTGATGAGCCTGAAACATTGGTGACCTGGTATGTTGTAAGGCAGATGATCACATCAGCATCTTTACCAGCCTAGTCAAGTGTGAGAGATGGAGTACTGAGGAATCAGGAGTTTATTACTTACCCTGACTGTGGATGGTTAACTGCCAGATGCTGTGTTGTGCCTTAGTGATTATCCTAAACTTCTTCACCGTTCTTTGAAGACAGTCGTACTGTACAAATTTACAAATGGTGGTTTAATTCAGAAGCAGGTATTTTCTCTTTTAGCAAAAAGACAATCTTACACGTTTATCTATTTACCATGGGATTATCTGTAAGTCTTTCTGATTTGTGGCTGCTGGAAATAATGTATATTTAACATCTTGAGCATACAGTAGTGCAAATTTTAATTTTGGGTGGCGTGTTAGTATATCTAAACAGCAGGATAATTGAGGCCAATTTTCATATAACATTTCAATCTTTGACCCTTATAGCAGAGCAAGCAAATCTGTTAGAATAATATTGGTCTACTCTTCAGACAGAATACGAGTCACTTTGCTAATTGAAGATGATTCTGAGAGTAAAATGCCTGATTATTCAACTTGAGAGCTATCTTTTTGAGTTAGAAAAGTTTTGGTCTATCTAAGATCCAGCCTGTGACAAAAGAAAAAAAAATGCAATTTGAGAAAGATTTGCCCGTGTCCAGAAGCCTTTTCTCTGCGTAGGTGAGTTGAAGCTTAAATATAGATCCCTAGAAGGGATATGGTACTGTGGCTCTGCTCAGAGGGTTATAGCTACAATGTTGTGAAGTCACGTCATGGACCTTGCTAGCTTGCTGTACAGTTTTTGCACCAGCAGACTTCTTTGTGGTGTGGGGTATGAGAAAAGATCTAATTTTAAAAAAAAAAAAAGTAGTCAAGAACTTTTCAAAAGTGGCATGACTGAAAAAGCAGCCCCTCTTCAAAATCTGAGTCTACTTTACAATCCAATGTTAATAAAGTTCCAGTCTCATAAACAGGAACTGTTTTATTAAAAATAATGCCTTTTCCTGTTAGAGTTGCTATTAAACTTCTGCAAAACGTCCCCTTTTTCAGCCAGCTATTTTTGACACTTATAACAGTGTAGGGTAACAGAGGGAGAGGAACAGTGCTGCTTTTTGGGTAATATTTGTCAAATAATAATATTCTTCTTTCTTTTAACTGTTTTTGAATAGTATTTCTTCTTCAAACCATGTACAAAGTTTTACACTTCATAAAGTATTGGAGTAAATTCCTAACATAAACTTTATGGTTAAGAGAACTGTTAATTGTTGATTGCTGTCCATGTCAACTGTCATACTGTAAACTTGACAGACCAAACAAAATACTTGTGTTTAAAATTATGAGCAGAAAGGTATGACAGGCAAGACATTGTCAGGTTGATGGGTTGGGGTATTTTTGATGATTGCAGATAACTTACTGCTCAGTATCTGCAGGAGGGGTTTTTCCCTGTCTTTAAAACCTTAGAGAGCACCTGAAGGGTTTCAACTTAAGCCTGTGCAAAGGAAAATCTGGTTCTGTCTTTTAACTTTCAAGTTAAACCCAGTCAAGACTGGGTTTTTTTTCAAATGTAACTCAAGATTGTAGCACTGCAGCCTGTGTTCTCTGTGACCGCATCAATCTAGTGGATGAAAGAGTTTTCAAAAATGTCTGCGTTCTTTGAACCTTGCTGAGAAGGGGAGTCGGTCCAGCTTTTGAGGAGCACAGGTCTGTTGGAGAAGCACAGGATAGCGGTTGTACTACTTGGGGCACAGGAGAGCGGATGTACTACTTGAGGATGCCACAGCAGTGGCATCGGGAGGATGCGCTGCATGAGAGCAGCTGCAGCCTTGGATGTGGTGCGACATTTCACAGACGTGTGGAAGATCTGGTGGGAAATGATAAATGCTGTGCACTAGCAAGGTGTTCGCACCCACGTGCTCTTCTAGCTGTATTATTTATGGTATTCTCCCACATGATTTCTGCTGGTTGACTGGAAATACATAAACTGGGATTATAATGCAAATTGGCAGCCTCTCTCCACTTAAACTAGCTAGTGATTTATTTGTTACCGGCCAACTGTGGTTCTGTCCATCACAAGCTGACCTACCGGCAGCCTGCTTGGTGTTGTACAGGTTTGTAACACAGCTTCTGCTAGGAAGATCTTATAGGCTGCGTTTATTCACTCAAGATATTGTGGTTTTAAAAAATTAAGCAGGGTAGGAGGCAGGGAAAGGTTTACATTAGTCTTTATGCACTGTTGAGAATTCTTTTTTTCCTTTTTTTTTTTTTAACCAGTTGCTTCTTGGACCTCTTTTTGTTTCTGTATTGAAAACGTGTGCGTCTTTACTCTTTGCAGATTTGATGACTGGTGCAAAACTATAAATTGGGTAGATTCCTGGATTTGGGGGGGGATTGGATTTAGGAAGGGGGTGTTTGGGGGTTTTTTTCGTTGTATGTGGTAGCTATGGCCAATTAAATGAAATCATTTCACTGTTGCTGGAGCTTTTGCTGTTCTAAATGTTGGTTTAACAGACATGGTTTGTGTTCCAGCTGCTGCCAGAAGATCTGAATTAGCTTCTGTTTGTTGTCTAGTGCTTAAAGTGATTCCCTGAGCCCAGATTTAAGTGAAACGGTCTTGATCCTGATAGTCATACAAAGAATACACATAATTCAGGTGCTGGGTTTTTTTTTTTCCTTACCTTTGTTCCCATATCATCTTCATCGTCTGTTTTCAGAGAGTCTGGAGTTAAGACACCGAAGCTTTGTTCTGTCTGCAGAAGGTTGTGCTGTTGTTGTGACTATGTTTGTTTATATTTAAATTCTCTCTGGTATGATTTTCTGTTCTGGGAATGACACCAGATAGATCAGTTTAACAAAAGAGTATATGGTAACCTCTCTGAATCAGGACATTTGATGGGAGGCTGATTAGTAAAACTACCCCCTCCCCTTTCATTTAGCTGTGATTTTAGATGAGGTTGACTGGAATCCTAGCCAAATGTGACCTGTCAAGCAATGTCTCATTTTTATTTAGGAGTAAATACTGCAATGAGCAAAGCAGGGAGTGAGAGGCCAGGAGATGATCTTGGGTTAATTTGATTGCATTTTTAAGATGCTTGGGTGTTACAGGAGTTGGCAGGTAAAAGACTGTGAGTTGATGTATTTTTGCAGGCTGATAATTTTTAAGTGAACATAATAGCGTAACGCTTCAGCTGTAACTGTCGTGTTAATAACAGCAGCTTTTGAGCAGCCCACTTTAAACTCACGTATGTTCTCTGTCCCTGATGAAAGATAAAGCCAGAAGATACCCCCAGCATACACTAAGCCAGAGTAGCACGTCTGGATTTCAATCTTCTAAAAGTTCATAGTGCTTGAATACTGAACTGTAGCTTGCCTGCCTCAAGTTTAAAACACAAATCTCTAGCCTGTCAAAGGGTGGCAGCAGCACTGTGCTAGTGGCATCATTCACCTGCAGACCTGTACGTTTTTTAAAAAATACTGCCTGAGAGCATTTTGGTTTATTACAATTGATGTAAAGAATGCCGTTGCCTCTTTTTCAAGTGAGTTGGGTGTTGGTTTTTTTCCCTAGCCTTTGGGTTGGGTTTTTTTTCCCCCCGCTGTTTTTACTAGTGTTGTCTAAAATGAAATGAGTCACAGTGTCCTTATGTGACTGGTTGTTAAGGCAAAAAGCTCATATGTCTCATACCCTAGAAAAGTTTTTGGAGGAGAAAAAAAATACCATTAGAGCTTTTTATCCACAGTAACCTTAGTTGGTGTCTGGAACAGATAGGAAGTTACTTTATTAAAGGAATTTCAGTATGATTAAAAAAAATCCTGCAAGGCCAGCAGGAAAACCTTTGCGTTCAAAACCACACCTGACCAATATAAAGCAAGTTTGCACCTTAAGCAACTTTGCTTCTGAAGTAATCTTCCACATTTGTTTCCCTTTTCATATTTCTCTTCTGATGTCCCCTGTTTTAAACTTTGAGACCAAACCTGCTGGCTGCATTTTTAATGCTCTGTGGCGATGTCTGTAGCTGTGGACTAATTCCATCAGCAGTCACTGAACTGAAGGATGAAGCATCCAGATGAGAGGGATGTGGGGACGCATTAACTGAAGCTGCATCCTTTGCCTCATCCCAGGGTGGCATGTGGCGCATGCAGAATTACCCGGCGCAGCAAAGGAGGCAATATCTGTGCCCACCCCGCTGAGTACATGGGTTTGGGCTAAAGAACAAACCAGGATGAGGAAAATCGTCATGTTTGCACAGGGGGAGGGGGGGGAAACCAAAACAACCCACTAACAAATTTTGGACTTGTCCAGTTTTTTTAAGAAACTAAGAAACCTTTCCCTACTCACGATTGTAGTTCACCACAAAAACAGGAGATGCATGTTGGTATTTCTAAAAAATAGGTGAGCACCTTTGTTTTTCTCAAAGCATCGTTCCTCAACCTGCTGTTATTTTTAGAGGGCATCCCTGCCCAAGCTGGCACCTTTCTGGAGCTTGGTGTGTGGCAGCTTTCCCTTGTTAAGCTGTCAGGGTTGACTGAGCCCTCCCGAGGAAAACTTGGCAACTCCTATGTAATTAAGTTTGCAGCCTCCAGCAATTTGCAAATAAGCATCGTCGCAGAGGATTTGCGTTTCTTTCCTCTGAATATCGGGGGGGTTGAGGAGCATATGGTGCTGGATCCATCCCTGCAGAGCTTACGCCCATGTGCTCGTTAGATTTCTGTCACCGTTGGGTTTATGAAATACTTCTAGTAGTGATTTGAAATTAGTCTTGGTTATCCTGGATTTAACACTTAGAGACTAGACGCAGCGTATGTAACTTCTCGGGTGTCCTTCAGTGGATGCCACCGCTCAGTGGAGGAGCAGCATTTGCCTGTGTTGCTAATGAAGCATTTTGTTTTACTTGTTCTTCTAAGAGAAATATTTAGTAAACACTTGTATTTGATATCAATGCATTAGTCATATATGCTAGTGACACAAATTGTGCTCTGAAAGCAGGAGTATGTAACCCCGAAACAGTAATTTCAATATTTTTACTTGAAGTTGACTAATCCAATTAATATTTTTGAATACCTAAACATTAGCTATAAAGTGCAAAGCCTCTAATGCTTTTTGGAAAGGACATTCCAGCTTTTGTTCATAATAAATTAAAAATACAAACTTAACGTCATCTTAGGAAAAAAAATATGGATCGCCCAGCAATGTTAACTGCTTTTAGGATTTCAAGCAAGAAAAGATAAGTTGTAAAATTAACATTCCTGATCACTTGCCAATTTCAGATTCTTGTGCTATTTATAAGTCAGCCAGCTTCTGCTTTTTTACTTAAGTGGCAGGTTCCTCTTTGACAAGAACGTGGAGATTTTTTTCCTATTACCATTAAATTGAAGGATGAAGAAACAGCTCACGTTTTTGGTTTTGTCTGCAGGAACAAAAAAATGAAAAGGGGAAAAAACCCCGGAAAAGTAAATGCTTGATTTAGATAAGTAATTGGTGATTTTCTGGACAAATCAATAAAGGTTCGAAGTATAGTTTGATCTGTTATTTCCTCTTCATAGTAGTCTGTTTTTCTACTTAGAGTAAAATAGAGGAAGTTCAACATGCTTATATTTAAACCTGTGCTACAGAGTGAAGTCTCAAAGGAGTTTAGAAGTGTTAATAATGCAACCTGAACTTTTAAGTTTCAGCTGCTAACATCACAGACGACTTGGTTGAAAGATCAGTTAAAAATCTACTGCAGGCTTGTAGACCTTGATCACTTTGTCTGACCAGGAAGTTTCCCTGCATAGGGAACTATAGAAATAGTTTTCCTGCAACAGGCTGGGAAAACAGCAGCCCGGAGCAGAACCAGCTGTGGAGCAGGGACCCCCACCGCAGCACAGGTCCTCGGGGTCCCTGGTGAGGGGGGGAGAAATCAGTCACCGCTCAGTTTTGGTGGTGTTCTCTTCCTTCTGTCTGTGCAATCTGTCCTAGTGAGAAACTGGGAGCCTGCATGGCCGTCATCCGTCAAAGGGGTCGTAGTAGGCATCGTGAGTAAGAAGAGGAGAGCAAAGACTATTGCGTGCTCCAGTCCACAATGCAAAGTCCGCTGCAAAATGTTGTCTGTCTGTTACCATTAAGCATTAAAGGTGTGAACCGGCCTCAGTCAACAGAGCATGAACGGTGAAATTCTCACTCCAGTGATCGTAAACACGAGAGCTGGGACCAGCGCTGCCTGACGGGCTCTCCCTGCCTGCAGTTCCTCAGCTGCCTGCAGCCTTACCCTCGACGCTGCCTGAGACTCCAGGACACACAACAGCATTTTTTTGGTTGCAATAACAAACAGCTAACTGCTTTTTGTGAGCTGCTCTGCCAGTTTGTGGTTTTGGGGGAGGGTTTTGTTTGGGTTGTCCATCCGTCCCTCCCCCCACCCTTCAGTGCAACCTTTCTGCTTCCTAATTTCAGGATTTGGTTTTACTCTTCCTCCAAAACCTGGGCTTTTGACACCTTCCAATCACAGTTTATAGCTTGCTTTTGCCACAACTGGGTGTCTCAAATGCCAAGTGCCCTGCAAACCAGAGTCTAGCATCTCTCGCCTCAGCATGGCCTGTGAAATGACAACTATTTTTGTCTAATTCTGAAGTCCTCTTATTTTCATGGCGTGGGGTGAGGGGGGTTTTTCAGTCAGAAGAAAGCCACAAACCACTTCTGCAAGTAAAAGGCAACACAGAAAGAGGCATTAGGTGCCAAGGAACATTGTCACCAGTATTAGCAAAGCAAAGATGTGTTTTATGTGATAATTCATGTGAATAAAAGGTTTGGGGTTTCACCTCTTTTCCTGTGTGTTGATCACTTTTTGTTCTTTGTTTTTCAGGTGGCTTCGTTAGCAGGGCCAGGAGGGAAGGTTGAAATAGAACAAAATTTTCTCAATAACAAACTGAAGACAATAACTGCTTATTTTGGTGATCTAATAAGGCATGACGTCTCCTGAACTCCGTGTGGATTCTTCCAAACCCAACCTCCCTGGCTGTTGCTTTGCTTAAGCTTTTGTACAGCTGGCTGGTCAAAAATGACTTAAAGCCATTTTCCGCTTTAATTTCTGTTTACAGAAATTTATTGTGTTTTTTGCTACTGTCAATAAATGTTTTATAATAATTTTGACAAAATTGTAAATGTAGAGGAGCTGTGAATGTAGGAAAAATGATCTTTATAAAATGCAGTCTTGTAAGGTTCAAGGCCAAGCAGTTGAAGGGGAGTTCAGGATTTCTTTGCAACTCTCACATGTGCTACTTCTGTGCTCACTGCAGTTTTGGGCGTTCAGAGGGTCAAAAAGAATAGCCTGAAAGCCGCCGTGTGTCAAGAACTGCTCTCTGGGTTTGAGAAATAAAAGCATCTGAACATCAGGTGGAACTGGAAGGTCGGGTGCACCACCAGAGGTTAACCCCAGTGCACCTCTCTGGCTCCCTGCTCGCTGGGAAACCTTTTCAGCTTTTCTTTGTAGGATGAAGGTCCACGTGTTTCTTACAGTGAGTACGCCAGCTTGTTGCAGCACAGGGAGAGAGCGGGGCACGTTTGTGTGCGGCGGCAGGGCTCTACCTTCTGGGTTTTGTTAATTACTTTGGGTTTTTTCCTCCTTGCCAGCCCTCGTCATTGTAAAGGTATTTTGAAGAAACCTTCTGACTGGAGGTTTGCCTCAGTAACCAGAGGGGTACGTGCTCCCCCTCTCTTTTTGTGCCCTTTTGGATTGTTGCACAGGCTTTGGGGGGGGCAGAGGGAGTCCAGCTCTCCCTGGTGAGGGCTCTCTGCTCCCACTTGGCGTTTGCAGGGGAAAGAGTGGCTTTTGGGGACTTCTCTAAGCAGAAGAGGAGGCAGGCGAGAAGTGTGTAGGGCATGGATATGGAGCTCTCACTGGAATGCACTTAGAGTAAGTACCCAAGGTCAATTCTGAGCCCGTTTGAGGCGAGAGTGTAGGACTATGGTTTCCAAGACAATCAGTGCTGCTTCTCCTCTGCTTGGAGTGCAGCAGGATGCTGAAGGCAGCAGAGGCGAAGCACTAAACCATGCATTAGTGCTGACAAGCAAAACTGTAGAATAACTCTGTAGAATAACCAACTAAAGATTTTTCTTCCTCCATAAGGAATGAAATCAAACTCTTCAACTGTTAGGAGACCAAAGTGTTTGTGTGTATATGGGGTGTTAAAAACCACGTATGCACCCTGACTCAGTGCAAGTTTGCAGTGCAGTAAAAAAGCACTTGGGACATCTTTTCTTTCTAACTTGTCTGGTACTGGATGGACAGTAAAGTGCTAAACTGCTAATGACCATTATGTCAGTGCCTCATGTAAGGTATTTTAGATTACTTTGAAGACAATTTGACTAATTTGCATCACTGCATTTTGTCACTGTTCTACAGCGAAGAAGTGCTGCGATAGTCCCAGCCTCTGTGTCAATACTTAAAGGGAATTGTAAAGGAAAGAAATTACCTGCTTTTCAATATTCCTTAGAATTTTGCTACTAGGAGGCAGGGGAGGTTGGCAAAAGTGCTGGTATTAAAGGAGGTCCAAACATACTGTAGCAGTGGCATGTGAATGTAATGGTGCTGTTAAATTTTCACTACAAGCTACAAAAATATCCCAGAAAGAGTCATGAGGCCAAATGAAGAATAAATTCATTTATTATTAATTAATTACAGCATATGTCACCGTACTCTGTACACTAAAATTTTACTATATTGGTCTTGCTGCTCTCAGAAATACTGTTGTCTTATTCTTCAGCCTTCTTTTCCTCCCTAAAGTTACAGAGTAGCTTTAGAAGCATTTTGAGATCTCACTGATGCTGCTCCTGTAAAAGGAAGCTCTATGGGGGAGATACCAGGGAATTTACCTTCAGAAAAGCAGTCAGTTCAGTGCCCAGTATGTAAAATGTGGAAGCTGAAGTATGACATAAAGGGTACAACACTTGCTGTTTCAATGTTCACTTCCAATATAATGAACTTACTGGTAAAAAGGAACTATTTATCAGAAGTCTCTGCTGAGCTTTGCAAACACATGAAGCACCAAAAGCGGAAGAATATCCTTGTTCATGGCTGTTCCTCTCTGTAACCAATGAGTACAAAAGGTCTGTTTTTCTTTTCTTTTTTCTTTTTTTTTTCTTTTTTCTTTTTTTTTAAATACAACTTGAAGTCAGAATACACACTGCTGGGTTGTGATGTTTACCCTCAGCTTCCCACTCGCCCAGAACAGGTGAAGTTCCCCAGGGGTGTTAATCAGTCAATCTGTTAAGCCTAAAATACATCTACAAGTAGTTCTACTTCGTTGTCGGTAATTTCAGCCTTCATGGAGGACAGCTTCATTCATGACATGAGTTTCTGTAAAGTGGTGTTCTGCTTTATATTCTAGAAAACAAAGTTAACATGGGCTGAGATGCAGTTAAATTTGTGGACATCTCATACCCAGAGTTTTAATACCCTGCTGAGACTCAGTATTTTGCATATAACTTGTTAGGCTACAAAGAAGTTATGTTGCTATTGTAAAGTAAATACTCGTAGAGGTTTGATCTTTTACTTCTTTTAAGCCACAAAATAAGCTATAGGAAGAATGCAGATTTATTTTTGGAAGCTAACTAATCTTTGGACTAAATGCAATAAATACATACTGGTTTATACTTTCCACTGTGGTCTTTAGCTCCGGTATTAAACCGAGCCCATCAGTTTCTGGTACACGATATGAAGAGAAGCAATGGAACATGCAGTTAAGACAAACGTGTTACAAGGCTGAAGCCTAATTGCAGGTTCAAGGGGACCAGAGCGGAGCATCAGCGGGGCTGAGCAACCGTCTCGTCATGGTAGGACAGTTAACGTTGTGCCCTTCTCTGAGAGAGGCCCCATTAGTGTTATGGTAAAAAGTCACTGTTCCATGAAGTTTTAATGTGCAGGTTTTAGAAAATCTTCCCCAAGTGTAGTGGTTCTGAAATAACATCTGGGTCTATATGTGCAACTCGGATTATATAAGCAAATTAATGTTACACCACAGCGACCATGGTAACATTTAGAGGAGGGAAACCCCATAAATAGCACAAGGAAAAAATTACTTGCAGTAACTCATTGAACAAATCAGTAGAAAATTGGGTCATTTTCACTTGGTTTACTCCTCTGCTTTCATATGCCTCATACTCACTGTTTGCTTTAACTCTCTTCTCCTCACTCATGAATCTTTCCACCTCCAAATACCAAGGGAGGGGGGTAATTCTAATACTTAGCGTGAACTAATTTAGCATTGCTAGTTTAGCCTTTCCAACACAAAAATTGTGGTATTCCTGCCACTGGAATACCTTGGTCTGGTCCACAGTACTTTCAAAAAGAAATGATTTTCAGTGGTGAGGAAGTTTTAGATTTCTATATGAAAACAGAAGAGAGATATTTTTGCAAGCATGTGGTGCAATGGTGAAGGAATAAATGCTCTATATCCAGGCTTGAAATTGATTCAGACCCTCTCCTGTTTCAGCTGCCAGATTGCTCTATCAGGGCAGAATATTACCCACATACACACTCCAGGGAAGTACTTGTAAGAGTGATGCTGTGTTTGTTTAAGTGAAGTCCCTCAAACACCCAAAATAATTCATACAGGAAACAAAAAAAAGCAACTCATTACTTGGGAGGTTACAGAAGTTATCACTAGCTGAACAGGAAGCAACAGGAACAGCTAAAACCAGCTGGAGTGATTGAATTTAGTGAGGCTGGAGTGAAAATCCTAGTTGCAACCGTGCGGGGAGGAGGCAGGGGAAAAACCTGAGTCTGCAAATAAAGTTTGTCCACTCGGGGTTTGGTTTCCACCTCTACTCAGCAAGGTCCTGTGGTGTCTTTTAAAAGTGCCCAGGGCTTTGGTAGTGCCTGGGGGATGCTGTGAGCGGGGCTGTTGCCCAGGACAGAGGTGGGGAGGGCAGCAGGAGCCCAGGAGCCCTGACAGCGGCTGGGCTCTGCTCAAGGGTTTCCCTGCGCCAGGGAATTCCCCAGCCAGGCTGTGCACACACCCCCTGCAACCTACAGCAGGGTCTTGTCATTTACCTTCTCCTCTTACCAACCAAGAGTCAACCCTGGATTTCTGCGTATAAAGACCCAAGGATTGGTGTCTTTTTAGCACATGTCACCACAGGGCTATCTCTGGGTGTCAGGGAGCGTGGGTTTGCCGTCAACGCCTTGTGTACCCTTCTTCAAGTCTCATGCAAATACGTTTTCTGAGCTCTTCCTTTCGGCACGTCTCTGAGGTCTTGGCCCGTCACCTCGTGACATTTCAAAACCGGAGTGAGTTTCAAAGCACTTCCCAGCAGCATGGGCTTCACTGGAAACCTGAAGTGTCGCTCCGGGTTTCTGGGTTCTCAGACTGCTGAGGGAAAAAAGTGCTGTTGGAGGCAGTGTGGGGTTGATGACAGGGCGATCCTTCCTGTCTCTGTGGCTCATCTCGTTTTCTTCCTTTTTCTCAAGGTTGCGCTGCAACCTCGTTGTGAAACCCCTGTGGTTTATTAGAGGAGGGCAATGGCATCACCAGAGCTTTAGCACTGCATAAATATGAGTAAAGAGGTTCACAGTGTGCCTTTGGTATGTTGGGAGTAATGAAATACCTTACCCCAATCTTTCATCCTAAAAATGTGGTCAAAGAATGGGCATCAGAGAGGATATTCCTCTGCATAGTTATTGCAGGTTGCTACAGGTTGAATAAATACATTTATCATATCAGTGCACAGCTACCTAGAGCTCTGGGGGTTCCTCACATAGTCACAGTGTCAGACACAGCAATGGTGACAGTGGCAAGAGCTTTTGTGAAAGGCGGTATTATGATCTGACAGCAAAACCCATCCTAAGGTATTCATTAAATTGTTCCAGGCACTGGGAGCCTATGATTATGTCAAACGGGAGCAAATTGTACGCTCTGTTTTCCCGCTATACATGAACTTAATGTGAAAGTCTGCCTAGGAATGTTAAACACAGACAGCTTTGCTCGAGAGAACTCCAAATTGGCAGAGCCCATTGCCCTGGAGGGTCTCTTGGGGGAAGACTGCCCGTGCCAAACGTCCGTGTCAGTGTGAGAATGATTTCCATGGCTGCAGGTTGCAGCTGGGCTTATCCAAGGGGCTCCCTCAGACATCAGAGCATTTGGATGTTCCCAGCAGATGCAATGTTCTCTGCAGCTCAGGCTCAGACCTGTACTTCTGGGAAGTGACGGTCCCCAAAATGGAAGTTGGAGTTCCCCATGAAGCGGCTGTGCGGAGAACCCTGGGCAGCAACTCCTGCTGTGGGAGAAACCATGCTCCGGGAAGTGTGTTTAGTGCTAGGTTTTGACACCAAGAAGCACAGTTCTACCAAGAAAAGCGAGTCTCGTGGAGGTTCTTCACCTAATACAGAAATTACCAGCCAGGGTATTCATTAACCCTGTCTAGAGGTGCTGTTAAGAATCAGGTTTGAGAACAACCTTTGTGGTCATATCAGGTAGAGCGGGACATCTTCTACAAGCAAGTGCTCCTGATGGCTCAGGAAAGAGCCGAGTACTGGGAGCAGGACAGAGTGCAGAGCCAAAGGAGCCGTGTTCAGGCTGCAGAGCTGAATGCCACGGTGCCTGGATTGCAGCTTCTGTAAGAGACACTGTCGGTGTCCGCTTGTGCTCTTGCTGCCAAGTTTTGTGACTTTACTGGTAGTCCTTTGATTTTTTTTATGCAGTTTGTAAAGAGCATTGTCTGGGGCAAAAAAAAAAAAGAGCTTTCATCTAAAAATAAGTCTGTAGTCCTTGCAGTTAAAACAAAACAAAACAAAAAAAACCAGCTGATACAAAAACAAGACCTGGATGCATTATAATAGTTCAGAAATCAGATAAGACTGTCCGAAATTTAAGTATTTTGCAATCGCTCCATAGGCAGGTCCACCTCCTGTTTTGGCCTGAGGCACAGGGATGAAGAGAGGCTGAGATGATTTTTCAGCAGTTGGGACTGACCATGTTGCTTGTCTCTGCTGCTGCTCTGATTTATCAGCTTTGTTTGAAGAACTGGGGGCATTTATTATAAATAAGTTGAAGTAGGAAACAGTCTGACTTCTTGCACGCTTATCTTCCCTGTTAATGAGAAGAATGACCTAACCTAAAATTATTGTCACTTGTTATAAAAATTCAAAGTGGAGAAACCATTTAATCTCTTTGCAAGTAGAAAAACAGTTCACAAATGGATGCGGTGGCTGCAGAATCAAGGTCTGCCAATAAGAAATCCAATTTGGCTGATTTGGCAAAATTAACACTGTCCACTTAGCAAGAAAAAAAAAAAAAAAAAAAAAAAAAAAAAAAAAAAAAAAGAAAGAGCTATGCCGGCACAGCAGATTCAGAGAACCCTAGAAGATTCATGATCTCAGGTCAGAGGAGGAAGCAGCAATGAGCAACTGTTTGACAGCTATGAACCGTGAACGAAGTGAACCTGAGTATTTGGCCAGCTCAGAGCATATGGACAGACATGATCAGCAGTGGGGATTAGGGACCTGGGAAAACTGCCAGGAGAAGAAATTCCAAGGAGCAGTGGGTCCCAGCTTGAAAGTTGGCTGCTTGGGTGAGAAATAAGAAGAGCCTGAATGTATACATCACAGTTTATAGGTATCCAGTCTTGCAGAAAGTTCATGAGTTTTAAGAGAGAGAGAAAAAGCAGACTGTGGTGCCCAGGCTGGTGCAGGTGTTGGAGGGAATGCCTGGGAGCAGACCTGGATTACTGCACAGGTTTGCTGATGCTAAAGATGCTGCTGCCTTGCACAGCAGGACCATTGTGAGCAAAGATGACTGGCAAAATCCATGGCAATGACACAATAACTTAGATAAAGGGATATTAAGAAAAGATCAAATTCCTCCTGGTGTCCAGGTTGTGTTAAGCAAACAGTGCCTTCCTTTCCTTTCTTCGTCTGCAATATGAGTTTTGTATTGCCTTTCGGGCCATGCAGGGAACTTTATTTTTCATTTACATGAGAAGAGTGATCAAATGACCTTGCTGACAGGTGTCAAGTCATGTTTTTGAGACTACACGCCGAGCGGCAAAGCTAGGATCTCCACCAGCACTATAATTTTCCACAGCTTATCGCAGAGGAAGTAAGTGCACAAGCAGCTCCGTGCTGGCCACAGCGGGACTCCCAAGCGCTGTAGCACACCAGGCAAACTGCATTTTAGAGAAAAATACCACAGATGCTTCAGCTGGTAGGCCTGGGAGCCAGCTGTCCTGTGCTGGGGGTAAAGAATAACTGGCTAACGTGACCCGACTAGGCAGAAGGGTGGTACCAGGTACCCTCTTCACAGCATCTGAAACACTTCACGCTCCCCATGGGTCTCTGAAGAAAGCTGGGGGGAGGAGGCAGTGCAACTGGCGGCCAGCTCCCATCTATGAGGGCTAGCACCTGCACTGTCCTTTCCTGGTTAGTTTTTCATTAAAAACAGGTCAAAATGAGTCAGTGGCCTGAGGCGGTAACACTTAGCTGCCGAGGTGTAATAACTGTTAGTTTTCTGGTCGTAAGAGAAAATAGCAATGCTGCAGTTTGCTGCTTGCACTATAAAATGTATTTGCTAAGACTGCTGGGGGTTGACACAAAGAGCTGTGAATAATCAATATATGTAAGAGTATACAGTAGAAGTTTTGAGGTCATGACTCCTTGCTGATGCCTGGTGATTCTAGCAGGACCCTTACTTGGTACCGCGAATGGTATGAGCACCAAATCCCTTCCTTGTAGCCAAAGACAGATTCTCAGGTTTGTCTGTCATGTCGCCTTCCTGCCACAGCAGCCCAGATTCCATTCTCAAAATCAATGTCTGGACATGCAGGGGACGTTGCTACAGCTAGGTCCACATGGGCAATGCAGCACCCTAGGAAGGGAGCTACAGAGGAAAACAGCCGGTGCAGAGGCCCCATGCAGCGCACGTTGCTGGGCTGTTATCACAGAGCAGCTCTAATATCCTGTGGGCTGAGTGTGCATTGGTGGTCAAAGTGATCTTCTGGCTACATTTCCCCTGGCAGGAATGCAGCTTGCACACTCCAAGACTATGCTGAAATGTGAGCTGAAGTAAGGGGAGCATCCACAAAATTAATTTTAAAAATGTGTTCTTGATCCAAATTAAACTGCCAGTCTAGAGTGGTAGTGCTGGGTGCCTTACCCAGGGACTGAACCCCAACTCAGCATCCCAGTACTGTCTAGCTGGAAGAACTAGAGGGCCAACTGGAGCTAAAAAAAATTAAAAAAAATCACTGCTAACCATCTGTTCTCCTTCTCCTTATTTCTGTGTGTCTGTCTCTACAGACAGCAACTGAACGCTTCTACTTTGCATGTCAATAAAATTTCACTTTGCCTTCGCTTAAAATGCATTTCAGTTTGAGCTGAGTGATTTCAGGCTTGCTGGCAAACTACCAGTATCACATTCTCTAGGGAGCAGCAGTCCCAGCTGGGACTGTGAAAGCAGTGCCCGCCAGCTGCAGGCAACGTCCCTGTGAACGTGGGGCACACAGGGCTGCTCCTCCACCCAGCCGTCAGGGATGGTTTGAAGCAGCGGAAGACAGCGGGGAACTGGAGTGTCACTGGCATAGCACAGGACAGGGAACACCCAAATCCTGGTTGCCTCTCCAAAATTATCGTTCTTTCCCTTCCATGGCATTTTCTATGGTTTAAAGCTATATGTCACCTCACGTGAGAGCTGCAGACATGCACCACCCTTACAAGTGTTGGCTCAGAGATTAATTTAATCATGAATATTATTGTGTTAATTATATATCTACCGTGGGTTTTCCTAAAATATCAGATGCTGCTGTGTAAACACCACAGTTATCTAGATAGGTTCTCTCACACGCTACCTCCACCTCTTTGCCATTCGTCTTGATCTCGTGAGGCACGGAGTGCACACGGATGCTGGCCATCCTTCCATCCGTGGGTGCTCAGGACAGAGCAGCGCTGGAGCCACGATGCTCCAGCCACGGAGCTCTTGGGTGTAAGTCAGAAAAGATATGATGCAACTCAGCCTAAGAAATTAATGAAGTGGTAGCAAGTAGGGCAAGACTGTTTTGAAATAAGAATAAATTATTATTGTATACTAAGCTGATTATTCATCCAGGTTCAGATGCACAGAATGGGTGGGCTACGCTATAGCTGGGAGAAGCCAGGCACACAGCCAGCCCCATACAATGTGTGTGTTTGTGTGGCTGGTGGCAAGCAAATCCGTCACCTCTTCAGAGAGTACTGTAAATGCGAGTGGGGTCTGCCAGATGGCACACATCCGGAAAGACACAAGGAGAGAGCAAAAGCGTAACCGCATTGTGCATGGCAGTAAGCAGGCTGGGGCTGTCCACAGATGGAAACTTGCAAATCACAGCCCTGGTGCGAGCTCACAGGAGAACACTGACAAAGTCAGACCCCAATTCCCCAGCCTTTTCTGTGTAACTGAAAAATCAGGGCATGGGTCCGAATCGATCTCATCTTCTAAGGTTGCACAAATCTGGAGGAAACGGCCAGCCTGGATGTGGCTGAGCTGCTCTTGGTGTAGGGCACACAGAACGGCTATAGGAAGACAAACTGAATTATAGTGCTCTTGCAGCTCATTAGCTCTGGGGCTAATTAGAGACTGGATCATCCTATCATGTAGATTATATCAAATGAAAATTCCAAAATCAGAAAGTACAAGGAATGCAAATATGTTCCCTCTTCCTTCTCCCGCTTCCTTTGCTTGTTGCTCTCCGTGGGCAGCCACAGGATAAGGTATCCTAGAGCTGCCAATGTGGAATAGGGAACAGGAATTTTTATGTAGCTGTTTTCTCAGTTGCGTTATGGTATGACTTCCAAAAATTGAATTCCATGAAATGAAGACAAGAATGGCTGGAAGAAAAGAAAGCTTTTTTTTCTTCTTTTTTTCTTTTTTTTTTCCTTTTTTTTTTTTTTCTCCTACTGCATTTGACTAAGCTTCTTGCTTCTTTGCAAAACTTTTTGTCTTTTTTCCCTTTCAAGGCAGCCTGAGGAAACAGAGAGCAACATGGGACTCATGCTCGTGTCCTCCCGCCTCTCCTCACCTGCCTCTGTTCAGGACACTGATGGACAAGGATGAGCTGCAGCTCCCTGAGGAGAGGGTGCTTACCTGAGACTTCTGACTCAAGCGATGAGTCTCTGTGCAGCACACTTTCTGAGTTGCTCCTCTGTGTGATAAATAGGGCCCGTCTTTCAGCTTCTGGTGTCCTTAAGTTTTATTCTTGTCCCATATGAGCCCAAATAAGAGAAATCTGAGATGCCTGTCTGGGTCCAAGTGAAAACAGGTAACTCAGAAAAGTTAATTTGATTTACACCAAGGGACAAACATGTTTGGACAAACCAGTATGTCTTTTTGAAGCCAGCTACTGATACGCTTTTTTGAGCTCCACCTTACTCCAGTAACAAAAAGACCTGGCAGAAACACCACAATTTGGGTGTTGGGCTGTGACATATTCTAATGTCTTCTGTGCAGCAGCTCTTTAGACCATGTTGGGAGGTGTATATTTGTCAAGGATTGACAGAAGGGTGCTTTGTAAAGATACGAGGCTCTTTCACACTGCTGTGATATAATGGGTTGTTAGTGACTTGTCAGTTCATGTTTTCAATTACTGTTATTACTATTATTTTAAAACTGTGGGTGTTTCTAAAATTGCTTTATATCTGATAATAAGTATACTCATTCTTCAGTTACAGTAATTAGCATTCTGAGTTTGATTCTGCCACCTCGATGGCACCAAGAGCTGGGACCGGTTACCACATACACAAAGCTCATAGCTCTTTTCCATAAATAGATTACAGCTTCCCAGTTTTAACTCTTGATGCCCCAAAGACCATCCTTCCTGCCTCTGGCTTTTCCATGGCTCATTCCTGCCATTTCTTCAAGAGCTTCTCTCCTACCAAATGATGTATCTTGCAAAGCAGTGCCTCTTTTTCACCAAAATAAAAAAGCAGTCCCTAAGCAATTCCCATCCCTTGGCATGTTGCTGTAGAACCTTTACTCAAAGCGTCTCTAATGAACAGCTTCCGTATTAGCCTCTCCTGAGTCGCTCTTACATTTCCTACCAATTGTGCACGCATTCCCCAGCCCCAGGAAGGAATACTTCTGACCATTGCCAGGCTACAGCCTGGAGCAGCCTGGAAACGCCATGTGTGCCCATCTAGCTGAAAACAAAGCTGGTGAGCAGTGGGTAGAGCAGAGGAAAATCTTGCTTTTAAAAACTGCCTTAAAAAAAAAATCTGAGTCTGACCTAAAAAGAACCATAGAACCATAAAATGGTTTGGGTTGGAAGCAACCTCAAAGATCATCTAGTTCCAACCCCCCCTGCTGTGGGCAGGGACACCCTCCACTAGACCAGGTTGCCCAAAGCCCCATCCAACCTGGCCTTGAACACTGCCAGGGGTGGGGCATCCACAACTTCTCTGGGCAACCTGTTCCAGTGCCTCACCACCCTCACAGTAAAGATTTTTTTCCCTAATATCTGATCTAAATATGCCCTCTTTCAGCTTAAGGCCATTACCCCTTGTCCTGTCACTCCATGCCCTTGTAAACAGTCCCTCTCCAGCTTTCCTGTAGGTCCCTTCAGGTACTGGAAGGCTCCTATAAGGTCTCCCTGGAGCCTTCTCTTCTCCAGGCTGAACAACCCCAACTCTCTCAGCCTGTCCTCATAGGAGAGGTGCTCCAGCCCTCTGATCAGCTTTGTGGCCCTCCTCTGGACTCGCTCCAACAGCTCCATGTCTCTCCTGTACTGGGGCCCCCAGAGCTGGACGCAGTACTCCAGGAGGGGTCTCACAAGAGTGGAGTAGAGGGGCAGGGTCACCTCCCTCGACCTGCTGGTCACACCTCTTTTGATGCAGCCCAGGACACGGTTGGCTTTCTGGGCTGCAAGCGCACACTGCCGGCTCATGTTGAGCTTCCCATCAATCAGTACCCCCAAGTTCTTCCCCTCAGGGCTGCTCTCAATCCATTCTCCACCTAGCCTGTAGTTGTGCTTGGGATTGCAAAGAAGCAAAGTAGCAAAGTCAATGAAAGTAAGGAGAGGGGAGGATTGGATGATTTGGCACTGCTGGATGCAACAACAGCTTAAGGTATGCTATTAAACCAGAAAAATATTTTCCTGAAAAACTTACAATATTTCACTGGAGAAAGCTCTAAAGGGGCATTTCAAAGGAAGAAAAAGCCAAAGAAAGAAAGAAAGAAAAAAATCTAGACCAGATGAAACCTTGGAAGATGGTCCACAAGGACTTGCATTACACAAAGGAAGAGACTGGATTATCTAACAGAAGTGATTGAATTTTTTTGAAAGCCTTGTTAGGAGGGTGCGTATGCATTTTATGGTCCACGCCCTGTCTGGCGAATATAATTTCCTCAGAGAGAATAAAAATCTGCCTTTTTAATGATTGAAAGATACCTAGAGCCCTGAAACTGTGGCACAGCCAGCTCTATTTAATCAGGTAAACTGTTGTCCTCCTCACTGGACTACACTTGCACATCATTCAGAAGCCCATTTACCTTGTTACCCAGAAGTTTGCTGCTCTCCTATTGCCAGATGCAGCATCTCAGCTGCTTTTCTTACAGAATGAAAGTAAATGAGCTGCTGGCAAATATTCATTATGACAAGTCATCAGGTCTGAAACTCACTTGACACCCTGGGTTTGCCATCAACCAAGTCCCTTCACCTTCCAGGCCCACTACAAAGCCTGTGTTCTTTTTTTTTTTTTCACAGCTGATATGAGGTTTTCTGTTTGTGCAATAGCTCAAAGTGCTTAAATAGGAAGCACATTCTCCATTTAACAGCCAACGCTGGGAGAGATGAAATGGCCATATTGGAGCTGAGGACAGAACCAGGTCTGTCTATCGCTGCCTGGGTGTGTTTGCACACAGGACATCTCACTCTGACTGCAAGATGAAGCTGTGAAATGGTACGTGGTTTTACTGAAGGTGCAGAAAGAGCCAAACTGACTTTTTATTAAATGTTACAAGGTTAAAACATACTGGGTTTATTTTTAAGGAAAAAAATATACAAATGCCCCTATTCCTAGCACATTTATTTGATTTCTAGCAGGTCTATTTGTAGCTAGTGTTTCCACCAGCACTAGGAGACAGCTCCCTAACCTAACCTACCAATGGTCCACTTACTGCGTACATCCAACACATCCTCCTTCCTGTGGGAATTGTGTTCATTAACAAAGCAAAGAACAACTAAATAATAAAGGTGAGTTCAAAAACCCTGCTCCTGGCTTGGCTGCTGCCAGAGGCCACATTGTACAGGTGCCAAATTCGGACACTTCCCCTCATTTTTACATGCTGGGGACACCTGTCTTGGAGTGCCAGAAATGCCACAAAGCCATTTCACTCTTTCCTGAAGGCTTCATCCCAAAATAAACCCCCTGTCTTCAGGACAACAGCACCAACCTGATATACACTGCTGTTCAGGGAGATTGTAGCTCATTAAGATGCAATGAATAATATGTTTGAAAATGTAATTAAAATGTTTTTCAATCATTTGGGAAAACTCTTTTAATGCAGTATAAAACTTGATAATGTCTGTGGTTGTACTTTGACCTGATGAAAGCTCTTAGTGGAAACTTAGTAGGTAATATTTACTCTGGCAGCGTGTCAGTAGGCACTGTCTACTGCTTTTATTGCTCTGTGTAATAAAAGTTTTGAATTTTGCTCTGTACTGAACCATTTATTGTCTTGAAATTGGCAGCAGTAGCACCCAGCTGGATGCCGGTATGTTTTCTGTTTGCGAACAGGCTGATCCATGGGAAACAATCTAGCAGACAAATCAACTTCTTTATGAATTAAACAAAATCTTTACTTGGGTATGAGGCATTTGAGCCTGAGGGAGCTATTATTTTGGAAAAGGCCCATAAAAGGACTTTTTAAGACATGGATTTTGTGCTTTTTAAGTATGATATTCTTAGACTGCCTTTAGTTGTGCCTTGCTTTGCATAACCCAGTGGACTTTTATAAAGCAGTATCTTCTGTGTAAATGGTGCTGAGGTCCAAAGCTCTGAGTTGAAAGTCAGAAAAGAGCTCAGTGTCTGGCCAAGCTGTTGAGCTGCTTAAATTTTTCTTCTTCTGCCTCCCACCTTTTTTTTCTGCCGTGTCCCTGGGACAGGAACTGCCATTTCCTATCTGTTTCTTTATTGCATAGCACTGAAAATTTCCTTCATATAAGCAAAAGAGAGAGGTAGAAAGTTTACCCAGAAATAGATGACCGCTCCATACCAAAAATAAGTATAGCATGTAGAGATAATTCTGTGTGCTTAGAGCCAGTCCTATCAACTCTCAGAATCTCATGAATGTCATGGGATCTGATGTTTTCTTAATTCTCTGGCTGATAGTAACCGAGGAACCACATGATAATCTTGACTTCATTAACACAATGAAAAAAATCACATGTAAATTTCTTTCTTTGTAGTTGCTGAGCAAATATGAAGCAGGACAGTCTTAAATCCTGAAGGTAAATAAAATCATCTGATGGTCAATCTGACCCTTTATTTGCTGCTTCTGGATTAACACACCTAATGTTTCTTGGCTGCTTCTTAAACATGACCACACAAAAAATTGGTTCCTAGTGAAATATCCTACAAAAGTCTTTGCTCTCATCCCAAATCAGCCACCTTTATGATTTTTTTTTCCCTTTACAGGTCCAGAACTGTATGCCAATAGTCAGCCTACAGCAGTGTGTGTTGGATGTTCTCACAACTTACGCACAGCTTGTTCTCTCTGCAGCTTTAATAAAGGGCTCATATGCTCTTCTTCTTTAAACGCTGCATGCTCAGGCTGTTACAGCAGTACTCAATGGAAATAGGCTCCATTCTCACAGACTTCCCGCATGACTTTGGGAAAGTCACCATATCAGTTCCTCATTTTTCTTCCGTATGAAAAGAGGATAATTGTATTTCCTTTCCTGGTCTGTTTTGGACTGCAGACTGTTTTGGATAGATGGTTTCTTAGCACAGGCATGTACAGGGCCATGCACAACTAGGCTTCATAACCAATCTCTGTTTGCTTTACAGGGCCCTTGGAGCAGGGACTGGGATTCAAGTTTCCCCCCTCCCAGGCTGGTCCAGAAGAGATGTGACAAAGGGAGGAAGCAGACATCAAGTGTCCCCGCAGCTGTGCACAGGCCATGAGCCAGCAATCTACAGCCTGGAACTCAAAGGTGAGTAACCTTGCACTGGGTTCCATAAACCACGAGCTGGGAACACTTTAAGGTTAATAATGGTGTGAATTGTGCCTGGCATGACTAACCATTCATGGACATCTCTTTACTTAAAAAAAAAACCCATAAAAATCAGAATAATAAACTCAGTACATAATCCATGTCAGAGAATATGTTCTGGGCAGGATTCTTTCCAGTGAGCTGGAAGGTACCACTTGCTTTCTGGTAGCACAGCTTGCAGAGATGTGTAGACAAATTTTTGTCACGTGATTTTTTTTCTGGACTATGATAAGCTTTCAAAGACAGGCTTAGTTTCCTTATTCTTTCCTTGAATTCATATAGCTTTAAGATGTCGCCGTTAACCATGTTTCAGAGTTTGCATGCTTGATATTTTCAGGAAGAAATGTGAGAAAGAAAGAAAAACATAATAGTTTCCGATCATCAAATATTTTGGATGAGTCATTCGCCTGCATCGCTAGATAAATGCAACAGGACATCCTGTAACTGTTGTGCAGTTTCTTCTACTTTTTTTTTTTCCCTACAACATAAATAGTGAAGTAGGGAAGAAAGTGGCAGTGGAGTCCTGTCCAGGCACTCCTTTACGCTTGGATCCTCTCTCGCATCAGGGGAGGGAACCCAGTCATCTCTTGGGGTGACTACCCACCTCAGTACTGAGATATGTAGACAGATTGTGGTCTCCTGGGCAGCAGCAGGGAATTCAAAGGCAAAGCCTCCTGAGGGAGGTCAGAGAAGCTGATGTTATTTTTCTGAGCCTTTTGCCTCATGGAGGAGTTTCAGGAGTTACTAACATCAGAGGGAGAGTGTAGCTATGAGTCTTCTATGATGGCACGACTGGCTGGGTAGATGAGGGGAGAGCAGCAGATGTTGTCTACCTCGACTTCGGTAAGGCTTTTGACACCGTCTCCCATAACATCCTCCTGAGCAAGCTTAGGAAATGCGGGTTAGATGAGTGGACAGTGAGGTGGACTGAGAACTGGCTGAATGGCAGAGCTCAGAGGGTTGTGATAAGAGGCGCAGAGTCTAGGCCTGTAGCAAGAGGTGTGCCCCAGGGGTCAGCACTGGGTCCAGTCTTATTCAATGTATTCATCGATGACCTGGACGAGGTGACAGAGTGTACCCTCAGCAAGTTTGCTGATGATACAAAACAGGGAGGAGTGGCTGACACACCAGAAGGCTGCACTGCCATTCAGCAAGATCTGGGCAGGCTAGAGAACTGGGTGAAGAGGAACCAAATGAAATTAAAGAAGAGCAAGTGTAGGGTCCTGCACCTAGGGAGGAATAACCCCAAGCACCAGTACAGGTTAGGAGTTGACCTGCTGGGAAGCAGCGCTGCAGAGAAGGACCTGGGAGTCCTGGTGGACAAGTTATCCATGAGCCAGCAGTGTGCCCTCATGGCCAAGAAGCCCAATGGTATTTTGGGGTACCTTCAGAAGAGCATGGCCAGCAGGTTGAGGGAGGTTGTCTTCCCCCTCTACTCTGCCCTGGTGAGGCCACATCTGGAGTTCTGTGTCCAGTTCTGGGCTCCCCAGTTCAAGAAAAACAGGGAACTACTGGAGAGAGTCCAGTGGAGAGCTACGGCGATGATGAGGGGACCGGAGCATCTCTCGTATGAGGAAAGGCTGAGAGAGCTGGGTCTGTGTAGCCTGGAGAAAACTGAGAGGTGATCTGACCAAGGCTTTAAAATATCTAAAGGGAGGATGTCTAGAAGATGGGGCCAGAATCTTTTCAGTGGTGCCCAGTGACAGGACAAGGGAAAATGGACACAAACTGGAACACAGAAAGTTCCCTCTCAACATGAGGGAAAACTTCTTTACTCTGAGGGTGACCGAGCACTGACACAGGCTGCCCAGAGAGGTTGTGGAGTCTCCTTCTCTGGAGATATTCAAAACCCGCCTGGACGTGATCCTGTGCAACCTGCTCTAGGTGATCCTGCTTTAGCAGGGGGGTTGGACTAGATGATCTTCAGAGGTCCCGTCCAACCCCTACTGTTCAGTGATTCTGTGATTCACTGGAGTTTCCTGGGAAAGACCTGTATGGCAGAGTGGTCTGTGCCAGCAGTCCTTTCTCTCACCCACAGTCTCGAGATTAATCTCCCCCCAACAACTTTTTTTAGCTCTTGCAAGCCAGTAGAAGAATTTCAAAGAGATTTCTCTTATCTTTTTTTTTTTTTTTTGGATGCTGATAGAGGGATACAGCTGACCAGAATACCAGTAAGAGTGACATAACTGAAGTCAAACAAAAGAAAACAAAAAGTCAGGACATAATTATTCTGGTCATAGGGTTGGCATATTTAAAAGGTAACAGAGAAAGAAGGAAAAGGTGAAAAACTGGCGAAAAATGTATGCTTTCCTCTTTCTACTCTATCTGCAAGTACAAACAAAGTTTTGAGCCTTAGATGTATCAAAAGTCAATCTGGAATTGGAAAAAAAAATCTGATATGAGGTAGATAAAGATCAAGTCAGAAATCCTAGAGTAAGCCTGAAAGACAGTTTGTGTTTGTGTGTGTGTATACATATATAATCACCAAAAATTAAACAGACAGCTTTATGATGACAGACCAAGTGAAAGGGAACTAGTGGAGAGGTAACAAAGGATTAAAGCCTAACTTTCAGTAATAATTCCTGACAGAATTTCAGAGGCATGACTTCACATGAAATAACCGGAATTTCCTGAAATTCATCTTCCTTCTCAATCCCTTCTCAAGATTTGCCCCTACTGTGACACTTAGAAGCTGACGAAACTAGAATGGTCATGTGTTACTGAGGTACAGAGGATTTTATTTCATTTTTCATTGCCACTTTTATTATATATTCCCTTTACTTAGTGTCAGGAAATGTCTTTCTGTGTTTACACAGCACAGTTGTGGTGGTGGTTTCAGTAATCCCCATTAATAATTACCAGGAACCAAATCTATCAATTAATATGTCTCATAAGTTCATGATCTGACAGTGAAATGAGGAAAAGTCAATGTCTAAATGCTATCATGCATGTTGAATTCTGGCACTGTTCTTCCTCTCTCTCCCATACAGACAGAGCCTTGGGAGGCAGAACAATAAAAAGGAGGCTCCTTGGTTTCCTTTGCTATTTATATCAACATTTTCTCCAGTGTGAGAAGTTCCCTGTAGCTCTTTTGCACACCTCTCATACACACTTTTCCCACACTCCCTCATTCTTTGAGTCTTTTCCAGATCTGGTCACAGGCATATTGTCAGCAAGAATTTTGTGCTTTATATTGGCAAATTTTTTTTCCACTTTTCAATCACTGATTCTCCTGTCCTCTTCCAGTGCCATCTATTTCACAACTGTTTTTGTCAACAAAACATCTTCCACTCCCTATCTGCTTTCCACATCAGGTTTCATGCCTTAAGTCTAGACTGGGAAGTCTCTGGGGCAGGGACTGTCTCTGGATTGACATGTATGTATGTTTACTTATCCTCAAAAAGCCCCAGCTCCAAACCTCAAAGTCCTATTACAGTAACTAATGCTGGTGTGGGTGGAAAAGTTTTAACCTATTAATTCCAGGACCCACTGTAAACACTACTTTCTAGCCTTGACCAAAAGGCAGAGGTTACTACCAATTTCTTCATGGCCTTCCTAACCATTGAGCTCTTCATCCAGCTTCAGGCTCTGCAGCCTCTGTTGAGGCTGTTTGGCACTAGTAGTATAGAGACTTTTCTTTTTCTCCCTTTTAATTGTGACAGCCTTCCTGAATAACTTGATTTTCCCCGCTTTTCTTCAAATATTACCTGAACCTTATCTTCCTCTCCTAATTGTCCTCACACAATTGTTTTCTAAAACCTTTGATTTAGTTGGCTTAGTAAAACATGATATAAAAAATACCACAGGAAAGAAAGTGTGGCTTTGTCCCAGATGGTGTTTTTATTTCTGTAATAGCTGGGGACTCTTTAGTTTACCTACTAATCTGCTTTCAGTGTTTGTTGGTTGTGATTGGGGTATCAATTTTCTGTTACGTTCTTATCACCTAGTGTGATGTAATCACTGTAATCCTCTACTTGTACATCAGAGCACACCTAATACACCAGTTTAGGACTGTACTTGTTTATCTTTGGCAAAAAATAGTATTTGCTGAGTAATTAATTGAAAAGTTTTTTTGATTTGTCATAGAAAATAAATAGTGAAGAGTTTGTGTTACGTTGCTGTTAGTTTTTACACTTACCGTGTTTATTTTTGTAAAGCCTATTTCAACATACTGGATAATGTCAAGAACTGTGATGACACTCACAAAACCTTTGCAGCAGCATGTTCAGAAGCGGCATGCTGGTTTTCGCGTGGAAGAGTGCAAAATTCTCTGCCCACTGTCCATATCTAGCCTGCTTCAGTCTAGCCAAAGCACATCACTGGCAGAGAACTCGTGGATGGCTTATACGGAGATCACCGCTGTCTCCTTCCTTGAATACAGCACAAACCATCCTCAGGATTTACATTGTTGTTTACGAGCTAAGTAGGAGAATGATAAGGAAACATGGCTCGGCTTCACCCCAGTCTCCTGTGGTTGGACAGTCCCGGTGAGGGAGCCCGGAGCTGCAGAGTGGCAGCATGTGGGGAGGTGATGCGGTGTTGCCTCCCAGCAGCCGCGGCCTGTGCCTGCGGTTGCACGAGGCTCTGGCAGACGCTGCATGACTCCTCTGCGGAGGAGTTTGATCCCAGCCGATGCGCTTAGCCTCAGAAGGCTGTAGGCAGCTGCTGGCAGAGGTAGGTGCACGCTGTGGCTGTCCTGTGCAGGTGCTTCCTGACCGCCTTGGAGCCGAGGCTGGGTTGAACAGCCCTCCTCTGCATAGCCTTCCCTTCACCCGTACAGCCGGCTGAATGATAATCATCAGACTGTCCTACAGACATCTTTGTGCCTCATGAACATCTGCCTGTGCCTTTCTTTGCCTTCACGTCCTGCCACGGTACAGTGTGGCAGACATACTCCTACTCATGAGTGTGACACCCAGGAAAACAGTCGTGGGAACCTGACTGAAGCTTCCCCCCATGGCTGGGGGCTCTGGCTTCTCCCCAGATCTCATCACATTCACGCACTCCGCATCTGAGGGTCCACAAAGTCTTGGGAGCTCCTTGTCAGCTGCTTCCTGGCACATGCCACCAAAGTGTGGCTGCTCAGTGGAGAAGTCTTCTACAGCACTGGGTCCCTCTTTGCTCTGGCTGTCTCATTCGACCTAACAGGGGTTTTGAGCAGTGGGAGTCCCATGGGATTCCTTCACAGAGATTTTTGGTGTTTCTCTTCTTAAAGAAGTACCCCACGCTGGTTCCTGTTTAACTTCATTTGTATTCCCTGCAGCATAGATGAGAGGGAAGCCACGAGGTCAAAAATAAACGGGCTACTTAGTCCTTGAAGACTTTATGTGCCCTGTCCAAGGGATCTGTCTGGCCAAAGACATTTCTAAGTGCTATAATTTAATATTTTTGTCGTTCTAAGGTTAATCTGGGTTAATTATTTCAGGAAGCATCAGCTTTTTAGGTTTCTCTGTGTGCTTACAATCAGCAAGCAGCCTTAATTTTGCCCCGCATGCTGTAACAGCAAGTTAATATCGTTGTTGGTAGCCAAAACAAGACTCTTGCCAAAACTGCTATTCATAACTCGCCTTTCAAGAAACAATGTGCTACTGACTACAGCTACCACGCAGTTGTCAGAAATTTACTGCTTTGATCTTTAAATGCCATTCAGTCTTTAAGTGGAGCACAGAAGTTTTGCTTTGGCAGGCAAGGTTAAACCTATGAAATTAATAGTTTCTTTTTTCGTACACTTTGCCTTAGTGATATACTTGGATGAGAACAAATGTGTCTTAGTATCTTTGTTATGTTTTTATATTTTTTCATCATGATTTTGCTGTGCTTGTCATTATACTAAATTGGATGTTAAAAGCTGTATTTCTAAATCTGGCTTTCAAATATCAAGCAGTGAAATAGCTGCGCAGAGTGTAAGACAGTGCTGTCCTAAGCAAACACTGGATACAGCATCTGGATGCAAGTGGGATGAGTGGGCTCAACCTCATACGCAACAAGCTGGGTGTGACTCTCAGATTTCCTATTGTTCACCAGCTGCTACCTGCAGAGCAGCTGAGAGCTGAAGTAACTTCTTCCAGTCCAAAGACAACCGGCTATGGGAGAGCATGACAAAAAATTGCAGAGATGACACTGTGCACACGAATTACAAGCATGGTCTCACTTTCGGGCCAGTGTGGCTGATGGCTGACCAGCTAGGGCAGGAGGCTTGAGTGGCATGCATTAAAGGGAAGCTTATTGGAGAAGGCGGCCTTAAGAAAATGGAGATTAGCAGGCCAAAGAGTTTTGAAGACAGTATCACAGAATAGTTTACATCATTGCGGTTCAACTTCGATTTAAATCAGGCCTAGCTTCAAAGTTAGATCAGGTTGCTGAGGACCCTGTCTAGTAGTTTTGAGTATCTCCAGGCATGGAGATCCTACAGTCTCTCTGGACACCTGTTGCAGGTTTAACCACCATCATGGAGAAAACATTTTTCCTTAGGTCCATCTGGAATTCTTATTGCTGTAACTTTGGCCATTGCGTCTTGTCATTTCACTCTGCACTTTCAAGAATCTGTCACCTTCTTGTCTATAACACATCTTTAAGTAGCTGAAGACTATGATTAGACCTTCATTGAGCCATCTCTTCTCCATCATGAACACAGGTTTCAGCTTCTCCTCATATGTCATGCAGTCTAGTTCTCTAATTCTCTTTGTGGCCCTCTGCTGAACCTGCTCCAGTTTGCAAATTGATCACTGGTGAGGAAGACATAAAAGACAATAGGATAGGAGAAAAGGTAGGGGACAAAAGAGAATGTGGAGTAAAACCTTCAAAAAACAAAGCCCAGAGCAATTTGGACATTGTATCCAAAAGAAAATGGAAGGTGGGAAGGCAGAAAAATAGCATGAGGAAAGTGGCCACGTAGTCAGCTGTGCTCTATAGTAGCTGTTACTAGAACATCTCAGGAATTCAGCCCAAAAAGCTTTTATCTGACAGAGCTGTTGTTCCACTGATTCATTTTAAAGGTTAGTGTTGACGTGGATTTCTTTCAAAAATGTCTTACTAAAAATCTAATTAATTTTGCAGTAGTGTGCATAAATTATGGAGACTATGAGATGGGAGGTTATTCACACAAGGTAGTTACCAAGAAAAGTGAGTGATACTAGGTTTTGCATTAGACTTATTCTCCCATGAACACAGATGTCTAAGTAAGACAACTCTGAGACAGAGATGCAGGGGGGGCAGATAGTGATGCCCAGGCTCTGATTCCTTGATTTTCTTTATTGCAGCAGATGTGGCCAAGAACTTGCTGTGCAGCCACATTCCCATTCATTTTGAAGCATCCTCATTGTCCTGAAACCGCTCTCCAGCTTAGTGGCATAAGAGTCACTTGGCAGTTTTTGCTCAAAATGGTTGTCAGGGCTGTAGCTGTCACTAATAGAAATTTCTTCTACTGCTTTGGGACTGCTGTGAACCATTCCTCTGATCATGAGCCTGACAGATCAACTGGCTGTTGCTCAGTGACCCCATCACCATAGTTGGCAGACATTGATTTGACACATCAGGGCAGGCAGCTACTTTGGGAGCCTGGTAATGTCAGTCCCTGACAATGCATTACATTTGCGCAGAGGTGATGGCAAAGCAGAGCAGCATTTTGAGTAATGTCACCAAGCAATGGGACAACAGCTACCATGTTTTAAAATGTGTGCATATTATTCCTTCTAAAAAAGCACGTTTGCCTTTTTAGAGAAAACATTTGTGTAATTATCTACAAATCTAATCTGGTATGTGGTTTTAGGGATTGTCTGATAGTTTTTTCTCATGTAGTGTATTACTTGATCAAGTAGATATTTTACATTTCCAGTAATACCTTCAAATTATGAAGCATATATCTATCTCTGTTGTGAGTGAGGTTTTTTCCACTTTTAAAATCTTTTTTATGACGAATCAATCCACTTAATCATCTAAATAAATGTCAGCTGTTGCTCAAAACTGTGATTTATAGTGAAATAATAATGTTATCAATAAAAAGCATTACAAAATTTACAGAAAGAGCTAAAATCTTCATAGCTTTATATACTCTTATTAAGTCTAAATGCCAAACTGAATAGGAAATCAGAAGTCAGAGAAGTAGGAGAACATGTAGAGTCAGATGTGGTCAGCTGTGTCCCGTTTGAGCCCATTTAAGAGCCTGAAAGAGATGGAATCCAGTTGAGCTCTTTTGGTGTCAATATCCAAGGTACTAGGAGTCCCTTAGAAGCTAAACTTCTTCTGGATGGTTCTGATACCCTCCGCTCCCCTTGTAGCTCCCTATTTGGTGGCCTTCCTGGGAGGAGAAGGACTTGGAAAAGATGTATTGTCCTTTTGATTTCTCAGGCCCAAAATAATTTATTTTTTTTCTATCTACTTTCACCATCTTTATTTAGCACAAATAGTAAGGTTGGAAAAACTGTCTCTACAGTACTTTAGGTAGTAGATTAGAATTAGATTAGAATCTACCGCCTATCACATATTTTTGTTAAGAACGTTAAAGATTGGGTTCATTCGGTTTATGTCTGAGCTTGCACATTTCACAAGCACCCTCACAGCTGCACCTGAAGAAATGCTGATATATGCACACAAATAGCAAACTAGCCGCACTTATCATTAGGCAATTTGCATGCCTAATGTACTGTATGCATTTCTATGTATTGGGGGACTACACAGTGCACTTCTGTGTTTCTTTTTGTGAGTGAACTTGATTTAATTCTGAGTACCAGCTCACTTAAATTTAACCCTTTATGAGCAAGAGGGCTGCCTTAGTGACAGCAATGTGTACACATATGTGGAACCTAGTTGCAGGTTGTACTAATAACCTCGTGTTACTGGTGTGAACTGTTTGACTTGTTCATGGAAGCTGTTTAATAAAGTTTTCTGTTACAGGACAGACCATGGAAAAAATGTCCATATGCTTGTCGCTTTACTTCATATGAATGAAAATAAACTTAGTTAATCAGACATCTCTTAACATGCATACCACTTACAAGATTAGCCTGATCACCCCACAGCTCAGTCTTAAATTGCTTTTGGCATTTGAGTTGTATTTATACTGCCATATTTGTCTCTAAGGCTGTGGTCCAATACAGTAAATATAATTTTAAATACTACTGGACCCCAATTGCAGTGGCCATCTAATAGAAAGCACTGCCCTGATACACATAGTAGAAAGTTTTGATGGGTTAAATTCCTATCAACAGATTTTAAGCTGGCTTTGCTGTAGAGTAAGTTCAATAGCTCTCTGACAGCCAGATGCATCCCAGGAGTCTGCCCCAATACCCTCTTGCCTCTCCTCTGCTCCTTCTATTCAAAGATAACGATCCTTGGATGTCACCTGCAGGCTTAAAATCTTAGATGCGTTGGACATCACTAACGTGTCTGTGGACACTCACCATAGTCAGGCTTCTTTGTCACGGACCTTATCCTAAATTCCTGCCTTGCATCAGTTGTCTTCATCAGATCTTTTCCTTAACCCTTGCCTTTGCCTCAGCATTCACACCACCAGTCTGCCAATACAGCACTGTCACTGACTCACAGCAGAGCTAACTAAAGTCAAGCCGTAAATCTATGCAAGCTACAAATATAGCTGATGTTCCTCAGAAACCATCCCTTCATCACGCTGCAGACCTTTGTGGGCAATACATATCAAGATACAATTCATTGTATCCCACAGATGCTTCAGTGGTAACATCAAAGGAACTTGGGAAAGTTAAGGGCAAAAGACATGTCTCTGAAAAGTTCTGCAGGGTGGTGAGGGGCAGCAGTGGAAAGGAAAGGATAGGGGAGTTGCTGCTGACATGTTTACTGTCACTGGGCGGGCCATATCCTGAGTGGGGACGTACACATACTTTCAGAGAACAAAGGGGACTCCATGGCAAAGAATCTAGGGTTTCCCTTTGTGATAGTTGAGGTCACTACCTGTAAGGTAGAGCATGAGTTTGAGCACAAAAAGCTGCCCATATGGAAAAGGCAGCCAAGGAGAAATGAAATATTCTTGGTAGCCAAAAGCAATGTCGATTCCCAAATGCTCCAAGAATACTTTTTTTTCTTTTCCTCGGTTATCTTAGCATTTTTTAGGCACTCATTCTGGCCCCAAGTACTTTACTAACAAACTACCTACTATGTGAGAAATGCTGCTCCCTAATTCTTCCATGCCCCTAAGCCTGTGCCAGAGGCTTCTGCCTCAGTTTGTCCCAGGCTTGTGCCATATAGTAGCTCCCCATTACTACCCAGAGTGTCCATCTGTCCCCTGTTCTGCCATACTTTGTGTCAGGCTGAATTGCATGTCATACTCCTGCAAGCCATGCAGGTCTGTGATCCCAATATGTCCAAGTATTGCTCTCTTCTCCCCAGCAGTCCCCTTCCTTGGAAAGAGCCACTCGCAACATTATCAAGAGTTACACTTGTCTGTAAAGTAGAAGAGGTTTCACCAGTGGAACAACCTGCCTTCACTGCCCTCCACCTTGTTGCAAGTCCACTTATTTTTTCTCTCAAAGATCATGCCATGCATCCTTCAGAAATATATATGCTTCCACTCATCCTAGGAGGTCTCTTTCCCCCCAAGTCTAACACCAACATACCTTTGCCATCCCTCACTGACTCCAGTCCACAGCCCTTCATGGCTTAGGTGCAACCTATCCAAAGAATATGCACATGGAAGCCACCAACAGTTGAGCTGATCCAGGCAGGGCAAAAGCTGCTGGTGTAGACCTTCAAATAATCTTTGGAAAGGTTAACAACCTGTCTAGCTAGGGAAAGAACAAGGATTACTTTTATTCTCTTACTAAACTGATTCTGCTAACTGTGGCAGAAAACATAACAGCAAAGGGAGTGTGTGATAGCCAAGAGGCTGGGCAGTTCCGTGGCAGCAAACGCGTGGATGCAGGAAAGAGGGGCTTGTGATGATAAGAAAGAACAGACTCTGTCTGGATTCAATAAGTATCCTAGGACATCCAAAGAACGGAGCCAGGTGACAAATGAAGCTGCTGTTGAGATCCCAAGCGCTAGCATAGGCTCAGAGGAAGTTGGTAGTGGCCATAATGAACATCAGTAGTTCCTACTCCCTCAGAAGTTCCTGCTGCCTCAGACTTAGCCTTCTGGACCCCTTCATATCCTATCCTAAACACCTCCACACCAGATAACTTACCCAAGGCTCAGCGGCTGCTAAGGAACAACTCCTAATAGAGCAGGCATTGCCTGCAGGAGACACTGTACGAGAGTCTTGCTGCAACCTGATCCCAAACAAGAACTCAGGCAGTGCCCATCTTCCACATCTTCAATTCAAGTATGTCTGGAAATAACTGCCATATGCAGATTTGTTCAAGATTCTATTTTCTTTTTGCCTTTGTTTTTCAATTACTTCCTACTTTTCATTTTTTTCCAGCGGAGAGCATTATTTGAGAGCTTTCACAGCAGGGCTGGATGGCATCAGAGATATTAAGGGCTGAAATTTCAAACATTTCAAAGCCTGGGGCAAAGAGCTGCGGAGCTGCAATGGATGGGTCAGCGCAGCTGGGATTTCAAAGCCAGTAGGGCCTGGTTCCAAGAATGGGATACAAAGGGCTTCAGGGGGGAAACAGCAGTTGGGAACAGGAAAGTCAGAGAAAAGCTGATTTACTGCTCATGTCCGACATATGTCTGATTTCAAGTTACAGCAAACAGCTGTCAACCATTCAGGTTGTCCCTGACAATGTGACCCTTCCAGTTTTCACAGGAAATGAGTGAGCTGCAGCTGGTGGAGGGACTGGATGTAGTTCCACTTGTTACACTCCTACCCTGCCACCATCTGCTTTTTTGGCTCTCCGAGTTTTTGCAAAGGACACAGCATGCAAACAGGGCAGTTTAGTAGCCCTCCAGCATCCTCTTAGACACATCGCGTGGCCATTTTGAAGCCCTATCTGACGTGATAATGCAAGAGGTTCTAGCAACAGCTAGGTTGCTGATAAACACAAGAAGAAATAAGAAAGTTCGTCCAGTATTAGGGTGATTCAGAAACTCTCTTGCTCCAAATAGGCTCAGCAGCAGGTTTGTACTTGGCACGGCTGCACGGCATCAGACAGGCAGGAGATATGAACGATGTGGGTGCCATACGCCTCACTAGAACAGCCGGCCAGAGCTGACAGCAGTGAAGTATCTGTAATGATCCACGATGGCTCCTCTTGGCATTCCTGCTGATGGAGAATTGTGCCAGGTCAGGAGACAGGGAATAAAGAGGTCACTGTACCATGTTGTCATTACAGGTAGCGCAGCCTTTCAACAGATCCTCTGTGCCCACAGAAGGTGCCAGGTGTCACCTCCTAACTCACATAGGTAGCTGTCACCTTCCCAAGCCCAGACTGATGGGTAATGCACCAGAAAAAGTTAGGTGTTCCCAGGTTTCATACAGCCAAGACAACCTTCTTCTTGATGCTCAGTGGCACTCTGGTGATGACTGTCTTCTGTCCCTGATAAGAGCTACTTCTCACAAACCCTCTGCAACAAGGGGAGGGTTTGATAACTTTCACTGGTACCAAATGTTTTCATCAATGCTACCAGCTCTGACTTCATTAACTCCATGTCCACATACGTTGCCTGATGCTCTGTGCTGTCCCAGAGGAAAATGAAAGCTACACTTGGTGCAGGGATGTATGGCTGTGACCAGGAATGGGACTGCCCCCCTATTGCTACTGCAGCTGTTCGAGAGCAGCTTAAACACTGCGTTGCTTTTGCACAGCGGAGATGTCCAGTGCCTCTCTGTGAGGAAATTTTCTGTAGCAACTGGCTGATCTTGGAAAGGGAAAGTTACGCTTTGACAGCAGCCCACTCTGGAAGTTGCATCCAGAAACACTATGTTGCTTCTGAACTAAAAATTCACGTGGCACTGCACAGGCAAGATGAGATGATCATACATCTGCTCCTGAATTAGCTCAAATTTGTTCTTTCAGGTAATTAAATATTAGTGATCACAGAACTGTGTACTAAATTAAGCATAAATTAAACACATTTTTAGTAATGCAGGCAGCCTCTTGAGACCAATAAGAACAACTGCAAATGACCACAAATCTTTGAAAGTAAAGGGCTCCTGGAACCACTTGTTTGCCAGCTCACCCCTATTATTGCCTACCTGAATGAGCTGTGAAGAACCCATCGGTCCAGCTGCTTTTCTTGGCTCCGTGAGTAAGATGATACTCACGAGAACCAAGATGACCCTTCATTCGAGCTGTCATTTCTACAGAAAGGCGATTGGGATGTTCAGCAGAGCGCACGTGGGCCATTTTTGGTCTCCATCAGGATACTCACCAGCGCCATGCCACCAACACAACCTAGCTCATTGCAACTGGTTCTCAAACTGGCTTCCACTGTTGGACAAGTTTTGATTTGCTAACTAGTAATTTTTCTGCTCGCAGATATGAAACAACTGGAAAAAAAATGGCAAGTATTCCGGTGTATAAAAAGGGGTAATGGTAGGTGAATAAAATATTTTAAATCGGCAAAGATACAGAAAAGGCAGCTTTTCTTAACTTTCAGAATTAGAGTATCTCAAGGCTGTATTATTACGGCTCGTCCATGGGAATTAGAATTAACAAGATGAAATAAAAAAGGATGAATTTAGGATTTATGGTTATAAAATATCAGTGTAATAAAATGTAAGTGGCTGTGCATTAGGCAGATCACTGTCTACAGGAAAGATGCCAGCTTTTCCTAACTTAGCCTACTGAATATGTGTCGTGTCAGTCTAAATGACAGGTCAAATGCAGGTTGGGTTGAGATAGGGATCTGCTTTATTCCCCAAAGCATTTTTAAATTATTTAAAAAATTTTAGCCATAAAATTAGTCAAGATCATAAATTAATGTGTGATACATTTCAAATAATGCCAATGGAACTACAAATAAAAAATAAGATTTTTGTTTGTTTGTTTTCACTTCTCTTTAGTGTCACAAAACTTATTTTCCCAAGCTCCAAACTGGAAACAAGAACAGGAACTGATGAATATCCACACATACGGGTGCATTAACTTGTTACTTCATACTTGAAAGTATGAAGCAAACCGTCTTTATCACATGAAAAGTGCATTTCTTAGAATAAAATTTGCGAATATCCTTCTTACATAAATCAATATAGCTTTTTTTAAAATCATAGGTTACAATAAGAAAAGAAATGCAAAATGAATGCTAAAACATACTGCTTCTATTTTCTGGAGTTTTAACTGTTGGGTTTTTTTTCCAACAACATTGTATAAAGAACAAGCATGTGACTTGGATCTTATTTTTTATAATCCACTCTTCACT
Organism: Balearica regulorum gibbericeps; assembly: GCF_011004875.1. Taxonomy (NCBI): domain Eukaryota; kingdom Metazoa; phylum Chordata; class Aves; order Gruiformes; family Gruidae; genus Balearica; species Balearica regulorum. The sequence goes on along the minus strand of NC_046185.1, from coordinate 42,706,550 downwards.
ACTTGTTTAAAAATTGCTACATTATTACAAAGCAGGTTAACAATTTGGACTTTAACTACTTTATGATAATCCCTTGAGGAAGAAATAAAATACAGAAAAACAGTACAAGTGGTGACCATGTAAATGCTGGAATTTCTAGAGAAAAGTCATTTTACCGTGTCAACACATTGAGAATGAGTTTCCAAAACTCTGGCTCATTTAGAAAGGCCAGATGTCTTAATGATTTAGTTTTACGTGTACCTTTGCTCTCTCTTTCCCTGTTCTTCAATGTAGAATTTAAATCCTTGTAACCCTACTTTTGAACAAAGTGATCTTTTCCCTTTTTTTTTTTTTTTTTAATTTTATTGAATGAACCCAGGTGTTCCTTGGGATCTCTCTCAAATTACTGCTCTGGCTGTGCCACTTATGCTTTCATGACCAACAAGTATTCTTCTATTGCTGCTCTGCTTTTGGACTCAAGCAGACTGTAGAAAGTGCTAGGCAAGGATGAGATTAAGGAATATATAAAAACAGGGAGTGAAGTCTGCTGTCTGTTTTCCTTGTCCGTGACAAAGTTTGATTTACTGCTCAGAGCCGCTGTCCCCTACAGTTTGTGCCACTTCATGCTCCCGGATGCAATCCAGACAATGATGAGCAGCTACCTACATGGGCACGTAGCTGGATTGGTCTGGAGTCTACAGGGCTACGTATAGGCCAGTAATTAATGGTGCCCAAGGAAATATTGCTGGACATTCCTCTGAGTCTGCTGACACATTGTGGGATTGGTCCTAACCTGGGCCAGGGACTATTCAAACACCATTTTGGTGTAGTCCCCGTGCTCTGGATGCCAAGAGGGAGGACAGAGACCCTCCTAACGGCAGTTGGCCTCGGTACTGGAGCGCTGTCTTGCAGCCAATGCTCAGTTCAGCAGTAGACACGTGGTCTGGGAGTCAAGTCTGCCCAAAGTGGAAAATCAATTGCTGAGCATGAACGCTAGCTGGCTAATGTGACTCACAGGCCTTCGTACAAGGACTTCCACTTCAGTGACAGGCTTGAAGTTTCCTTTTTGCCCCATTTTACACCACCCCCCAACTTTCTTGATCTATACACAAAGACATTTTAAAACATGTGACTAACAGCAGATCTACAGATGTAGAGAGACTCGAACCAGCTTTATTTTTTCCTCTTGGTGAATACACGATAAGAGAGAGTTCCTTTCTTGCTTAGGCTTTCCAAGGTAGTTTTTGTACATATTACTCTCACCAGTGGGAATGAGGATACATAAAACTGTGACTTATTTCAAATGATACTAACAACCTGTCTTTTTTATTTTGTTATGGTTTTTGTTTGTTTGGGGTTTTTTTGGGGGGGTTTTGAGGCTTTTTTTAATAAAGCACAGTGTATTTATTCTACTCCAACCCTTCTTCATAGTAGTTCTTTCAGGGCAGAACTGATGAGTTTGTGCTACGCCTCCTCAATCTAATATTGCACAGCAGCCTATTAAGGGTAGTTCAGTGCTTTTTTTATTTTTCCGAATTATTGACATTATAGGTAAGATTGTATTTTACTAGACTGATAGACTCTATTATGCATTTATAAAACTAAATTTTGTTTTATTTACACTAATGCTTTGATAGGAGAAAGTGAATTTTAAACCCAGCAGAATACTTTATATGAAAAGAAGGAATAGTGAGGAGAGGCCAGACAGATGTGCACTCTGTGCACCATTTCTCCTCCTGAAGAAGAAAGATAAAAGATCAAAGTACTTACTTACCCTATAGAGGAAAATGGAAACATGAGGCACTAACAATACATTGTCCTGAGACTCTGTGATAGCACTTCCAAACAGAAATGTAAAATATATTTTATATAAACTTTTGGAATCCAAATTTCCAACAACAACAACAACAAAAAAAATCCCTAAACCCAAGAAAATGTAAATTAAATCAGATCTTTCCTTTCTGTGTAAACTTTTCATAGGGAAAAAGGTTTTGTGGTGGTTTTTTGTTTGGTTCTGTTTTCCTTTCTTTTAAAAATAGCTTTAAGTTGGGGGAAGTGAGAAAACAGTTACCAACTTTTTAATAGAACTTGAAGGAATTCCTTACAGTCTCACTTTACAATATCTTTAGAGGCTGGTCTTAGTATGAGTATCTACATGATGTTATTTTAATCATTGACGATATAATTCAAAGAAGACAAGCAACTATCGACCTCCACATTTCAAAGCTCTACAGATGCCCAGGGACATCTGGGACTCATTTAGAAATGTGGCAGATTATGGGTCTAACTGCTTCTATGGACTGAGTCTTCTGTGGGATCAAGGTAGTGGCCTCTGTGCGGGAGGCCTATCCTATCTCCTAGCCTGGAGATAGGACTGCAGCACATAGCACAGTGAAGTGATTGTGCCAGTTGCACATGAGCCTGTGTGGCAGGTCTTTATATCAGTGCCAAAGATCTGTAAGTTCTGCTATCAGAGTTTGCTTTCCTGGACACGATTCAGGTTCTTAAAGCCATGGGGTGTGAGCTGCATTCAGCTATTTGGTTGCCCTGCTAGAAGTCCTCACCAGCTCCTCCGTCTGCTCCAACTCACAGTTAGGCTGTATTGGTGGACTTCAAGAAAACATACAGAAATAACTCTGAGCATCTTGCATCTGGTACCTAGTAGCACTTTGAGTGTTCCCCAAACTTGTTCTACTCTCTTCAGCACTGTATATGGAAAGCTTAACTGCTTTTCTTTTGAAATTCTGCCTTTGAAATCTCCGTGACCCGAACTCGTCCAGGTGGTCTGGCAGTACATATACGACACCTTGACTCCAGTTCTTGTAGAGCTTTCAGCTGCATCCTCCGGGTGTTATGTCCACACATTCGTATTTCCTGTTTTGCTGACCTATGAGATTTTATTTCACTTTTGAACAGGCCAGTAAATAATTCTTTTACTTAATTAATTAATTAAAAGATAACCTTACTTGTTCTTTGTTTTCTTCCAACCCAGGTTCCAATGGACCTTAGAAGTTGCTATAGTTGAGTTTTAGAGAAGTTCATGATAGGTTTTTTTCAGGCTGTTGGTGGAATAAGACAGCCTTTCCTGGTTTGCCTCTCGGACTAACGCTGGTTTATTTAGTTATAACTTTTAACGGAGACTCGTCCATGGCACCAAGTTTACACAGGGGCACTCAGCGGCTCTCCCGGCCCCGAGGCAGCCCGGCAGAGGCATACCCCTACCCCCACCCTTCCACAGCTCCTGCACCACCTCGTCCCCGTCACAGCCTCCCTCCGCTCCGCGTTCCGTGGTTCAGCCGGAGCAGCTGCGCCTCCCCGCCGGGAGCCGCTGGGGCCGGTGGCAGGGGTCGCCCGCTCCCCTCGTTTCGCTCCGTTCTCCCCTCGCAGCCCCGCACGCATATCTAACCCGGCACCAGGAAGTGAGCCGAGAGGCTGCGAGCCAACCGCTGCCGGCCGCACCAGGTTCCTCTGCCGGCCGCACCAGGTTCCTCTGCCGGCCGCACCAGGTTCCTCTGCCGGCCGCACCAGGTTCCTCCGCCGGCCGCCAGACTCTCCGGGCCGGCGGGGCAGCAGCGCCGCGCCCCGCACTGCCCCGCACGCACACCGAGACGCGCCCCGCCGCCCCCGGGACACCCCTCTCGGCGCCCCGGCGGTAACCGTGGAGTTCACTCGCTGCCGCTCAACTTTCGCACCCGGGAAAGTAAGTGACCTCGCCCGTCGCCCCGCCGCGGGCGGCGGCGGCGGGGGGGGGGGAGGCAGCCCCAGCTCTCCCGGCTTCTCTCACGGGGGTGCACCGGGCGGAGGGAGGGGGGGTGCCCGAGCGGGCTGCCTCCGTGCCCCCGTCCCGGCACCGCACGGGCGGTACGAGGTGCTTTCCGGGGCGACTTGTTCTCGCTTCCCTCTCCCGGAGGAGCTGCCGCTGCCGCCTGACCTTCCCGGTAGGACTGGACGGGATCTTAAAGGAAATACGGCATTTGGGGGGGAAAAAAAAAAAAAAAATTCTCAAAAGCGTGATTTACCTCTCGCCGCTTTGCCCGGCTTCTGCTATGATCTTGAGGGCTAGGGTGCCGTCTGGCTCTTTTATGCCGGAAAGCGTATAAAATTAGCTGATAAAAGTCTGCAGTCAGTGTTTCAAGCCAAGGCAATAGCCTTGACTTAGGAGAGATAATGTGGCCTCTGGGTATTCCTTCTTACACTGCTTTTTCCTACGACAGTAAATCGTGGAGCATCTTCCAAGTTAAAGCTGCTTCCTCTTAATTGTGCGTTCAAATGTATGTTAGCTTGAAAGAAAGCTGAGAAAACAGTATTGTGATGTTTGGTGCATGGTGCTTCTTGCTGACTACTATTGTAATGGTACTGTATGCCTAAGGAGTGGTCTTGAGGGACTTTCTCCTTTCAATTTTAATTTAGGATCTGAAAGTCAAGCTAGATCTCCCTAGCTGATGCTGTGCCTTCAGTAAAGCAGTTAGAGTTTCTGTTGAAATTGCTTCTTTTATGTGTCTGCAGCGAATGGGTTTGCAAGAAATCATCTCACTGCCTCGCTGACCTCTGTTGGCACTAAAGACCAAAGAGATTAACGCTTTAAACTTGTTTAGCCAGATCGTACTAATGTGGATATACATAGGGAGCACAAAGGCTGAGTTCTTATTCTGTTGTTTCATCTGAAACCCCAAATCAACATCCTATCGCTTGCCTTTCATTCCCACCTTTGAAAAAAACAGTCTGACCAATCTTAATGTATTTTAGCACATTGTAATACACAGTGGAAATTACATTTTTAGCTTGATCCCATAAAGTACCTGGAAGACTTTTGTAATTCATGTATCTTAATGTTAGTTGCAAGTATCTGTAAAGTATGAGTGCCAAGTAGATAACTCTGCACTCATAATAATATCACTAAAGGTTTATTAAATAAAGAAAAAAAAAAGGAGAAAAAAGAAAAAGGAATATTTCTGTTGGGAAATTGCAAAGCTATGTTGGCAAAAGGTAGCTCAGTTTTACCAAAGGGATAGTCAAATTGTGGTTGTGTGAAATGTTTCTAACCCAGTATTGAATCCAGAGTAGGTGTTACTTAGTTTTCAGTGTTGGGACTTTGTATCTTTATAATAGGTACCATCAACAACACTGAAAGTATGGATGAGAAAAAAATGAAATAGTTTGCTCTGAAAAAATAGCAAGAAGCTAGAAATCAGTTAGATGCTGTTAATAGGATGTTATGAAATCTTGGGCAAGGATTAAAATTAGTGAACTCTCAGATCAACAGATGTCTAGTTCTATGGATCTCTTCTGTGATTTATAGCTTTTTTCTTTCTCCATTTCAGCTTTGTGAGCTACAGACTAGTTAGAAAAGAATCCTTGATGTAATAACATAAAGGTCTATTTTAATTGTATGCTGTTGAGATTTTTTTTTTTTAACTGTAATGGTGTAGACTGTTTGTACAGTAGCTGGCTGACTTGAAGTTATTCTGCTTTTCTCCTGCAGTTTTTTTGAGTAAATAAGTGGGGGTTTTCCTATATAAATATACAGAGGACAAGATAAGGCTTAGGCCTTTCCTTATAACTTGCTTCACCAGTGGAGTTGTGCAATGACTTTTTCTGACAATGCAATTAATTATGAAACTTCTGCATACGAAGTTAAACCCCATTGCCTTTAAAATGTTTAATATTCCGCTTTTTAATGCTACCCTTTCAAGACAGTTTCCATAAAAGTTAAATTCTTTCCTGCATGTGTTTATGAATGCTTAAGTAACTATTTCATAATACTTCCCCCCATTTTATCTATGTAATTGAAGTGAGCTATCTTCCTTGTTGGCTCTTGTAAGATAAATGACATCACAGAACATCAGGTGTTGTGGGAAGCAATTCCTAAAATCAGCAATGAAAAAGGTCCAAAGTCCTCCTGGCTCAGTTTAGTGAGGTGGCTCAGAAGACCAGAGATGCTACATCTGACCCTTCCTGTGCTGCACATCAGAGAGCAGCATTTGACCTCTCTGTAGCTGTTCAGGAAAGTTCAAGAACTACGGTATTTAATCTCAGATGTGATTCTATTTCTGTCACAAAAAAGAGGCGTTTTCCTGTCTGTACTTTGCATGTTATTTGGAATCTTAATGGTCATCTTCGAGGTTTTGGATGGAAATATGTTGACCATGAACCAATATTTATTTTTTCTCAAAGGGCTGGGTGATCTGGGGAGGGAGCAAGATCTTTCCTCTTTTCCATACGTGAATATTCTGAGTCACTGGGTGACTTTATTTCTTGTGTCCAGGGAATTGTAGAGCCAGTTTTACTCTTGGGGTTCAGGGGGCCCTTTGCAAAACTGAATGACCACAGAAAATGAGCAGATAATGAATAAATGAACAAATATTTAATAAATAAATTTTAAAAAAGGCATGGAGTGGGCATTAGGTGTAGGACTCCTAACACTCTGCTCTGGTAGCATAGCTGTATGCAGAGGTGTGTTTCTGCAGCACCAGTAATCCCTGAAGGATGTGAGCTGTCACGTCCTAACGCAAGGGATGGGAAGAGAATCTGTTGGCCTGGGATCCTGAGGGCTGTGTGAGCTTTGCGAGCAGTAGGTGAAGTGAGCAGCTTCCTTCTGAAGCTGTGGAGCCGGGTGTGTAAGTAACTACACCCAGACCACGTGACTCTGTTAAGTAGTATTTATTGTTATTTTACCCCTATAGGATTTCTATCTCTAAGAACAGCTTCATTCTGTAGAAGAACCAGTTGCCCATCTCAGAATTAGGATTTTTATCCTGCAGATTATATTCCTAGTTCCTGTTTCTCCCATTTATTTGTGTCTCCTCTTTCAAGAGAGTGCAGCAATGCTAGAGATGGTACGGAGAGAAAGGCTTCCAGACTTGCCGAGCCATGCCACAGGAAACTATGTAGATAAAAAATGTAAAATTACATTCGTATGAAAACAGTCTTTAGTGAAGCATACAAGGAGGAGACTGCCATACTGTAAACAGTAATGGTACCTTCTCAAAGAAATCAGCTTCTACTAATAAAAGGCAAGGACAATGTAACTGTCCTTAGTGTGACTGTTCCTAGTTTAAACTTAATTGTCCTTCAGGGAAGGATGGGAAAGGTCTGTGCTTTCATATTTATTTTTGCCTGATTCAAATACATTTCCTGTTGACATTGTCATTAAATACTGTAATTTCCGAGACTGAATCATTCACAGTCATGTTTGACATCTTTCCCGAAAATGTGAATTCATGGAACAAAATGTAAAGGCAGAATTCATCTTATGTTGGAAGCATTTCCTCCAAATACTTATTGGATACTTGTATTTGTTGTGTGCCCTAAAGAACTACTCATAGAGGTAAATAGATTAGTAATTTTTGTCAGCCGAACATCAGAAAAGAGATGGTATTTTGTCAGTAGCAATTCGTTGGGGAGAGAAAGAGGAGGAGACCGGGGAAAGGTGAAGGGGCGAATGGGTAGAGCTCATTTCTCTGGGGGAAAAAGGGTAGACTACCACCATTCAGGCCAGTTTTTGCCATCCCTTAGGTCAGCGTTGTCTATCTTTTTCAAACTGCTGGCATCTTAAGTATCTACAATTGGTTCCTGTGTTTGCGCAGTGTACTATCTTGCTTCTTCAATTCAAAAGACTCAAACGATAAACAGTCTGAACAATGTGTCCTTTTTCCTCTATGGTCTCTGTTGCATGTAGCATGAGGCTACTTCTTCCTGTCCAAATTGTGGTTGATATGTTGTAGAATTTGCTACTTTAATTTGCAAAGGCCTGTTTTTTACTGCGCACATTCTTGCGACTAAGCTGTTTCTTGAAAGTGCCTGTGATGATAGCAAATTGTGCGATCTTAAACTGGAAAATGTGGTAGCTCACCACAGGGGTTGAAGTATGGGATGCAGCTACTCTTCCGGAATGGCCTTTTCTGCAATTTTCTCCATTGTAGAGGGCTACTGAAAGACTCAAAGTGATAAAAGTTTAGAGGGCATGGACTCCCTCTGGGATGCGTTCTTAACTACTTCTTTGTTGGTCTAACAGAAAGCCGTTTCAGGAAGTTCGTCAATAAAAACGTAGTCGGTTAAGTGGGTTTTCTGATGTGGCATCTATAATATATTGCTTTGCTTTTCATGGTTCTTTCATTGGTTTGTACAGATAGGTGCCTACAAACCTGTTTGATCAATTTTTTGATGAAATCTTATTCAAGCTTTTTCCTGGGCATAAACTGAAACAGTATGTTATTACAGGAGTTAGTGCAGAAGTACATTTGGCTGCTAAGGAGGTTTGTTCTTTCCATGTATGACTGTACTAGGGGCTTAGAACAACATTAATATTAAAAGGTCAAGAGTATGTTTGAGTGAATTCCTGCATAATAACAGCAGCGTATTTATAAACCAGTAAGTCTGACCTGTGACTAAGTTTTTCTCTCTCCAGATAAAGAAAATATTTCTCTGTAGTATCAACCGAGTGGGAAAAGATATGAAAAGTAGTGCATCTATTGCGTTTATTGAAATTGCCTGCTTGAGTATCCCTTGCCAGCATCATGAGGCTTGCATTTGTTAGATCCAATGGACAGAAACTGGTTTTCTGCAGGGTGGCCCTAGCCCTACAATGTGTCTTGATGGGATTTCTAAAACCCTTCGGTAAGTGCTGGATGCTCCAGGGTAGCTGTAACTCAAATGTGAGCGGATGAGAGCTGCAGAACAGGGTTAAGGGATTGCCGGAGCTGGTGTCAGCGCCACTGAGGAAGTGAAAGTTTTTGGTAAACACACAGGAAGGGGATGGGCAGGAGAAAGAGGAAATCTTCTGTTGGATGTTCTGCGTTCAACTTGTTCAAAATACATTGCAAGAGTCATTTGAATGTGCCGTTATGGCGTAGCAGAACATGCAAATGGGATTCAAAGTACATTTTTGTAACTACAGGCCTACCGTTGCAAAAGATCTGCTAAACTATGCAAAGGCTAGAGAGAAGTATTGCAACCCATAAGAGCTGGAGAAAACTTGCCTTTTAAGCAACTCTCCTGCTGTATTGCTGGCATGGCACTTTGTCTTCCTTTTTCTGTCTTGCGAGGTCTTTGCTCTGTCACTGATGTCCAGCTGTTCTTGCACTGGCTGTGAGAGGGATTGCAGCAGCTGTCCTGGCACCAGTGGAGAAGCTCCGGACCGTATTGAGGTGAATGCTAAGCCCATTTCTCTTGGGATGTAGATGGCCTGATTGATGATTTCCATTCGGCAGGCGGTGGTCAGCAGTACTATCACAAGGCTGGACTATGAAAGCTCGCCTCTTCTGAAAATCTCCCACTGAATTTCCTTGGTAGCGGTTCCATCTCTCTGCCATGACGCTTAACCAGTGTGTCTGAAAAGTCTTAGAGCCACACTGATTTGAATGTCTTCATTAGTAATAATGTGCTGTTTGTTTGGGGGGGGGGTTTCTCCCCAGTTTCCTGGAAAAAGCCATATTTCAGTGTTTATCCAGCTGTAGCAGTACTCCCTTCTTACTGCTGTTTCCTTTTTTTCTTCTCCCATCATTCTTTTATTTCCCCAGCATCATTGTGTTGTTTCTTTTTCTCCACCTTTCTCTTCAGGACTGTTGGTGGTATAAGCTGTTTATTTCATCTCTTGATTTGGATCTCTGTGCAGCAATTTTTCTTCTTCCCCTTCCAGAAAAATAAGCCTCAGCACCTTTAATAATTTAGTTATCATTTGTAATCTACTTGTCCTACCTTATCAGGGAATACGTGCCCTAAAATATCTACCCCCAGCCTCTTGAAAGTGTGAAAACCAATGGAGTACTGATATGGTCTTCACAGTGTTTTAAGAAGCTTATGCCTCCTTAAAGGGCAGCTTTGTACTTCTAGAGATGGCCAGCAAGACTCTTCTGTCTAGAGTATGTATTATGTGTAGGTGCAATCTATCTTTAGAGACAGCTATCACTGTTTACCGTGTCTAATTTAAAATGGTGACCTCAACCTGACTCGAAAGAGGTTAGTTTCTGTCTTGAAAATGGTCAGCGTGGATTGTCTGCTACCCCTTTGTCTGCCATCCTGTGATGTTGCTTCAACCTTCTCTGCTAAAGTTTCATTTCTGTTGTAGGCAGGAGGTTTTTCTGTGCTGTGTAGTGGCACATGCAAAAGGTTTTGGAGCCAGCGTTGACCCTCCTTGTAAATACACCTGGTTCAGTGATGCGGAGTGTGGATTTATTGGCACGTGTGCTGGCCTGTGAAGAAGAATCCAAGGCTTGGTATCGTGGGGGTGTGGTGCTGAGGCAGCAGCTCTTATTCCATGATTTCCATGCTGTGCTCCTCAGCGTTGACATGCCCCGTATGCTCTGTTCCCACAGAAAGTGAAACTTCAGAAAGTTAGCTTTAAGAAGGCAGTACACGTTTTGAAGAATCACCTTCAGTGGAGCTGGCACGAGCAGAAAAGAGATTTGGCTGGTGGAGTGAACAAGTGGGAGAAAGGTGTTTCAGGTGAGATGTTTCTGCTCTCAGTGGAGTACTTAAGCAAGGCCGAAGGCATTGGATACAGGTGCCAGAAAGTGCAAAATTCAGCATTTGAATAGCTTGTTTGAATTGGAGATCAGAACAGTATTCTCTTCTGTAGTGTATTTGACTATGTACAATGACAGTCTTTTCCTGCTAGGTTTAGATGGGTGAAGAGTCCTTTTCCTTTCTCCTACAATAAAAGCAAAAATTATCAAGATGCTTGGCATAGTATGACACAGGAAAGTAATTTCTCCTTTGAGCACAGAATACAGTTTCAGTAATGTGACTGTATTATGTTTATTACATGTTCCTAGGGACTGTAATTGTCTCTACCCCAGTAGTTATCATCCTTTGCTTTCTTATTTGATTGTTTTTTGTCCTTTTATCTCTCTGCTTCTGCAGTCTTTGCTCTTCATTTATTTCTCAGCATCAACCCCAATTCTGACTTCTCAGGTATTTCAGCCTCCTCTCCTACACCTTTTCTCAAGGTTTCTGTTGTCCTTAGAACTTCCTGTGCATGCCCAACCATGAAGCAGTCTTACTGGTTTTTAAGCGTCATCTTTGCACAGTGCTTAATTCTATGGAATTCAAATGTCAGTTCGTTGTAGACTCATGACAGTTCTCCTGAAACAGACTATATATTTGATATTTGAAGCTGCAAAGGTTATAGACTTTAATGAGTAGCCAGTATGGTTGCAATAACAGCGCTGTGAAATTCTTGCAGTCTGCAATATGAATGTGAATGTAATTCTTGTTATGGACTTCCAGTTTACTGTGAATCTAAGTCTGCCACAATTATCATGCGTGCTGTCCTACTCTTTAAGGTCTGTGTCCTGCACTTTGTGCAGAAAGTCCTGGTGTGAGCGACTCGAAGCCTGTAGAGCTCCTGCAAGTCGTGCACAGTCATTTACAGGATCAGAGCCTGGTTCAGAGGAGCTGGCTGTGGTTGTAACTGCTAGGTCTTCATCCGTGATCAATTGCAAGGCTCTTGACCATTAAGCAAGACTAGAAACTACAGAAAATACTAAATGCTGTGCAATCCAGTAATGATACATTGTGAATACAGCCATGTTGGTTGTTTTTAGAGAGAGAAAACAAGAAATGTCGAGGCAAAGTCAAAATAGTAGCAGCGGTCAAAGTATTAATCAGTTTCTGAAAATGAAATAATTTAACATGCTGAGCAAATGCAACATGTTTCTTCAAGTCAGTCCTCTACTCAGAACTTTTATTTAGTGTAGAATAGTTTATCTCAAATATAAAAGAACTTTAATCAAGTTAATATTCTTGCATAGCTGCTGTCCCGTTGATTTGGGGAACTATGTGTTCTTTCTTGCCTGTGAGAAAGATCATCTGCAAAGACATACGTGTTTAAAATCCAAGGTCTCCAGTCCTTCCTTAGAATGTTTGAAGTAGGAACAATCAAGTGAACCACCATATCAGCAATTCACAGCCCTCTCTTGAGACTCCAGATTCCCACTCTCACTCCTCTCTGAAAATGGAAAGAATGTCAAATATTTTAAATTTTGGTTAACTTTCAATAAAATTCTTATTCATGCTCACGTGTGCAAGAAACATCAAAAGCATGCTTAGAAACTTGGAAGTGAATTTTTACTCCATGTTCATGCAGTGACATATTTCCTTTTACACTCTTACTGTCACCCCAGCATGTAGTTTCACAAGACTAATAAAAGTGTGCTTCGGGCTTTACGTGCCAGGCTTTCAGACCTGAACCACTAGCAATTTGCAGTCCTTCAGGATACGTTTGGTAGACTCACTAGATTTTTGTTAGCGTTTTAAAAGAAGCCAACACTCATTAAATACAGAGTAGCTGTTATCAACAGCTACTATAAATGAACCCTAATGGGGGTTATTGAATTTCATTTTACATATCAGCAACAGCTGGTCTGTTCAGAGAGTTCCCATTCAGCTTCTTACAGTCCCAGGAACTTGAATTTTTCTTAATACAACTGAGGGGTCTATTCTCAAATTGTTGATGGGAGTAGGGGCCTCCCGGTGCCACTGGGGAAACTGGCATGCAAAATCAGCATACTTGTATCTATTCACAAAACCCTGATCTCAAGGATTTAATCTAAACAAACTCCCCAAATTTCTCATACTATAACTCTTTTAGCTCTATTTATCATATTTGCAGCAAACTTTTGGTTCAGACAGTATCTCTTGGTGCCCACACGTGTATCCCAAATTGCAACAGTTGCTTAGAACAGTTTACTAAGCTGGGTGAGAAATCAACTGGAATGTGCATGCTTTAGGTTCATGCCCTCAAAGGAATATAATTAACACAGAATTTAAAATTAAGTAACACAGAGTTTAAAATTAAGTAAAATAAACAAGTTATAAATAGACCTCTGTGAAGTGCCAGAGCCTGGAGTACAATCTTGCACCCTTGAAGTTAAGGGATGTTCTCCTACTTACATCAGTGAGAACAAGATGAGGTAGTTCGCAACAGGAATACTTACACAGTGCTGAATGTTGTCCTGGTATCCCTGTGAAGATCAAATACCATAAAATTTCATTTCTGCTGGTGTAATTTACTGGCACCAGATTTGTCACTGTCTGATTATTTTTTTTTCTTTTTGAGAACTCTTGCAACTTCCTCTTGTGACTTAAGAAAACTTGTCCAAGGTTTGCAGGCACTAGGAGGAACTGGGCTCTGAGTAAGAGTGTTAGCTCACATCAGCCTGAACGCCTTAACCCCAAATTTCCAAATTTTCTTTTAGGCTTAGAGTTCATTCTTAAATCCATATTACATACACCAGTACAGTGGCCTGTGTTTCAGGAAGGTTTCTCTGTGTATATCTAATGCTGTACAGCTAATGAAACACAAAACAGTCTGCTGGAGAAGTAACTCTTTTTTTTTTTTTTTTTTTTTTTTTCCAATTGAACTATATGCTGGTGTTTGAAGAGGGTGAAAAAAAATGTGTTTTTCTTTTGTGAGTTATTTTGTGAAATTCAGTGCTTTAGACAGGTGCCCAAGACATCATATGATGCTATTAAAACAAGAATGCTATGTTTAAATTGCAAGTTTGGCCATGAGTACGTGTCAGCATTTAAACGTGGAGGTGACAGCAAATGAAGAAGCCCTCTGACCAATGGAGCAGGATGGTAAATGCAATGTGGGGCAAAGTAATATGAATTACAAAATGACCAGGCTAGTACAGAGTTAAGATTCGTTGACGCAGAACTTATTCTGCACTAATTGAGTCATAACTACTTAATCCATGTTGAAAGTGGATTGTAGAATGCATAAAACCAAGTAATATTTATAATAATTGATTTATTCCATGGGGATATGGTTACCTGAATTTGAGAGAACAAAGCTAATATGCATTAATGATCTGGTCCCCGTTTCCCCCTTTTATTAAACACACTGAAAAGAGAAGATAAACCCAAAAGAGAAGTGGTATACTTTTTATTAGGTCATCCTCAAAACCTTCATCAGGGCTTGTTGGCTGTGAATTCGCTGTCCTCCATCATGTTTCATTGACATGTTGTGATAACTTCATGATCTTTGAGTTCTGTGTACAGTATAGCAATGGGTTTGAATTACAGGCACATCTCAAAGAAAGAGATCGCATCTGCAAAAGAGTCTTTATTGCCAACAACATCTTTAACTAGTTGAAGGCCACGTTCATAAATAACCATCTTCTTCTCTTAGGCATAGTAGCTATTAATGATTCTCCCTAACAAATGTCCCATTAATACATTTGTCTGAACATGTGGAAGCTGAGTATTAGGCTGCTTTAGTAGAATGAGATGAAAGTTTCAAGTGTTGGATGCTACCTGCAACTATACTTTCCCATGTGCCTTCTGGATGGGACAGACAGAGCAACAAATTTCACTTGAAGTGCTAGTTGGGGTACAGCCAGGTGATGATATCAGAGTCACATCAATTTTCCGCAAACTCTCTAAACATTAGCAAGCTGCTCGCTTTGTCCCATGTCTTCTTCTGAGGCTCTTTGATACGGGGAGAAGCTAACTCTCATTTCTCTTTCACGTATCAGGTGGTAACGCCAACACCGTGCACTGCACAGTAGCTCATGCAGGGCCGCTTGACTCAGTGTAATTTGTTTGTGTGACTGTGCCTTTGGTTTCAAGTACGTTGATGGGTATGTTGAAGTCAACACCTGAGTAAAACCGCCGAGTATATGAATTAGGCCTTTTGGACTGACATAGAAACCCTTTTTGCGCGCCTCTCAACTACACCTTGTTTTGGGAGGCAAAGTGTGTGCGTGTGTGTGGAGGAGAAGGGGAGAGCGAGGAGCTAGGTAAGTGCTGTTGGGAGTGAAGAAGGATAGGTCCCAGATCTGTGTTCTTCAAAGAGACTATGTGAAGCTTGTCCTTCTGCCCTTCTGTCACATCACTTGTTGTGATGATGACGTCATTTAGGCTACTGCTAGACCTCACTCCAAAACCTTGGTTTTTTTATGGGTAGTTTCTTATTTTCCTATGCCACAGTGATTGTGCTAGTCACTGAAAAGGGAGAGGAGAAGGATCCTTATACTGCTGGTAGACACGGACATCTATAAAGCTCAGGGGAAATATTAGACTACTGAAACTTTAGCATTCTGCTGTTATTGGCCAAAGTGGTCAATTTAAAGCTGAAAAAATTGCATGTGAGTCATAGATAGACTCAGTTTGGAATGTAGACGCACTCCTTGGGGTTTGCAAATCGGAGTGGGACACTTCTAATACTTAGGAAAAATGTCAGTCCTCTTCAATGTAGTGGTTTGGCCAAATTTTCATTTGGAAATGGAGATTTGGTTATATAGAGCTGCTGTTTGTCATTACTGAGGTTTTTTACCAGTACAGAAAATGACATTTTTACTTATAGTTTGCAGACTTTTAAGTCTGTAAAGTATTTTGGGAACCTTACTTTAAGTTGGTTAACACGTTGGTACAGTTTTTTCTCTGTTCCATTTCGTATGATCCTTTTGAAGAATTTGGTAGAAGTATTTATCCTGTTATGACAAATTAAGATGTTATTTGACCTTTTGCCCTATGTTCAAAAGATATAGTACAGTGGAAAAAAGTTGAGGAAATGGAAGATGCGGTTGCCTGAGGGTTGGCAAAGTGAATTAATTCATTGTTGATATTGATTCAAAATTCTGGAGGATACAGTTGAGGCAAATGATTGTAATAAAATGAAGCGAGTGTTATAAGTTCAGAAAACAGATGTTGGCTTAATGTAAGACTCGGTTTAAAATCAGTGCCAAAAATACTGACTACATGAATCTGGAACATTTTCATAATATATAAAGTCTATTATGCAATGTTAACAAAATTACAATCTTGTGTGGATTAACTTTCTTGTGTTTTAGTATTTTTCTTCAATTGAATAAACAAGGAAAAGGATCAGTAGTTTGTATAAATTATATTCCACTTCATTTCAATGTAATGGTTTGTTTCAGAGTTTTATTTTTATCCTTTTACAAGCATTATAACATTATTATGCTACCACAATTACATTATTTGTTTTTCAGTGTTTCTTGATATTTTTTCTTTGTTTTAATTTTTGTTTTTTTCACTGCCAAAATTCTTGCATTAAACCAAGCTTTTAACAAATATAGGCAAAAACTGTGGCAAATTTATAGAAAAATAGAAGATGCTTCTTTCTTGGTCAAGGCCACCCACCCCTATTAGAGCTACCTTTCATGTTATCAACTATGATGATATTTATTATATATGTTATGCTGTCATTTATGAGTTCCAACAAAGATCGTGTATCATTTAGCTGAGCACTGAATAAACTTACCCTCTCCCCAGACACTTAAAGGCTAGACAGGCAAAGGTTAGACAGTGGATTACTATCATCTGAATGTAGAAAACTGTTTGCCTGAACTGATACAGTTAGTTTTACCAAAGCACTCCTATTTCAAAGGCTGCAGAGGGAAGTACATAAGCCTCAAATCTTGCCTGATCACGCCTGATTTCTATATAACTGTATTGGATCACTTTGTACTTGGAAGTTTGAGGTGTGATAACTTAAGTCATATATTTTCCATTTAGTATAGCGATGCATTAATTACTGTTGGTTAGTATATAGCTAAAATGCCTGGAGTAGTAAGTAAAAAAAAAAAAAAAAAAAAAAAAGGAGAGGGATATAGGAGAAAAGGTTTCTCCCGTGTATACAATGAAACATCAATACAACATCAGTACAGCAACACCAGGTATTTTACCTCATCAGAAGTTTCCTGATCTTATGTCAGCAGTTGGGGGATTTTTTGCTATATGTTGTAATACACAGGGTATTTCCACAGTAGTCAGATGGCAGCACACTTTTTTTGCTCTGTTCAAACTCAATTTTTGATTTAAAAAATCTTTAAATTAGGAAATGGAGTTGAATTATGAAAGTTGCATAGTCCTACCCCTGGTTTCAATATGCAGGCCAATGTGGGAAAGGAAAATGGGACACCAAAGGGTGGAAGAATGATTATTAATGAGAACAGTAGTCAGCTTGGTAATAAGCTCAACAAAGGTTTCTGCCAACCCAGGTTTGGTCAAACTGAGACATTTGTGCGCTACCGTCAGGAATCTGGGCTCTGAAAAGGAAGAGCAGAAGTACTGGTGCAGGGCTTAAAACTGAATGTTGTGGAGGAAGTAGAAACGTGACGGATTTATAACTGTAGCAGGAACGTTAGAGAGCACGAAGGTGATAGCATCATAATTTCTGTAACTGATATAGGAACACCCTAAAAAAAAATTTGAGATAGCATGGACGAAATAGAATTTGTCTTGGTTGCAATTGCTGAGGCAAGAATTGTGAAAGAAGCTGAATGGGGTAGTGGTGCCTGTCTGCTGCACTTCCCCGAAGTCTTGCTAATACCACTCTCTGTTGCCTAATGTCACATTAGCATTACATTGAGACTTATTTTAAATACTTTCATGTGCAATGAAAAAATAGGAGTCCCCTTGTGATATTAGGAGGTATTAGAAACACACAAGCAGCTGAAAATACTGTGCAGAAAGAACGGTCTGGCAAAATAACGGGGAGAAATTTAATATCAGGGTACAAGATCATGCCACTGGAGATACAAGAGGAAAATCTGCTGTGACAACAATTTGTCATTATGAAAAATGAAACGAACTTGAGTGCCTTAACTCATCACAAGAGGATAGAAAGGCTAGCATGATTGATGAAAGTGCAAAAATAAAAAAATTGCTGGAATTTATTGGGCGATGTACTTCTGTAGATGGAAGAAATAGAAATACTATTTCTTGCAAGGGATTGCTGAAAGTCATCTGGGAACACCTGACCAACTCCAGCCTCCTGCCCTTTAGTGGGATGAGTTCAAACTGAAACAGATGTGGAGAAGGACTCCTGGGATAACTAGCAAAAATGGAAAAGACTGAAAGGGTTTGGTCTTTAAAGCCTAGAAAAGAGGCTGAAAGAGATGTGACTTCTTGCTAATCGCCCAAGAGGACGAAGGGCTAAATGACATTTGTCCCCAAAATGTGCTGAAGACTGGGAATTATGAGACAGCTTCTAAGCCAAGTAGAGCGAGGTTCTGAAACCTTTCAGCGATAATATTTTATTCTTGCTCACCACCATCCATTAACCTCTCTAAAACTGGAGCATGGCAAACTCCCTTCTGAGCTTGTACGATGTGATTGTGCTGCTCAGAATGGGTCTGCCTTTCCCAGAAGGTAATTTTCAGTCCTGTGCTCTAATCGTGGGTGATAAACTAGATAGCTCTGTTATCTTGCTCTCATTTGAGAGTTTGAATTAAATGAGAGTAAGTTCAAGGAAATCTCACAGTAACGTGCTTGTTGCATACTTTTCCACTACAACAATATTTGGGGTTTGATGGTTACACTGGGGATTAGCTTGTTTCTCTTCTTTGCCTGTTTATGTAAATATACATGTCAAAATATTATTTTAGCTTTGCCTTACCTTTTGTCAAAAAAAAGTTTGAAGCAGCTAAAGAATTCCCCAAAATTTTCCTTTTTAAAAAATGCTGTCAGCCAGACTACTGCTTCTCACATCACAGGAACAGAGGGAGTCTACACTGGCCAAGTCTATCATAGGTAAATACGGAGGAGATTTAGGCTATCCATGCTCCTTCTTTTATGTATTGCAGGGAGCGCATGGTGATTTGTGCCCGTGTGTGCATGTGTGTATATATATATACACGCCCATATATATGTTTCTCACATAAGGGAAAAATTCAGTTTGGGAGGCATGGAGATGACATAATCCAGACCTAAGCTAATTTAAAAAAGACATTAAAATACATAAGGCGAGGAATGACTGAGACATACACAACCGTTTCAGCAAAAAGGCAAGGGAAGAACAAATTGCTTCAGTTCCCCTAGTTGGTCTCCAGTGCAAAAACAAGATGTAGGAAGTGAAACAAGCCCAAGATGAAAGCTGACCCAGGATTTCTGTGTTTGCAAGTGTCTAGTTTGATGCAAGTTACTAGGCAGTTGGGACTTACAGTAAAATTTAAATGTGTGTATATGTATATAATATAAAATATATTGTGGATGCCCCCTCCCTGGCAGTGTTCAAGGCCAGGTTGGATGGGGCTTTGGGCAACCTGGTCTAGTGGAGGGTGTCCCTGCCCATGGCAGGGGGGTTGGAACTAGATGATCTTTAAGGTCCCTTCCAACCCAAACCATTCTATCATTCTATGATATTATGTATATTATTAAATATATATATTTATATTATGCATATGTTATATATTTATATGTATATATATGTGATGAATTGCAGGTATAAGAGCAAGGCCGAATAAAATCAAAACTAATCATTTTTGAGACAAGCAAGGAATAGGAATCAACATCCGTTCTGTTGCTCTCCAGTTTAATTCTTTCCCATTATTCCAAACCACAGATAATTTATTTTTGTCGCTCTTATTCTCACTCCAGTCTAGTAGCACATGTTCATTGGCACTATGGAAATACGTATAGAGCAGTACAGATGAGGCTTTGCTGAGCCCTACACCTCAGCTGAAACTCCTCCTCTGTGTTCCTTGGAGGTTCTGCACCATGTAGCGATGGGTCAGAAAGGAACCCCGGTTTCCCAGGCCCCTCAGAGATGTTCCTCCTTATAGTCCTAATAACAAAGGTATAAAAGAAGGTCGATGCAACACTCAGGTACCATAGATGATGTGGAACATAGAGAGGAAGTCACCAATAAAGGTTAAGATAAATGAATTCCTTAAATTTCAGGTTTTTCCCATTTTCTTTTTCATGGAATGTGAAACCTGAGCAGTTGATAGAAGTGATGTAGAAAGTTGGGTGAAGGTAGTGAGAAGCAGGTGTTGGTGTCCTTGGGCAGAGTGGGCTTATGATTCTTCTTCCCCAGCAGTTTTAGATCTAAGTCCATCACTCTGAGTTTGTTTCTCAAGACACTTCCGCCTTGACCTTGAGGTTAATGCAAAGAAGTCTCACATTCTCGATTATTCAGGAGATCTGATGAAGGCATCACTGTGTTACCTCTGGCCGTATAGCTTGTGAAGTAGCAGCAAACCAGCTGGCATTAAAGGCCAGAATGAAACATCTGAATCAGAGGAGGGAAAAGATGTCCTTTTCAATTTTTGAAAGACATGTTAAAAAATAAAATTATTTACACCTCTGCTCTCTAAGCTGCTTTAAATCTCCAGGTTTAAAAACAGATGTTTTTTTTAATATATAGGTGTGAACAATTGCTTCCTGTTCTTTGATTCAAAAGCTTAAATATAGAGCAACATTCAAGACTCAGAATAATTTGGGGGGGGTCTTGATTTTTTTTTTTATTTTTTTTCTTTATACTTCTTAATGCACCGTCTCTCTCTTACTTGTACTGCTAAAGAACATCTTTTATATATACATATATATGCATAAGAAATTTTGTGGCTTAAATGAAGACTTTACTGCTTATAAATCTTGTAATTGAATACAAATTTATTTATGTACCTGTTAAAATGCATATATATATCTGTTAAAAGCCTAAGCCACCCACAGAATTGGTGTTTGTATACATGATTACTGACCATTTGAACAACAGATATTTATTTGATAAAATAGAATTGCTTGTTCTACAACTCACTGTTGTAGTTCTAATTCTTTTTAAAGTTATTTTATTATTGGAAAAGCCAAAGTATAATCTATTTTAGCTGTTTTTTAAAAGTGTGCATTTTCTGCAAAGATTAAAATGAAGGAACTCTAAACTGTTGAAAAGTCTGTGAGGATTTGAGAATCATTTTCATAGAGACATGACTTTGATCAAGAAAAGCCCAGCTACATCAGGTGGATTTTTAGGAAATGGTTTCTAATGTGCACCATAAATATTGTATGCAAGAGAATCACAAGGAGGACAATAGTTGTGACCATGAGCAAAATGAAAAATGAGATCGGCTTTGTAGATGATGCGAAGGGTAAGCGCTGGGAGGAAATGAAACCTCAAATGCTGCTGATGGTGGATGGATGGGCGAGGGTCACACAAACCTTGACTGCTTCAGTTAGAAGTATTGTGGCTTTAGACACATTACTCTGCTGGCAATATAGCGAAGGCAGATAAAGCAACAGTGTTTTGGGGACAGACGGCAGCTTTTATCCCTGGAAAAATGTTGCACTAACCCTCCTGTAATCTGTTTCGAAATTAAGACCCAAGTGCTGCTGTAGCAAGACTAAACAGAGAATTTTTGGGGAGAAATTAAGACAAATGCCTCTGTAGACATCAAAATCAGTGTCTGTGGAAGAACTTGCTGCAGAGGCTCTGTCTGATGGTTCTTACGGATTCTCCTGTGGCTTTTCGAAGGGTGCCTGATCTTAGATTCTTGTTGCCATGCTGCAGATGTTAACTAAAGTACCTGTCTGTACCTCTCAGCCTTGAAATACAGCATGCTCTGTTAAAAGAGAAGCTGTTACTTTTTTTAGATATCTGTTTATATGTTAGCTGCTATGTTATATAGAGTTTCTTTTAATTAAAATGTTTATCTTTCACATCTAGAGGTGTGAACAGGACAATAGATGAAAAACATGGATGAAAAGTAGTGTCTCCTGTATTGCAAAACTGTTGGAATGAGAAATGTCTGAGTAGGAACTAACAGCATTTCTTCTGATGTCTAAATTATTTTTCTCTCGGACAAACAATAAAATAGTTTCATTTGTAATGATGCTCCGCTGTCTGGATTGCTCTTTGCTTACCAGATTCTCTTTCTCTTTTTATCTGTACAAAATGCTTCCTGGATGCTCATTGTGATACAGCAACAGAGAGCTATGCAAATGAACATTTTACAACGAGTGAAATATTTTTTTTATGCATGAATGAACTTCCCCCCTTCAGATTTTCCTTATGACTACCGTATACACTAAGAAAGATGTACACTGCATACACATTTTGTATTTCAAAGCTTTTTGCGTGGGTAATTTGCTAGGGTCGAACCTTTGTGAAGTTAACTTTGGTAACAATATAGCATTTTGTATTTTGAAAGCTATTACAATATGTGTTGATTGAAACTCTCCCTTCAACGCCTGCTGTTTATACTGGCTCTTTGATTCTTTGCTTTGATACCACTCTCGAAACCCTGGGAAAGACCTGGGTCAGATTTCAGTAAAAATGTATAATACCATGCTGGAAACGAATACGTCTGGCGCTGCAGATGAACTGAGCAGTCACTGAGCAGAAGCTTTTGAACCCAAGACAGTTACGTTTGCTTTGGGCATAGGACTGATCTTATGGAATTTTAAATGTGCAGTCTGGAACCCAGTGCACACAGCTTTACAGAGGGTTGGCAGGTACGGAAATATAAGATCTTGTGGCCTTTGAAGAGTTCAACTATCTTGCGTTTCACAGTGTCAAAAGAACGTGAGCTCATTGATCCGGTTTCTACTGCTTAAAAACTATTTTACAACTTTGTTTATGCTTTGTCTCCGTTGTCCACCTATACTTGTTTAGAAATAGAACAAGGTCAGAAATTTAAATATTAAATTATATACCATATACTTAACTATATTGATCTATATTAAGTGCTAAACATACATTTTATGTTATTGCATATTTTTCATATATTTCTTTTGCAAGATTTAAGAGGTTTGTTCTATCAAGAAGCTAAAAGTCTCCGGATGTGTCCACATGAGCATTTTAGTGAGATGGGGATCCCACTGCGGAAGCAGTCGCCCCCACTTGCTGGGCTGCAGTTCGTGTTGCGGAGCAAACTCAGAGTGCAAGAACGGGACTGCTTTAGGAAAAGGCATTGCGGGGCTTACCTTTAAATAAACCGTTGCTATGGTCTTGCTCCTACTGAATGTTCACTCCTTGGGGCTATACTGGAGCGAATGGGGCAATGGCACCCCTTGAAGCAGGTATGGGCTTCAGCACCAGCTGTTGGGGCTATTTGCTAATGCAGACCTAGCGAGGTCCCGTGAGGACTACGGGTTTCCATCTCCATGTGGAGAAAACCCCCAGTGCTTCACGATGAGGCTCAGGATCTTCTCTGGTGCCATCACATGTGTTATCTCACATACTGTTATTCGTGCGATTTCACACGACATCGAGTTGTGGGATTACGGAGCACCTGCACGTTGGCAGGTTGTTACTGTCACGAACAAATGCTAACCTTGAACTTACCGGCACAACCTCACAGCAGGCTTAAGTTACAGCTAGCTGTCCACGTGCTTTAAGCTGCAGAAAAAAAATCTGAGTAAAAATCCTTTTCTCTGAGTTTACACCGGCACTGGGCAAGCTGCAGTCTCTAGAGATATCTTCAGCTTTCTCACAGCAATAGGGAAAGGGATTTTTGGCTGACAATTTAGATCAAATTACTTTATGTCCTCCACTTTAGCTGTTTGTTCTCTAGAAGCAGAATTATTCAAGAGCAAAAAGGTTAATACTTAGGTAGCTAAATACCTGATCTTGCAGATACAGCAGGTAATTAAACACTGGGCTTCCTGTTGTCTAGGGTGAGCAGGCAAACACCAGCCTGCCTGTGGGTGTACAGAAATTTCCTATGAACCATTAACTACAGAACAAGAGTCATCCATATATCCACAAATACAAATAAATATTTTTTTTAAAAGTAATAATCCTTCTCAATATTTCAAAACAACTAGTATGTAACCCATGTAGAGCTGAGAATTTGGAAAAATCTCCCAATGGGTGTTCTCACAAACTAAAATTAAGCATTAAAGATACTTGCTTCTCAGGGGAGATCCTGGCTGAAGGTGCACCCAGTGCCTTCAAACAAGTACGGGAACACTGAAATGTTGATACAGAAGACAAAACTGTACTCTCTGCCTCTGTGGTATGGTGATGCCTGGTCAATGCCTATTAATTTTCTGTATGATTCCTTTTATTTTTAATTCAAGAGAAGATGAGAAGGGGAGCAATGAGTTCTCATGCTGCTTTTAAGCCACTATCACAGTTCACTGCATCACTACTGAGATTTTTTGGACATCCAAGATTTGTTGGCACTAGATGACAGATAATTTGCAGAAATGGTAGGAGAGGAGATACCCTCCTGTCATGTTTAGAAGAAAACATACAGCCTGTGGATAGGACAGTGCATCTGTCATTATGTGGTGCTTCCCGAACAGTGGGATGGGAGATTAAATGAAGGTGATGTGGGAAGTTGAGACCTGTCACGTGGGAGTGCTTATGGCCTTGGTTTATTGTTATAGTCAGTTAGGATTATGATTATTATCAGTATTGTTACAAAAGTACAAATCTTAGCATGGACCTAGACCAATCTGGCTAATTGCCCTCCCCACAGGGGTAGGGTGTGTAGGGTACCATCCCACTGAAACAGTTGTGTCTGCAAGTGGGCACCTCTACTATTTTAACTGTTTACTTTGATGACTTTTTCCATCCTAGAGATGAGGAAAAAGCGAGGTGTAGTGTAGGCTGTAACAATCTGCTTTAGCTTCTCCAGCTGTGTTTTACTCAGTGCTGGTTTACTTGAGCCTGTATATGCACTGAGCTCTTCTTTTAGGTTTTATATTGTTCTTCAAAGAACTGGCTTTAAAGATTAATTAGGGCAGGGGGGGAGTGAGAGTGTGTGCCTGCAAGGGAAAATGTGACTGTGAACCTAGCATTAGAGCACTGACCTGAAAGGAGGGAGAGAGGAAGGAAGGAGAGGTTTGAAAAGCATTCATAGTGGATTCTTTGAAGAGTAAGTATAAATACTCTCCTCTGAGGAATACAGAGGTAATGTTGTATATGTGTTTGCTGAAGTACTGTGTAATTACATCATGGGTTTAGCAGTCAGGTTCCAGTCACGTAGATGCTAACAGCTGTATCTTCTCGGATTTAGCATGGATGCACGTCCTGAGAGAAGGATTAGCCTTCTAAATTGTATTGAAGAAGAAATACTTGTGTGCTGATTTGCCGTCACTGATACACACACCGGCTATTTTAACAGGCCTGTTTGAACAAGGCGATTCATTACTGAAGGTCACAGTAGCAGCAGATCTGCCATGGAGCTGGGACTGCACAAGTCATCAGCCTCATGCGAGACGGGGATTTGAATCAAGCTGAGCTCCCTGTTAGACTGGCATACGCAATATGAAGTGGGGAGGTACAGGCGTTGCTAACTCCAGCTGCAGTTCTCATCATTTGGACTGGAATTTTTTCCTACATCTTCCAAAACAGCCTTTTCTCTGAAACGTACAGAAATAAGTTGTCACTACAGTAATTATATTTTTCTTATATCTATTCTGAAGGGGTTTTGGGGCTGCGGGGGGGGGATTGGTGAGAAAATACAATAAATCTGAAACATTGAAATGGTAAATAACTATTTTGAACTATTTACTTCATCTGTGGATCGAGACAAGAAGTCATTTCTTTCCTTTGCAGCAGAAAAGAGTTTTCAGCGTGTGTTCCTAGCCTTCACTAAACTATTGTGTATGAAAAGGAAGCATGTTTTTGCTGCATAGTCCAGATGATTGCAAGGGAAATGGCTTGGTTTATGGCATAATGTTTTTTGTTTAATACCTTTTTTATTCCAACAGGAAATATGGGATGTATAAAATCAAAAAGGAAAGAGAATCTGCATGGAGATGGGCTAGATTTGAAGAATCAACCAGTACGTA
Source organism: Balearica regulorum gibbericeps (assembly GCF_011004875.1). Taxonomy (NCBI): domain Eukaryota; kingdom Metazoa; phylum Chordata; class Aves; order Gruiformes; family Gruidae; genus Balearica; species Balearica regulorum. The sequence goes on along the minus strand of NC_046185.1, from coordinate 42,681,077 downwards.
AAACTGAACGAACTATTTATGTGAGGGATCCAACGTCCAATAAACAGCAAAGGCCAGTAAGTAGATAGTCTCAGGGGAGAATTCCAGTAGTGAGATCAAAACATGACTGGCATAACTTAAATTTCAATCCAAAGTATGTGCATGAAAAAATTCAAATCGATCGTTAGTCCACAATTGGGCTCTTATTGTTGTGCAGTTCACCCTCAATGAATAAGTACTTAAAGAAATAAAAAATAGAAACTGGTGTTTTGTTGCTTAATTACTTTATGTTCGTCATAGTTTTCCGCATGAAAACAGTAATCCTTGGCAAAGCTTGATCTGGGTATAGCTATGGTTGTAGAAGAATGCTAGATGACTTTAGAAAACCTGAAGTAGTTTAGAACCGTTTTTAAAAGCATCGATGTTGGGTTTTTAATAGCCGTGAGATCCAGATGTTGCTTATTCTATTTAAAAAGGCTGAGGTAATCCCAGGCAATTCTTTACCAGCGCTAGTCAACTTTCCTTTTACTCACTGAAGGCCGCTACTCGACCTTGCACGAGGTGCATAGGTAAGGGTGAGCGGGGAGCGGAGGGTGCCGTGGTGAAGGGAGCTGCGCTGTGCTGCGGAAGGAACCAGCTAACGGCATTGCGTGTGTGCTGCCTGGCATTAGAAAGGAAGGGTGCAGGGAAGGGCAATCCCATCGGATACCATGTGGGTTTGCTATTTTGCGGATTGATGGGTACCTTTTTTCCCCACCCTCTCTACTGCACTGAGGAAACCCTGTGTCTGCCCTTATTCAGGGTCTGTGCTGTCCGTGGGCGTGAGGGACACCCTTCTCTCCTGTCTCAACAGCTGACACGGTGGACTCAGAACATACACATACCACAAATGACCATTTACATTTTTTTAATTACTTTTTTGGTCTTGCAGAATCTTAGCAACCTAATTGTGCTTGTAGTTCTTGAGCACGACAGCTATGTGTTAATAACTGTCCTGTTAAAGTGCCCTGCCTGAAGCCGCTTCAGCAGAAGTCACAAAACCGTGACCTTCCTTCCCACAGCTTGTGTCACACCTTCCCGAGGTCCGAGTTGCTCAACTCAAAACGTAGTGGGGACTTCTTATATTTTTATGTTGTAATTCACTTTTGAAGAATGGTGGGAAAAGATTGGAGCATTTCCTTTTAATTTAAGACATATAAGATGATACCAAAGCAACTGAATAATATGTAATTGTAATGTAAAATTGTCACCAAGATCTTAAACTGCTTAATGAAAGACATATTTTATTGTAGGCAAATCAAGAAGCACAGCTCTTACCAGGACAGAGGTTTGTCAGTGAAGGTATGTTTCCATAGGAATCTTACTGTTGTGTGCTATGCCATGTCAGCCTGCGAAATAATGCGAACGAGCCTTTGGCTTTCTGCCTTTGTAGAAGCAGAGGAGCATGGAGTCATTGTGGTAGCTTTGTATCCCTATGATGGCATTCACGAAGATGACTTGTCCTTCAAAAAAGGAGAAAAATTGAAAGTTATTGAGGAGTAAGTATGGCAGTACTGATTGTATTGCAGTTTTTCTTTGGACTCATCTAATCCCCTTTATGATTTTTTGATATCCTACTCATGACATGAGTGTATTAATGGTAAAAGAGCTCCCTTTTATGTGAAAAGATAAACACATATGGAGCTGTTGGTATGACTTGGCAGCTGCCCTTGGTAACAGCAACCAGACGTTGATCTGGTGGAGCCAATGGCTTCTCGTGGGGGGGAAGATGCTGCTGCTCTCTCCAGCATGGGGAAACCTCTCAGCACAGTAGAACCCAAACAACGCTTTATCATTTTCCTTTCCTGTGAATACTACTGTTGTTTCTGTTCTTCAGGCTGGGAGAATGGTGGCGAGCAAAATCTCTCACGACGAGGAAGGAAGGCTTCATTCCCAGCAACTATGTAGCAAAAGTAAACACCCTGGAAACAGAAGAGTAAGTTCTTCCATGCTCTAAATACTGGCAAACTTCTTCTTCACCCTGGTGGTGTATCCTTTGTGGGTTGGGCAAAAAAAAAAAAAAAAGGGTTCTAACTCTTTGAAATACTTTTCAGATGGTTCTTCAAAGACATCACCCGAAAAGATGCTGAAAGACAACTCCTGGCTCCGGGAAATAGTCCTGGAGCTTTCCTTATCAGGGAAAGTGAAACATTAAAAGGTAGGCTTTGGGATGGGTTACTTTGGAATTGATGGTGGAGTTAAAAACATACAGTCTGTCTTCACAAAAATTGGCATCAAGTGGACTGGGGTGTCCTATTGTGTGAATTTTCTGCCGTTATGTAGGAGTGAGAAGGATGAGAAAATCACCAGGAAAAGAGAGAAGAGAGTTACGGGTTAACACCCACAGCTGAGATAGGAAAAAAAAAAGTGTATGTATGTCTGTGTGGTTACATTGACAAGAAGCAGGAATGAATGAAGTGAGAGATCTTTTCCCTTCCTAACATTTGTGATTCCTTTACTGAAAGACAGTAGATGCTGCATTTTATAGTCTTCCATTATTGGGTCTGTATCCGTTGCTACAAGTTTTAAAATGTAGCTAGTGCAGAATGAGGGGTTGCACTTCTGCACTGTAGTGTGATTTTTTTTTTTTTTTTTTTTTTAAAAAAAAAGCTTTTTGATAAAGATTTCTGCTGTAGACAGAGCTCTTTGTACTGAAAAGCTTAGTGAAGTCTCCAGACTCTTTGGCTGGGACTTTCAGAAGAGCGTAGGAGGTTCTGCCCCAGCGTCTGGACTCTGACAGCAGCCTGACTGGATTCTCCGGTGGAATACTCTTCCTGAGGAAGATGCATGAATCCCTGCAGTGGATCATATGTCTATCCTCTCCACAGGGGTGTTTTTTCTGGCCCTGACACTGCAGATTCTTGAATAGGTACCTCTCTGTAATGGGCCCATATCACTGTTTCTGTGCTCTCAAATGAAGACGGAGATCTAAATTCAACATAGGTTTGCTGGCAGTAAGGCAAAGTACACCCAAAATCTTTCTGTCACTACATCTGTGTGTGGGGAGAGAGACGGGGCTGAGGTGATTTCTTAGCCTTGAAAATGGACAAGAGTTGTATGAGTGGAAGAATTGAAGAGCTCTGTAGCTTAGGGTAGGTGCTCTGCTGCCCCATCTTAAATGCCAGCTGAGGCTTCCTAGGAGTACCAGGTCTGCCCTCCCTCCTGTGTGCCCCAAGCCATCTCCAAGCTATCCTTCTGCTGGTTGGCCCATGACATCCAGTGTGTTCCTTTTCCAAAACACTTATCTCCAAATTCCAGCTTCTGCTTGCGTAGTGGGACAGCCCTGGCCTTGCTTTCTCAGCCAGGTCCGCTCAAGACGGAGGCACTTTCTGCAGAAGTGGGCGTTGGACATGGAGTTGTCTGGCTTCTGGAACTCCTAACTTTGTTGAATAAGATTGAAAAAGAAAGTGTGACTGTAAGCATTTTGATGACCAGTTCAGGACCAGCTGTTGGCTAACTTCCTCATGTTGATTGCAAAATGCATTTTGAGAAAATAAGGGCGTAAAGAGAAAAACAGACAAAAAGGTGATTTTGTTAGGCTTAACTCTGTGTGTGTGGACCCTGTAGACTTGCTATCTGTTGATGATCATTCTTTCTTTATCCACAGGCAGCTATTCTCTCTCCATAAGAGACTATGACCCACAGCATGGCGATGTCATTAAGCACTACAAAATTAGAAGTCTAGACAATGGAGGATTTTACATCTCTCCAAGAATAACTTTTCCCACTATCAATGATATGATCAAACATTATCAAAGTAAGTTAAATCGGTTAGTGAATTACTTAATAGAATACAGCTGTTATTTCCTGTGAAGGAAAATAAAAGCTTTCTTGTTTTGTTTCAAACCTTTTCATCTTTTTTTTTCTTCTTTTTTTTTTTTTTTCCCTAAATAACCCAGGCATGCATGTTATCAAAGATAAAATAAAACTGGTCGGAACCCAAGTAACGTTGTTATCATAATCAGACCTAATGCTGCTTGCTCTGTGGCATACTATTGTGAAATAAAGAATAGCTTAATAAAACACCTCATCAAAGTTATGACGATTTGAAGCTATAGTAAGAATTGCCTGCATTGTAAATAAATTAAGTCTATATTTGAGAGTAAATTTGTATTCACAACTAGCAGAAATACTTACAGACTTGTGAGTGTCTTCTGGTATCTGGTGTTAAGTGTGGAAATGTTTTTATTTTTCCTATAAATTTATTTATGTATTGTTAATGGTGTTTTGAAGGAAGCAAAATTCCATTGACTTCAAAGAAAGAAAATTGCACCCACACAGAGTGTATACATATATTATTAAAAAAAAAAAAAGAAAAAAAAGGAAAAAAAAAAGAAAAAAAAAAGAGGAGGGGAGGAACAAGCTTCTACCTATGTTTTAGCTACAAAAGTGACTTTTCATTCTGTATACCCTCCTGGTGAATGGCTCCAAAATGTGAAGTTTTTTAGTCTTGTAACTGGGAAGACAGAGAAGATGGAATATGTAGGACAGAAAATCACACAGTGATTTTTCAAATCCATGCTGAGGACTTGGCCATGGCATTTCTCTGAGTTGTTAGACATGTGTGGTAGTTCTTTGGCACAGCTGAAAAACCTGAGAATTATTCAACATTTGTATTAAAGTTATAGCTGGTCAGTGTCTGGAGAAAAAATAATGATGACCTACTTATGCTTGCATGCACATGTGTCTGAACCACGCTGCAAGAAAATGTAATGACAAATTCAGAATACAGTTCCCAAGCCTGACTACAGTGTGTATCTTCATCAACATACTGTCAGTAATTAGGTCTTATATTATATTTATTTGGTACAAATTGTACTAAAATCCCTTAATAATCTGATGGTAACCAGATGCATGTGACACTTCTTTATTAGATTTGTTTACAAAATTTCAGTTCAGAGGTGCTTAAAGTTACGTGAAAGCACCAGAAAGGTTACATTTTCATCAATGCATCTGATTATTTTGAACATTATTTTGAGCTACTTAGTGCACACCTGCAATGAAGTAATGTTTGTCTCGAGTCATGAAGCACAGAAGTGTAACGGATTTTGTATTTTGTTTTTCCTTTGCAAACCAGAGCAATCGGATGGCTTATGCAGAAAGCTGGAAAAAGCTTGTATTAGTCCCAAGCCTCAAAAACCATGGGATAAAGATGCATGGGAAATTCCACGGGAATCGATTAAATTAGTGAAGAAACTTGGAGCTGGTCAGTTTGGAGAAGTCTGGATGGGTAAGTTTATTCCTTTGCAACGAGTATTTAAGTCTGCTGAAAGTAGTGTCATTTCAGAGTCATTCAGAAAAATAGTGGGCATGAACCTGGTCCGATATACTTGTAAAACAGCTCAATCAGGCCCAGAATATACCTTCTCATGAAGAGAGAGTGTTTGTGAGGGGGAAGATACCTGACAGAGATTTGGAACAAATCCTTTCGTGTCTTTTAAAGGAAAAAAATAGTGAGTAAGCACTGTAATTTAGAAGGTCAAAGGCAATAGGGGGTTTTTTGGTTCTGTTTGAGGGGGAAGTAGAAGGTTGTAGTAAGATGTCACTCTCAATTCTCAAGATCAATGAGCCTCTCAGAACTTTATTTCAAATCAGGAAGTGGTAAAGAACATGAAATAAAAAGAAATCGGGTCTTTTAGTGAATTATGCATAGAGTTTTCATTGTCTGTTGGTAAAGAAGACGCTGTGATGTAATGCATGGGAATGCCGCATTGGGTGAAAAAAGGGGACACTTAATCCAAGATTATTGTCTGCCAGCTTGTTGCTCAGAAAGTAGGTAACTTATGTAGTAAGAAGATTAGAAATTGATCACCCCCTACCTTGAATTATCATGCAAGTCCCCAATGATGAAAGTGTCATAAGACTTACAAGTTGTAAACATTAATACATAACCTGTCAAAAAATTATAGCGTTAATTATTATAACCATAATTAGATTTGATTGCTTATAAATTCTATTTTCTCAGCCTCAGTGACTTCCTCTGGCAAGGGCCTATGAGCAGTATCTGATCACATTCTGTAAAAATGATGTAATCCTCTTGCTTTTTAAATCCTGCTTATTCAGGCATCTGAGTGTTCTTTTGGGTTCTGTAGTGCATGTTCTGTGTACTGCTATTCATACTTACACACTTGGTACCAGTTACCGTCTTATTTTGAGGTAAGCTATACCTTCTTCCCAAAGTCTTCATTAGGATGTTTTTTCAGGCCAAATCATTCTCTTAGCCCATCCCTGAATCTCCTTTTTGGACAATATATTTAAATAGTAATAAAATTGTTACAGTTATCATAATAATTGATGATTATGATGATTATTATTATTATTATTAAGCAAGATTCTATAGGCAGGGCATTTCTGAGCAATGTAAATATGTATCCCAAAGCTTCCTAGAAGACACAAAGCTATGAAGGGGTCTCAGATGGCCCACAGGAGTGCAGCAGTCTGACAGGAATGTCGTTGCTTTGAAGAGATGCTCTCATTTAGAAAAGTAAAGCAGAGTGGTGCTGTTTGAGTGGCAAATTCCACGCACAACTACAGTGTCAGTCAGAAAGCTCTAACTCGATCTTTTGATATAAATCATGTAAAAAATGCAAGCAACACCTCTATAATATAATGTGGCCAAATTCAGCCTTTTATCTGCCTTCATGAGAAAAGGCTTAAGAAACCCTCTAGCTATGATATAGGTGAGTGACAATTTACATACCAGTTAAGACAAGTGTCTGCCCTTGTGCAGGTTTTTTTCTGTCTAACAAACCAGGGCAAGAAATGTTTAACTGACACTGAAATGCTCTGAAAGACTTTGTCGCAGAAGGTAATCACCTGCTTGAAATTGTAGATCATTTTGGGAAGTGACTACTTCTGCACACACACACACACACAAAGGCATAAAACTTTAAAAGGGTGTTTCTGGTTCAAGATGTTTCCTCTTGTTTGTGTCATTATTTTAACATCTAAATTGGGCCTAACCCCTGCATCTGAATTGCTGCACTGTGAGAAAAATTAATGTACTGTGAAAACGATTGCTGTGTTTCCTCTTCTCTGCTTTCTTTCTGAAGCGAGAGAAGCTGATTTGCATGGCGCAGCTCCTCTCGCATCAGGAGCGCAGTTAATCTTAAAACCAGGGAAGTTCAAGCTGGAAAAGACGTATAAGGTCAGCTGTGCAGTGCAGGGTATCAACAAATACTGTGTATCATAACGATGACCAACCAGGGGCGTCAGGAGTTATGTAGAGGTACTGAGAAATAACCTAGCTGTTACGCTCTCCTGATTAGAGAGCTCGTTGTTACGTCTCTCCTCATACAGAACAAAATTATTTTTAAGCCATGGTGTGAATTAAAGAGAAATATTATTCCGTGGTTTAATTACTAAATAAGTAATTACTTACTAATTACTAATTACTAATATCTTCTTGATAAAGGGTACCTAGAATTGTGGTTTCAGAGGGAACAGTGACCTGTTCAGAGGAACTGGGCTCCCAAGTAAAGAGAGATCCAGAGCTACTGGAGAGAGTCCAGTGAAGGGCCGCAAAGATGATTCGGGGACTGGAGCATCTCTCTTGTGAGGGAAGGCTGAGAGAGCTGGGACTGTTCAGCCTGGAGGAGAGAAGGCTCAGGGGGATCCCATCACTATGTACAAATATTGAAGGGAAGGTGCAAATAAGACAGAGCCAGACTCTCTCAAAACCAGAGGCAATGGGCACAAACTGAAACACAGGAGGTTTCCTCTGAACATCAGGAAACGCTTTTTCACCATGAAAGTGACTGAGCACTGGCACAGGTTGCCCAGGGAGGTTGTGGAGTCTCCATCCTTGGAGATATTAAAAAAACAACTGGACACAGTGCTGGACAACCGGCTCTAGGTGATGGCCCTGCTTGATCAGGAGGGTTGGACCAGATGCCCTCCAGAGGTCTCTTCCAACCTCAGTCTTCTGTGATTCTGTGATATATGGGAAGATAGAGATAATACTGTTAACTGCAATGGGAAGATTTGCCATTGTTCTTTTATAGTCTTCTTTTTAGTTCATCCATAAGTACTCTTTTGGCTTCCAGGTTGACTTCTTCCTCTTGCACAATTTGGAGGAAGTTAGCCTATGTTATGGGAGGACTAAGAAAAGCCTAGGAGCAAAAAGCAGACCCCCATATGCCCCAAGCACTTGGCTGTGCTACTTCTGAATGAACCTGTGCAGAGAATCTTTGTCACTAATAAAGTGGGCAGGTGAATCTCTGAAACTCTGAAGAGTCTCTTTTACTCAGAGAAAACTTGCTATAAAGGACCATTGATTTCCCAGTTTTGTCTATCACTGCAAGTGCATTTAATTTCTTGCTTCTGTACAGCTATGTGTAATTTAATACATTTTGTAAAGACACTCTGTTTTTAGGCTACCAGGTTGGTGTTTATGTGTGTGTTTGGGCCATTAGCTGTGCTGACATGATAGATGAAAACAGCGTGGCAGAGTTGTGTTCACAGTTTATGCACTGCACGATGGAAGCAGTTAGAAAGCTGCAGCCTGTGCTTTCTGCCCTCACACTTAATGGGCTGTATGGAGATGAGCTAGAGATGGAGCTACTGTTGCATTGCTCTGCTCTTCAGCTGACCGATGCCTGTAGTTGAAGGAGGAGTGATGTGCTGACATGCACTAGGATGTGGAGAAGCTGCTGCTGTTCCTCAGTCTCTTCCTCAGCGAGCTTCTCAGAAATACTGTACCTCCTGCAATCGTAACAGCCTGAGACATTATCTGACTTCTAACAGTGTCATACCTCCGTAGCTCAAACACGTTGTTGGCAGTATACCCTTACAGGGAATTACTGTGAAGGCAGAGGAAGGAGAAAGCTACATCTTGTAGGCTTGTTCACAAAGTTGTTCGTCTTTAGTCCTGGACATCTGATAGGCTTGACCTCATTACTATCTGTTATAAGTTCATATCATAGCTTGGCCTGATTAAGCTCATGCAAGAATTTGGTGGCAACCTGGCTGTCCAAGATACTACTCTGTCAAAATAGTCATAATCAACTCCAAAATAAAGACATGAAACATTAAAAAATTTTGGAGGATTCTACTCTAACAGATAGAGAAGAACATGGCCTTCCCTCGTGGCATTCCTCAGACTTGCGTACTATTGCTTGCATCACATTTAATTTTTACAAAAGCCTAAACTGCAGGGAGACTTGCTTCCTGCCATGGTATGAAAGGGTTTTTTGACCATGGAGTTCAGTGCATCTGGGCACCTTCTTTAGTGATGTGATGAACCAGAGTAGCGCCGCAAGAGCAGGGTCTATGTTTTATGTATCTTTGTTCCTAGTGTGCCCTGATATGATGTGAACCATAATGTTCTGTGGTATTAATAATCCATGAAGAGAATTCTCAAGCAAGGCAAAGAGACAACTTTACAAGCCAAATGGAACCATTATGGTGTATTTTATTGATGAGGCACGTTTTGCTTGCATCTCAGGTGTAAAAGATTCTCTCATTCAGTAACCCCCAAATTAGAATGTAAGTAATACGCATTCTGGAGGTGTATTTTCTTATGCAGCTGTTAGAAAAATCAGTGTGCAGAAATGCTGTTATTGAAATAAAAGACATTTAAAATGAACCAAAAAAACTTGCTGGTACATCTCATCAGTATCAGAAATGGATTTTTACAGTACATACATAAGCTGAATGTTAGTTGCAAACAATCTGAATTGTGTGTCAGATATTCTAGATGTAAGCAAGAATTTCATTGCTTATCTATCTTTTTGAATTCATGTTTAGGTAGCCAACTGACCATATGGTCATTCATATCATACGGCAAGGAATACCGTGACACAGCAAGTGCTGGGTTTACACCCGGAGCCAGGTTCAGTGCAGCCAAGGCAGACGTTAGCGAAGGGTTCAGAGCCCCAGGTACCGTACGAAGCAGGGGCGATGCAGTGCTGTAACCACCCCTTCCGACAGCTCCCTGTGCGTCACTGAAATCCTTCAGTGATGCAGACTGAACATTAAATTTGGTATCATTCACTGAAACACTTTGAGGTCACCAGTTTTCCCTCTGCCTGCACAAAGGCTGCAGTTTCTTACCTGTACAGCGAGAGTGCACCTGCAAAGCAGAAAATCTGTATGGAAACTACCACAGAGGTTCTCACGGTAATGATAAGTGACCTGACATGAGGACTAGGACTTTTTTAAGACAGGGTGGTACAGATGCATACTAAAAAGGTGCTGCCTGCTGCAGGCCTGTCTAGCCTCATATCCTAATATAATCTTCCCCTTCAGGGGTGCCGTGTTCTTACTCTGCTACTTCTGACTCAGAGATGATGGGAGCTTTCTCCCAGATGGCGAGGTGGCATCTGCTTAGCTGAGTGGTACAGACTCATGTTCTGTGAGGGTTCAGTTCTGCTGTGGTCCTCAGCCCAAATCAAGCTAACAGTGGTTTTGCTTGTAATGGGTGAGGGAAAGAGGTGAGAATTCCAGTTTTGCCAAACTGTCAAGGGTCTATTTTTTACAGATGCCATTGTGTGGGCTCATAGAATTCACGACAACATTTCCTCAGTGTTTTGGTGTCCTATCCCTCCCAATACCTGACGGAATAAATGAACTTGAAAGAGATCAGGATCAAATGCCCCTACTGATCTCATCAGCTAATTTGTTTTGTGTGTTACCGCCGGAGGTTTTTCCGGCAGAACACCTCAGCACCGCTCAGGTGTTGTTGCCATGTAGACTTTCTGTAACTAGAACCCGAGATTGATGGATCTCTTTAGTGAATGTAAAATACTGTTATATAGTTAATGTTAAGTGTGTTGGTCACAATTGCTTCACAGAAATAGTGATATTAATTAACATGTTTATTATTAATTAGTATGTTCATTAGAATATTCAACAAATTGGGAGTGGTACTAGTGCTCTGCTTTATGTTATGTGATGGAATAGTAGAAATGACACAAATAAGCTTTCTTCCTCTTAAGCAGAAAGAGATGTATTTAACGTCTGGTTTTCTGATGGATATACCTTTTATACCTAAGCTTTAACAGCAGAATTTGACTTCTAGTTGTAATTTGTTATTATTTGATCATCCAGAGGCATATCATTGTTATGCTTTAACCTGACCATGGTTGGAAAAATATATTTAATAATCATGGAGGTGAATAATTTGAGATAGTGGCTTTTCTACAGTGATGATCCTTCTTTACGAAAGGTGATGGAAGATGCAGTAGTTAGAGTAATCGCTTAAGACCTGGAAATTAGTTCCTTGCTTTGCCACTGATTTCTTATGTTAAGATGATAAATAGTATAAGGAAATTGTGGGCTCGGTTATCCATTGTGGTAATACTGTCTGGATTGTTGCTGAATAAGGAAATGAGGCTATTTCATTGAGTCATGAAAGTTTTACGTCTTCTGAGAAATATTTTCGCAATGTTGAAATGGATATGGTGGGGAACAAAAGGCTGGGGTTTGAAATTACTGAAGCATTCTGTAAAGCTGAAATGTTGGGAAGAAGTTGTATTTATATCGCCCCCCTTCATCACCACCGCCCCACCCCCCGCCTTCTTTTCTTTGTCAAATTAAATGACTTCACAAGATAAACTTTAGGATCAGTGCTTGCTACTCGCTTGGTTTTTTTAATGGCATTTTAACATTTATTTAATGTTTGGAAAACATTAAAGCAGAAAATAATTCACTGCTTTTCTTTTTATTGATAGTTGCTTTTTATATAATTAGACTATTACATTAGAAGTTTTGATAAACAGAAATGAAACAGCCACAGTCTATTCCACTCTTGGCATGGGTTACATGATAAGAAGTTATCACGTTGTGAATCTTGCTCTGAACGCTGCAGCACTGCTATCCTGGCAGCGTATCTTTGTTGGTCCTGAGAACACTCATCCGATTGCACTTACCCGTAATGCTCCAGTTTGAGTACCGAGGGTAACAGAAAGGATTACAAGCATGAGACTGTCATGCATAAAATGGTTATAATCATGGTATTTAAAGATGCTGCAGAATCTTGCAAGCAATCCGTGGATATTAGATTCTGAGACAATTCATGTGGACATTCAGTAAAACATGTCTTGACTGAATATTTTATGGGCTACTTGTAAATGAAAACGTGGTATGAAGCAAGATAATTTGCTTTCTTTATCTGTTTTTTTTCAGATAACCAATTTCAAAACATAGGGAATGGATTATTTTTCACTGCAATGTTGTATCAATTGCAAAATAAAAAGGAATTCTAGTGCAAATATTTGTGCTACATCTGGCACTTGCTCTCAGGGTCTTAGCTATTACCGGAATCCAACCTCACGTGCTTTACAAATTCCTACTAGTCGGGGCGCTGTGCGGCACAGGGTGACTTCAAGTGCACTGATTGTATTCCCTCCTTTTAGGTTACTATCATAATAGTACGAAAGTGGCTGTGAAGACTCTGAAGCCGGGAACCATGTCTGTGCAAGCCTTCCTGGAGGAAGCCAACCTCATGAAAACACTTCAGCATGATAAGCTCGTTAGGCTTTATGCTGTAGTGACCAAAGAAGAACCCATATATATTATAACAGAATTCATGGCTAAAGGTGAGAATGACATTGGATCTGCAAGCGATGTTTTAGTAAACTCTTCTACTGCTCCTAAATCAGTCACCTTTATTTAAAAAGGGAGGAATAAAAAGTAAGAACTTGGGATTTTAGTGTTATTCATTTGAATGCTCTGATATAAAGTGAAGGAGGACTGAGGATTTAATTTTATGATTTGTTTGTGCTTTTGTGTAATAAACTATTTTTACACATTTCTTAAATGTAGCATTTTTGTTTCAAATGCAGAACATAACCCCCAAAATAGCTCTGGTTCCCTTGGGTTCCCTACCTAACTTTTGTGTCTGGTGTCATAGCAAGGTAATTAAAACAAACCTTAAAAATTGTCTTAAGTGGCCCCTGAATTGATAAGTACTTGTGTAATAAGGTGAGTCATGAGTGGTCCTGCAAGAATGGCTGCACTACTGGAAAAAGACAATCTTTATTAGAGCATCACTACACAAAATAAGTGAGGTTTCCCTCTCAGATTGTCCTGGCTGGTAGTTTTTCTTAGTTCTGTTTTCAAGCAATTCTGCTGGTAACTTCATAAAAAAGTGTTGAGCCACTTATCTTTATGACTTGGAAAGGATTAATATGTATGATTCTCCTAGACAGCTCTCGTGATAGTCCATAGAGTAAGGTACTTTTCAAACTCAACACCACTGAACTAAGGTATGGTCTGATGGGAGTTTTCTACACCCAGGAAAAATGCAAAGCTTGGATACGCGACATATTGATCATGTAAAGAGACCAGCTTACAGTAGTCAACTTGAAAATATATCAAAACACTTCACTGCAAAAATTTTGTGATCCAGAAAATTGGGGACCTGGTGTGACCTTTATTTTGGTAATAAGTTGCACTGACTTAATCTTTCTCTGTTGTCGCAGGAAGCTTGCTCGATTTTCTGAAGAGTGATGAGGGAAGTAAATTGTTGCTTCCAAAGCTAATTGACTTCTCTGCTCAGGTAAATGTTAAGAAATATGCTCAAAATTATTTCTGTCTGAGTCTGAAACTCATGCTGGGCAACTTTATCCTAAATACTTTTTTTGCATTAAAAATTAATTCAATTTTCAGATATGTTTTGGTCTGAGTAAAGAAGGTTACTCGAAAGGAGGGAGTACATAAAAGATGTTTCAAAGGGAATATGTGAAGTTAGGCTTAGCTCTTAGATACTGCTGGTGACCTCTTAGACGGCAGTGGTACCCTGCTCTTAGATGGCAGTGGGATGCAGCCACTTTCCTTCATGGAAAGGCTGTTTTCACTTCAAGCAGCTGTGCGTTAAAAGTGTAAGTAAAAGTGTGTGAGTTTGTGCTTATGAGATTCCTTCAATGTTAATAAATGCCTCATTTTTACTTCTTAAGTTAGGGCCATTTGTCAAACTTCTTTGTTAACCTCTACAGACTATTGCCTGTTAGAAATTCTTATGTAAATTACAGTGAAATAAATGAAATCCAATCCAATGATGTTTCAGGTACTAGTATCTGATTGATGAACTGTGATGACTGTTTCAAAAGTATTGTACAAAGTTATCCTATGTCATAAATGAAAGGTGTAGAGAGAGACCCCAGGGTGATTGGTGTGTTAAAAAAGGTGCCTGGATCAAAGGTGCCTGGATCAAAGGTGCCTGGAGCCCACTGTTCCGCCTCAGATAGTTTTCAGCATTAGACATCCAGGGAGGCATATAAGAAAATAGGGTAAGAAAATAAGGTAAGCTTTTGCAAGTTGCAGTTCATGTTACTGATAGGTAATGAAGGCATTTCTGGTAGGTTATTGTTTCACTGACCTTTTTGGGTTTTTATTATGCATTAGAGTTTACGACTGTTGTACCCTATTACAATAACTTGTTACAATTCATGAAGAAAGACGAGAAAACTTCCAAAAGACATAATAAAACATTAGGGATTTGTACCAAAAATTCACTATAAGAATATTATATAACTGTTTTATATAACAATTGCTATATAAATAAATATAAAATTAGATATTAGGAAGCATTTCTTTACCAAGAGGGTGGTCAAACGCTGGAACAGGCTTCCTAGGGAGGTGGGTGATGCCCCAAGCCTGTCAGTGTTTAAAAGGTATTTGGACAATGCCCTTAACAACATGCTTTAACTCTTGGTTAAAGTGGCCTGAAGTGGTCAAGCAGTTGGACTAGGTGATTGTTGGAGGTCGTTTCCAACTGCAACTCTTCTATGTTATATTAGATATCACGTATTTTTATACAGATGTCCAATATATCAAACATAGATTTTTATTTAACATAGATTCAGTGCAGGAGCTGGTTTTGCTATAATTGGTGGCCCAGTGTAGCTATAGGCTTTCTAACTTTTCTGAACTCTTTGGATAACTTGTCCTTGAGAATTTAGTGGGGCAAAAGCTTTGTAGATGTGGAAAACCCGCTGGATCCCAGGTCACGGTCTGGAGAGATGAATAACAGTGGGCAGAAAAGAAAATGTAGCTTTGAAAATAGCGTGTAAAGTTCAAGGGAGAGAAGAACATTTGTGAGCAGTGATGTGAAAGGAGACGCAAGATGTGGAGAGGAAAGCACATGTGGTTTTATAGCACACCTTTTTACTGGAGCTAGGGACGTTGCTTTCATTTTAAATGAATACTGTGTTTTCAGAAATTTAAGGCTTAAGAAGCTTTATGAACTAGAAAGCACCTCTGTGTACAACTTGGGTAAATAACTTCCAAGATGACAGGGGTCAGACATTATCATTCACAAAGCTTTGAAGGTCGAGTCACTTGAAATGGACTTCACTTGTCACCCCAATCTGACAGCAATCTCTCGGAGCCGGTTCCTGCACTTGGCCGCGGAGGCCAGGACCCTGTGCAGCACAGGTGTTAGGAGAAGGTCCTCTCTTCACCTAAGGTGTAGGCTATTGACAGAAATTCCTGAGATCGAGCCACGCATTGGGTTGCAGAGTGATCATAAAGGTATGTTCAGGAGGCCTCTTTTAGGATTCCCAGCTGCAGCCCAAACAAAACTTTGGAACAGAGATACCAGGATTTTTCACATGGAAAGAATTTGTAAGTTTTTTGAGCACATTTGTAAAGAGCCCTTGCTGCCACAGGACTGCGCAGCATAGACTTGCAGGCTGCATGTGGTTCTCAGACTAGAGATTTCCCTCTGACCAACACAGATGTTCCACTGGTCTTCTCTAACTCTGACGGTCTGAATGTTAATTGATGGGTCTTTAGGACAAAAGATAGACAAAAATATTTTCAAACTCTGTTGACCTACTGTTAAGGTAATGGTAATTTTATTGCAGACCTGTGGGTCATACTTTTCCAGAATGTAGGCTGTATATAAAGGAGAACATAAAATGTGTCTAGTATTTTTGGTATGAGTCTGGTTTGTATAAATGGAACACTAACTTATTCTTACAGTAGTGATGTTAACCTTTTTGTACAGCCTAAGGAGAAAGAAATTTGGAGAGCTGTGTTTCAGAAGAGGTTTAAAAAAAAAAAAAGTGAGGAAGGAAGCTCATGGTGAACTACTTAAATAAGATCAGGCATATTTTTTTGCTTTGATGGACATACACTTGAGCTCTTCATGACTGTCTAATCACACCATTCTAGCAAGGCAGTTTACCAGACTATCCCAGCTTCTCAGAAAGACTGAAAATGCAACAAATGGTAGCTGAGGGTTGGCATATTTTTTTCCCTCATGCATCTACGATGTTGCACGGGGCTGGCCTGCTCCCAGCTGTGCTACACAGCTGTCTGGCTCGCATCCACACGTGTGCACATAAGGCATCTTTTGCAACAAAAATTGCTGGAAGAACCAAACTCATTGCAGGAGGGTATGCTAGCAATGGACTTGTGATACAGCATGAAGAAAACAGGCAAGAAGAGATTTCACTTAGTATGTTGCCTTCTTATCCAGAGGAATTGCCTTTGCCCCCTTACAATGACCTTGTCAGATAAGGAGGGACTGGGAATTGGAGAATGGGAGAGGAGGATGTAGTCTGTGACTATCAAATAGCTGAAGAATGTAGTGCAGGTGGTTGAACGTGAACCACCAGCGGAAGCCAATTTTCCAAGCGGTGCTGAAGAGCGCTGTGGGTTTGTGTTTGCATTGCCAGACTGCTGTTAGTGCTCCACGCACTGACTTCGTAACACCTTTGCTTTGAACAGTCTTGAAAGAAATGTACGTTTACAAGGGCTCAGACTGCTCCCCCAGGTGAAATGAACACCTTTTAAAAAGATAGCATTTTTCAAGCAAGTAATCAAATATAGTCCTACTCTGCTATACTGATATTGCTGGTTTGTTAGCTTAACATCCACACTCACTGCCATTTTTGGCAACGACAGCGGAGTGCTGGGGACAGACATTTTAATAGGGCCTGTAGTGATAGGACAAGGAGTAATGGTTTTAAACTTTTTACTTTAAAAAGGGTGTACTCAAACTAGATATAAGGAAAAAATGTTTTATGATGAGGGTGGTGAGGCACTGGAACAGGTTGCCCAGAGAAGTTGTAGATGCCCCATCCCTGGAAACATTCAAGGACAGGTTGGATGGGGCTCTGAACAACCTGATGTGGTTGAAGATATTCCTGCTCGTTGCAGGGGGGTTGGACTAGATGACCTTTAAAGGTCCCTTCCAACGCAAACCATTCTATGATTCTGTGATTCTGCTTAGTTACACTTACATCTAGTGACTACTTTAGCATACAGCTGTAGATTCAGAATTTTATGGGCTTTTTTGCTGTACTAACAATCACAATATATGAAATCAGGCTTCTGGAAAACGTGGCAAGAAAATGCTTGCTAGGAAGGTGGTTCAGCTCAGTTTCTAAAGCAATCTGCCCTCTGAAAAAGCTGAAGTTTCTCTTTTGTGATGCAATTAGTGTATAGTATGGGCTGGGGAAATCTAGTGTTAACTGTGCCCTGGTAAAGATGATTTTGGCCACTAGAGATGTATGCTAGAAGTCTCTGAAAGGAGTGTGTTTTAAAGGAAGCTTAGTTTTGCAAACGTATCTTCAAGCACGTACTACCTGCTTTAGTACAGAACAGAGCTGTGGCATCTCCCGTAGAAGTCAGCAGAATTGCTAGTACGTCAGACACACCAGAAACAGCCAGGAAAGCAAAAGATGAGCCTGCTTCTCTGCCTGCGTGACCGCTGCTGGTGCGTTCGGCTGGTCTCGCAGCTGCCACACGTCTGGCAGGCGTTAGCTGACATGGTTGACAAGCGGTTCCCCTTCCTGGCCCCCCTGCCCGTCAGCTCAGCCAGCGGGCTCGGGGAACCCAAAGGTGCTGGTGGTTCCCAGTTAGGAGTTGGAGGGTAAGGCAAATTTTGTTGCTTTGTCCATGAGCTGCACTGCCAAGTCTTGCCAATGCAGCAGGCCAAGACAGTCCGCGTGGACGTTGCCCATATTTCCCTCGGTCATCTACAGGCGACAGCCTCGCTCCTTCAGCAGTAAAGCGACTGCAAACTCTGGATTTTACCAGTTGTTTTTTGTCTTGCCTCAGAGGCACTTTATCCAAAGAGCTCCCGATTCTTTGTTTCACAGTTCTTGAAATCATACCTGCTTTTGTTTGATGGGAGCTGCTGAAAACGTACGACGCAAATTCAGTGAACCTTTTGCGTGTGTAAACTCTTCCTGCTTCTTATGCAAATCCTTATCTACCATGTAGCACACATACGCATGGTGGCTGTGGTTAGGAAAATGATATCAGTTGTTACCGAACATACGTCATACCTTTTCAAACTGGTCAAAGCTTTGTCACAAAAGCAGTCTGTCCTCTTTCCCGTGCAACGCCAATACTTTCATTAATTGTTCTATGTTCTACAACTTCATTGGCAACTCTTATCCTCTTCTTTCTGCCTTCTAAGGCGACAAATTAAAATTATAATAGACTTAGAATAAAATTAATAGAGATTTTTGATGCAGTCCTTTAATCCTTCCCTCTTCCCTCTGTTTTAAGGGAAAGTCCTAAATCAGAATTAATATTAAATTTTATTTGGCATTGGGAGATTTCCATTGCAGTCTCGCCATATTCCTTTTCAGGTTTCTTTCATTTTTAATGATACTCTCTAATGTTCCAGTGCATAATTATATATGTTACTTTAATAATCTTTTTGTTTTCTCTGTGGGTCTGCTTTGACTACATAGCTGCTTGACTGGAGCAAGAGGAATACATTTTTGCAGCCTTTCCTGACTTCACCTTTAGGATAAGTACTGCTGCAAACTGAAAATTGGTATTACACTGATATATCACTTGAAGATTAAAATGTGACTATTTCACCACAGTTTTCAGTTGCCAGATACAAAGGGTCTACATCGTCCTCAGAGAGAGTGAGTCACGTGAAGATGAACTCTCTTTTTGAAAACTGTGATCAAGAAGTATATTTTATTTTATTATGCCTCTGGACATTGTTGAAAGGAACCTGGGTTTGGTTAATTCAAGACCAAAGACAGTCTTGTCCAGATCAATAACATGTGTTTTTGGTTCAAACCTTTCAAAACTTCAGACTGTTTTTAATGAGGCTTTTGCCTAGGAACCGAGAATTACCAAATTGAAGGCAGTGTGAAACTCAGGATATGCTGCATTATTTCCTCTGCTTAAACTTCACCAGCAGGATGCTCCCTCCCACCCCAAGTGCTTTGCACTCATTTCCAGTCTGGTTTTCAGGCTGCTTTACCTGCTTTGGCAAGAGCATCCCACCGAGCCCTGGGCCTGAGCTGGTGGGCAGCCGAGAGCAGCTCTGAGGTCACTGTCCCCTACTCGCCCAGCAAAGGATGAGGGATGTGGCCAAGATGTCCTCTTCACGGCTGGACCCTCAGGGGCAGCATCCCAGCCCTGGGGAGTGAGAGCAGCAGTTCAGCCCCGCTTGTCTCACAGGCAGCAGCAATACAGAGGGAATTTCGAAGCTGCCTTTATGCACGAGTCCCTGCCTGCCACTGCCTGCGGTTTCACGTCTAGTTTTATAGTACGGATCCTGAAATGAGTAAAAAGCCACATCTGTCAATACAAAGGGAAATCTTTTAACAGTATACCTAAACCATCTCTAAGTAATCATTTCTATGTGATTTTGGTTTAAAATCATAGATAAAATAGGAATTGAGAGGATTAGGGAGGTTCTTAGCCTAGTAGTTTCTCATTATTTTGGAAATTGTAGGTCACCCCCTTTTGTTTTTTTCCCCAGAGTTGTCTTCATTTATAATCAAATAAAAACTAGGCTCAACTTTGAATAGATTCACCACTTATGTTTTTTCCCCATTTTGCTTGCCCTGCTTTGCAGGCAAGTGAGGATGCGTGAGTTTGGATTTATCAATAGTTTTAAGGTGTCTCATAAGGCACCTATGTCCACAAAAACTGTCCTAACCCAGTTCTTTCCCTTTTCCACCCTGTGTTCTTACCTCTTTGTCATTCACATTAACCACATGTGCATCCTTGGCCCTTTCAGTGGAGATTGAAGCAAAGGCAGGCATTTAAAAACTTCTCTGTAGCATTTGCACGTAGTCTTCTCCATCATTTAATTTAATCATTCATTTAATGTGAACGTTTTCCTTGGTCTTATGCACCTCTAGTTTCCCTGTTTATACTTACTATTTGTAGCACTTTTTGTGGGTGAGCTCTTCTGATTTTTGGTTTTTTTCTTATGTTTTGTAATTTGACTTTATAATTTTCAGGTGTTTCTGACCATGTAAGATTTGGCCAAATCAATCATCTACTAAAGGTCTTGGGAGTCTGGGGAGGTCCCTGCTGACTGGAAGCTACCCACTGTTACATATAGGGTGTGAGGGAAGACTCAGGAAACTACAGATCTGTTGGTCTAACCTTAGTTCCTGGAAAAATTATGGAGAAGATTATACTGAGTGCTGTTGAAAGGCATTTACAGAATAATGCAATCATCAGGCACAGTCAACATGGGTTCACAAAGGGAAAGCCCTGTTTAACTCATTTGATGTCCTTCTATGATAAGGTCACCTGCAGGTGAGGGAAGGTGGTGGATGTAGTTTTTCTGGATTTTAGTAAGGCTTTTAATACTGTCCTTCACAGTATCCTTCTGGACAAGTTGTCCCTCTGTGGGACAAGCAGGTTCACAGTGCACTGCGTGAAGAACTGGCTGAAGGGCAGAGCTCAAAGGGTTGTAGTGAATGGGGCTGCATCTGGCTGGCGACAGGTCACCAGCGGTGTTCCTCAGGGTTCAGTCCTAGGGCCAGGCCTGTTCAATATATTTATCAATGGGCTGGATGCAGGAGTTGAATGCACCATTAGCAAGTTTGTGGATGACACCAAACTGGGAGGTACTATAGACTGTCCTGAGGGACAAGATGTCTTGCAGAGGGATCTAGATAGATTGGAACATTGGGCCACGATTAATGGGATGAAATTTAACTAGCGAAAATGCCAGATCCTGCACCAAGGAAGGAGTAACACTGGGCACAAGTATAAACTGGGAGAGGAGTGGCTGGAGAGCAGCCCCACAGAAAGGGACCTGGGGGTGCTGGTCGACCAGCTCAACATGAGCCAGCAGCATGCCCTGGCAGCCAAGAGGGCAAACCCCATCCTGGGGTGCCTCAAACACAGCATCACCAGCCGGCCAAAAGAGGGGATTATCCCACTGTATTCAGCCTTGGTGCGGCCTCACCTTGAGTACTGTGTGCAGCTCTGGGCCCCACGATTTAAGAAGGATGTGAAGGTCCTTGAATGCGTCCAGAGGAGGGCAACAAAGCTGGTGAAGGGGCTGGAAGGCATGTCCTGTGAGGAGCGGCTAAGGACTTTGGGCTTGTCTGGTTTGGAGAGAAGGAGGCTGAGGGGCGACCTCATTGCTCTCTACAGCTTCCTGAGGAGGGGGAGTGGGGAGGGAGGTGCTGAGCTCTTCTCCCTGGGATCCAGTGACAGGATGTGGGGAATGGTTCAAAGCTGCACCAGGGGAGGTTCAGACTGGACATTAGGAAGCATTTCTTTAGTGAGAGGGTGGTCAAACACTGGAACAGGCTTCCTAGGGAGGTGGTTGGTGCCTCAAGCACATCAGTGTTTAAGAGGCATTTGGACCATGCCCTTCATAACATGCTTTAACTTTTGGTCAGCCCTGAAGTGGTCAGGCAGTTGGACTAGATGGTCATTGCAGATCCTTTCCAACTGAAATATTCTGTTCTGTTCTGCTCTGTTGTAAATTTTTCTTGTCAGGCACTGTCTTTACAATAAGTGTGATTTGCCCTTGCACTTGTAATTGCTGGGGTTTTTTTGATGATGTGGTTGTTCCTGAGACTTTTTTCCCATGAGGTTGTACCTGTCAGTTCTCTTGTTTTCCTAATAAAAAAGAACTTCATATTTTGCTATTCTTTCATTCCCTTTCATATTCATTCCACTTTGTTTCATGATCCCTGTCAATTTTCCTTCTCGACGGTATATAATGCATTCTCAGCATGATGTAAAAACATCCTGTCAGGCTGACCCTAAGTAAACTGATCTGGCCTCTTCATTATTCCACATTTTTACATATAGCCTAGAAATGCACAAGCAGAATCCATTACACACGTTGCCGTAACTCCCTCTCTGCATGAAGAAACAGCATTGCAAACTATGTGTAAAGCATGTCTTGTTTGAAATAACTCTTGCAAAAGAGGATCACAGACCTTTGGGATGGAAGTTGAAATCAAGCATGTCTTTGAGTTGAAAATGGAGCTATGAACGAACCCAGAAGTTCTCTGGTTTTGCAGAAAAAAAAAGAAAAAAAAATTAAAATAGCTGAGTCTTACCTTTTGAAAAAAAGAACAGAACTGTCCATCCCTCTACGTGCTATTTAATGTCAGCTGTGATGTTTCACCAGTCATAGAATCATAGGATGATTTGGGTTGGAAGGGACCTTTAAAGATCATCTAGTTCCAACCCCCCTGCCATGGGCAGGGACACCCTCCACTAGACCACATTGCCGAAAGCCCCATCCAGCCTGGTCTTAAACACTTCCAGGGATGGGGCATCCACAACCTCTCTGGGCAACCTGTTCCAGTGCCTCACCACTCCCACAGTAAAGAATTTCTTTCTAACATCTAATCTAAATCGACCCTCCTTCAGCTTAAACCCATTACTCCTTGTCCTGTCACTAAGAAGTCTTTGAGTTGTGATCAAGTGGTTTTGCTTTTCAGAAGGTATAGCTCTTCTGTGACAGTAGGTTCTCCTCTCCCTACTTAAAAGTCTTCTGCTGCTTTTACCTCTTTCCCCCGAACACCTTCAGAAGCTAAAAGAATGGGTCAGAAAGTAGGGAATGCATCTTTTCAAAGCAATATTCTATATGTGTGACGTGTTTGCTACCATTTTCTTTCAGGATTTTGAAAGAGTTTTATACCTATTTGTGAAATGACCCACACGTGTTCCGGAAAGTTAAGCAATTACCCCAATTTACAGGTAGAAAGAGCAAAAACAGAGAGGAAAGAGCAATGGCAGCTGAAATCACACCCAAAAGGGTGACAGAGCTGTCTGCAGAACTGTGGCTCTGAGTCATTAATTTATTGTATGACTTTTACCTGAAGCTTTACAGTACGGAGGCTGTCTTGTGCAGTGATTTATTTCTTCCAGAAGTCTTTTCTTCCATTCTTACCCTGGGTGCGTAGTTCCTAGTACTTAGAGATTTGTTGGTTGGTTGTTTTTAAAAGGATTTAACTTGGGTATTTCTAGAAGCATCTCAGTAGTTCATAAAAGGTGAAGGGGAAATTGCTCCCTTGTTGGTAGTAACACTTGTGCAGTGTAGGCAGAATCCTCTCCTAAAGGCCACAAAACATATTCCAGAAGCCCAAATTAGCTTTCCCATCCTGCTCCTGAGTAATAGTTACACGTCGCCGAACAGTCTTGACAGGTACTAATGATCATTAAAAGAGGGGGGGAAAGGCTTTAATTTTCTTTTGTTCCCATGAATTTCTCTAGCTTTAACATATCATTTGGCAATGAAAACCCAACAATTATCATAAAGAGTTATCACACGGGCTCTGGCACCCATTTCCTTGATCAAAAAAATCCTCCTTTTTTTTTTTTTCTTTTCCTTTTCCCACAAGCAAGGGTTTAATGTGACCAGACGTGTGAATTCAGTTGTCCAGTCACTGCGTTTTCCCTCCTTCTCCCATTCAAAATTCCTTGCCCGTTATTCTTTTCCTACTCGGGAATTTTTTGCATGCCCAAATGCTTACGCATACATGGCTTCTTTGAATTTCTCTGACTCAATGCGGTCAAAACCATTGTCCTGGAATTTCACAGAAATGTAGTATGTATATGCTGAAAATATAATGGATCATTTGATGTCACATTCTTCATTTGTGACTAACCAGATGATAACTTCAGTGAGTCTGGCACAAATGAGAGGAAATAAAATAGTCTTTCCAATGGTTTTGCTTGGTTGGGCTTGGAAACTAAATATTGCTGTCACAAATGTCTCTTTCATGAGGTGTTTCTTCATTCCCCATCCAGCAATTGGCCCAAATGTTAAATCTGTGCAGAGAAGTAGTAGGAAAGTTGATTCCTTTGTGACAGTTGATGTATTTTTGGTGACATTAGTGGACCTGTCTGCATTTTGGTCATATCTGCCAAGCTGGCCAGTCCAATCTTGGCACTGGTCTGACAGCAAAACCTTCCCTTTCATCTCTCATTCCTCCCCATACCCAAGTAATCGCACGGGGAGGAGAGACAGGCAGATCAGGCCCTAATCAAATACTACTCTTCTGTTTTGTCTGTAAGTCTCTAGTAAGACTCTATGGCAATTATTCACTAGTAGCTGCTTCCTTCATATAAAACATCTTACTTATTTCTAGAAAACATGAAATGCAAGTGTTCTTCATTCTCTTCATCATCGGAGTTTCTTTCTGGTTCAGTGTGAGAACCCCCCTGCTTTCTACAAGGGCAATGTAACACTCTGCTCTGAAGAACATACCGGTTTGTAAGAAGAGGTTTGCAGTGGAAGGAGGTGGGAGGGCAAGTGGCTTTATTTTTCCATTGCCTAAACCGAAAAAGAGGAACGAAGACCGTGTGGTTTTGTGTTGTAAGTGGAGGCAGCCTGTGCCTTCGCAGTACCCCCTGGGGACTTTTTTTAAAAAAGGATAAGCAGAAGTGATGTTAACATTTTTCTTACAATTTGGTTGGGTGCTCCTGACTGCTTTACTGCAGGGCTGAAACGAGCACCTCTGGCGCTGAGAAGGGACCCGTGCACTTGTCTTCTCCTGAGGTGGAGAGGAAAGAGCCCGTGTGTGAGTGTCTGGGAAGGACCCTGACTGATTTACTGCTGCTTCATTAGCAAATCTAAGAGCTTCTGCGTTCCCCAAACCGTGTGGCTGAGAACGAGGTGTCTGTCACCCACCCATAGACATCCTGGAGAGGTACCTGCGGCGCAGGTTGGACCGTGGGCCTCGCCTGGGAACGACCCATCACCAGAGTCTTACAGGGGAGAGAAAAACGGACAGCTCACAAGAACTGGGTTTATTTTTCTTTTTTCCTAGCTCCTCTGAAACTTTTGGACAGAATATAACAGACACATCAGTTTTATTGCTCTGAGTTTAGAAACTATTGTTTCAGTTTCTTTTTTTCTGAAAAGTAAAATGTTTTTCTTCAGGGGGAAAAAAAAAAAGTTAGTCTGGACATATACTGAAAAAATCATCCCCAGTGCATATTTTAAGGACATTAATCATCTTTAATATGGTTTGGAAATTAATTTGGGCTGCTGAAATACAAATTAAATTTACTTATGATAGTATCTGAGAGCTGGCTGCTGCCAAACACTCCTCGTGTATGAACAGGTACATGTTGCTGTAGAAGAAAATAAAGT